>NC_064601.1:23029706-23329706 GCF_943734735.2 Anopheles gambiae | reverse complement strand
TTTGATGCTGCTGCTGTTGCTCATTAATTTGCCACCGTACCCTTAAGCACCCACACTTTTGCTGGGGTTCACTACTTTTTTTTCCGAGTTGTGCTGTGTTGCACATCCCATTGTGTGCGGCTGGCTGTGTATCCTACCGCACGTTGCAGGACAAACAAGCGGCATTAAACATCAAGTGACATCCCTCGCTGGAGTTGGAGCGCGCTTGGGGGATTGGAAGATTGCAAAACAGAGTCACACAAACACACGCGCACGCTTGCTGCACTCTTGTAGTGATCTCGGGGGAGAAATTGTACCCCGAAGCACAACAGCGCGCCATGGATACACACATGCCCTAGCGGTGAGCCAGCCCGTGCAGTGTCGTCTTCCTCCCAATCGAAACCTCTCCGAAGCAAGTAGCGGGAGTGGCTACATGGTGGTATGGAAAGGTTAAATTAAGCTTACATTATGCGATCGTAATTAAGATTGTATAATTTTATTAGTTTAACGTGACAATCTGTTCCGGGCAGCACAGGAGAAGCTTCGTTCGTTCGTGTGCACCCACAAAGAGCACCAACTACAAGGCGGCGCCAGAATCGGTACGGTGTGTCGTCTTCTTCCGCATTGGATTTAGCTTTCTTAAGCCGGTGTTGGTGTCACGGTCGTGGTTGCTTCTTGCCGGGGCAGGTGTCACACTCTACTATCGAGCAGTGTTGTGTTGTGCAGCACCCAAACAAAGCATATAGGGGCCTTTTTTTCCTTTTACAACAAGCAGAAGAGTATAATATCGTCCCTAATTTCTTCCGCATTCCCGAGAACCGGGACAGAGTTCCAGCATTTAGGGAAAGGGAAACAGAGCCAAATCTGTTCACCCCCTCCTTAAGGGTATCGATTAGTGTGCGGTGAGAATACTCTTTGCGGTTACGGTTTAAGAGCTTATCTCGACTATCGAGGTGCAAGAGACGACACCCCCTCTAATGCTCCTCTGTACGCAATAAGTCTTTCTTCCCGTGGAGGGGCAAAAAAAAGGACAATGGTGTATTCTTGCGCAGGATCCCAATGAAAACGGGAACGACCGTTTGGTGTGGATTTTTCGCTTTCGGGGGATCCGCCCCAGTACACACACTAACGAAAAAAGTGTGGGGGGGACTATTACCGAAAATTAATATTTGAATTATTTATCACAACCACACGGTCCGCGAATTCCGAGCCGGAACGTAAGGAAGGGCGAGATTCCCTCTTCTGCCAATACGAACTGGCACATTTCTTAGCTTAAAAAGAAGAAGGCCGGAAGTTGGGCGGGGGTGGAAATGCCATTGTGGCCAGTTTCGGGGAATGCCAAACATTTTGTGGAGCGGTTTTTCCCCAGCTGTGCACAGTTGGCATCCGTTGGTCCATTTAACGATAATCGTCGGGTTGTTTGGGTGGGTTTTGTTTGTTTTCCTCGGAAGCCTGGTTTGCTGCTTTGAGAGGGGAAGCGTTGGTAGAGTCAATGGAGCTCGCTCTTTAATGATGATTTGATTTGAACAATTTCTCCACTCCAATGAAGAAAATGAAGATAAATGAACATGGTCATGGTCATACTATTTCACATTCTTGGTGAAATTTTCACTCGAAAACAATGATTTTTTAACACAGTAATCCTTTCCACTTGTATCCTCTTGTAATCAATATGTAATGATTTTTTTTTTTAAATCGATAAAAGCCTCACACGGTCCACGGCTCCCCCGTTTAGGAATGCTCCAGGTGAGTTACAAAATTCGATAAAAGTTTCCAATACCTTCCGAAGCTTTTACGGGGCAGAGAAAATAAATCCTCACACCAAAAAGCCTTCGTCCTTCTTCCGGGCGCAAGAAAAACCAAACTAAATAGCAACCATGAAGCTGTTTATCATTGAAAGAAGCTAATAAAATTGGCGACCTTTCCGGAAGGACGATCCCTGTGGCATGCTTCCTTCCTAGCTTCTACAAAAAAAAGGAAACAAATGCACCAGCCATAAAGGAAAAGCTCCAAAGCACCGACAGGAGCTTCCTGCTACGGTGAGAAAATGTGCTACGTGTTTTTCTTTCCAAATTTTTAGTCCTTTTCTCGATCGCTGTAAAAACCAAACCATCCCTCTCCTCTTGAAAGGCACGATGACGATACCGGAAGGGAGGATCTGAGGGGCCAGGAAGGTGTGTACACAGGGTTCGCAAAGCCGGCAAATGGGCGACCGGAAAAGCGGTGGCAAACTGTTGGTGCAGAATTTTAATTACTTCGTAGCGCGCCGTATTTTGGCCGGAAATGCCGGGAAAAGGTCGCGATCGGTCGCGCACACACACACACACACAAAGACAGCAGCAGTGCGAGTCGAAGAAAAGGCAAAATTGAAGATAAAACATTGCAAAACCAAAACGTTGCCACTCTCACTCCCTTTCCATTCTGCTTCCTTGCGCCGCTCCATTGTGTGCGTTTTTTTTTGTTGGAGTAAATGCTAACGGCTGAAACCCGAACCCCGACGAGCTGGGTATCCCTTATCCTTAATTTTAGCAGCCAAAGAACGCTAATGAAGCATTTAGTGAGTACCTTTTCGTCAGGTGCAGGTTGAGAGAGGGGGTGGGGGGGGAGGAAACGAAAACAATTTGACAAATAAGTAGCACAGCGGGGTGCTGCTCCACACTGCCACGTCGGCACCACCGGAAGGAGAAAAGCAAAGGAAGGAAGGTTGCACTTTTCCGTCGCCTTTTAAATCACACACAAATAATCGCTTCAGAATGGCGTCATTTTAACGTTGAATTTAATTTTCTTCTAACTAGAAAACACACACACACAACCTTACGCCAACACAAAGTGGCTCATAAACGACACCTGCACAAGTGAGAAGCGTCATAAGCTGTGTGTGTTGTAGGCGGTAAACTTAAGTTTTTGTTTCCTCCCCCTTGAACACATGCTGCCGGATTAAGGCACGCCCGTTCGAGCGATTAGAACATGTAAACCAATACTCCAAAGTAGCGCAGCACACAGCCAACACGCGTAAAGTGCCTATTGGTTTTATATTCGATTTCCAATAGGACTTCCGCTCGCTTCACCACACGAAGAAGCAAGTGGCAGCGTTAAACTTAAGCCGCAGTCGTTCTATGGATTCATAATCCTTCACAATCGGCTCTGCGACGGAATTAGCTCTTCCTAGTGTGTATTCCGTTGCTGTATGCTGTGCGCATTGTGGAGCAGAATGGTCGTCGGACAAGGCAGAACATAGTGACAAGCGATTACTTTATGGTTGAATAATCGTGCGGTCATTCTATATGAGCCTACTTCACAGCTAACTGAGAGAACCGACAGCACACACAAAAAAAAGAATGAACCATAAATCATCGTAACTTAATTCCTCTCGTACTGTTTGGCAGCTCATTTGTGTGCGATGTACGTGTGTGTTGGAGGGTTTTTTTTGTGTGTTTGGATTCCAAGAAAACATGTTTAGTGATTAGGACACACCACGGACGCTCTCGAAAAGCGTTCCTTTGCTTCGACAAGTTCCCTCATTCTAATCATCACTTAAGGCGTTGACAGTTGAAACCAAAAAACAACACACACAAACACACACACACCCAAAACCTCTCTATGAACACCGAAACGTGTGAGTGTGGAAGAAATCAAGCACCAGAATGGCCCTTAGAAAGCAGACAATGACCGCACACACGACTGGAACGGAGAAGTAAGGGAACTGATGATAAGCCCGTTAAATAAGCAGCATTACATAAACACCGTCGCTGGCTCGAACGCCAACCCCTCGGTAAAGGGATTAACAAATCATCGGCTACACGAAGAGCGACGAGAGTACTGGAGGGGGCCCGGCCAAGAAAAACAAAAATCGATTTAGAAACAATCGACCCCTCGGTAGGTGGTTTTGGCAAAGGTAAAGGAGAGAGAGAAGGAAAAAATCGATTCATGTTACAATTATAGGACATAAAGTTGCAGCCAAGAACGAAGGTTTTTGTTTTTAATCGTTTGCCGTACTTTTTCACTTCCCTTTCCTTCACCGAGGCAGCAACAACTGAGGGCAAACTTTAGAAGGACATTGGAAGGCAAAGTGTAGCAAAGAAGATGTAAAACATCAAAAAGTAATCCCTTAATTCTTTGTTACTTTCAACACGGGCAAAAGTAACAAACCAAAAAGCAAACGTGGGGAAATACCATTTTGTTGGAAAGGAGAGCAGTTTAGAAGAATTGTGTGAAGAGCTTCAAACAACATAAAAAAAAACATTGAAAACAATCATAATCATCACACTCCATCCATCCTTCAACAGGGGAACATGGGAAGGAAACAAGCGAGGAAAAAACAACGAGAAATATACTGCAAGCCATAAGATAATAAAAGTCGAACAAAGGCATGAAAACCCAAAACAAAGAAAAAAGGAACCTCAGATGGAGAGCAAAAGTAGAACGATTTTGATCGAAAGGATAAAAGTAAGGATGTAACCAACTTGATTTATCAGCAATACCGAATCAAATACATTTGGATGAGTTTTCAATTCCCCAGTCCCCGGTCACACTTACCCTTTCCTCGGGTGTGCATCACAAGAGACCCTAAACAAAAGTCAATGTGCCTCCTCAAAAAAAAAAAAAACCCAAATCGAGCGCTTTTTTCGGAGTTACACGCAAGGAAAGAGAGGGCCTGTTGAGTTGAAGTTGGTTCCTGGGAAAAATCACTGACTGTTCCTGTTGCTCCTCTCTGGTAACCCCCCCCCCCTATTTCCCAAACAGGAGTAACTTCCCCGGGTGTGTGTGAGTGTATGTGCGTGAGTAGCAAACCGTCGTGGTTCGCATTTTCAAACAGGGCCGAGATTTAGGATCAATTTGGGTTGTGTTATGTTAGGATCAAAATCTTTTACCAGAACGTAACCCGCCGCGGCATTTGGTGCCGGTGGTTGGCACTGGAAAACAACCCCCTCCACCGACGAAAACAACGATTTTGCGCAGGCTTTTCCGCCCGAAAACATTTCGGTTCACTTTTGTCGGTGCGCTCGGTGCGGGTATTGTTTGGCAACATGCTCCGGTTCCCAACACCGGTGCCGACACGGACCTATGACTTTTACATTTTGCATACTGATTTGCGTGCACCACAAACCAACACAGACACACACACACACACACACGCGGTTCTGGTCGAGTGTTATTGCTTTTTGATCGGATTTACCGCAGAACTGTGTGGAGAAGAGCGCCACACGGAAACACACATCAAACACGCGTCAATTTAATGGTTCCCGCCTGATGCGGCAGTGCGCTCTCCTTCCATCGTAGTACGGCAGAGCACGAACCCAATACGAACAAATGCTGCTGATGGTGAAAATTTCGTTCCTAAAAAGCCCATTTTCCGCTGAAGGTTGTTCTGCGGAAACATTAGAGCAGCCGGAAGATTGGGCTCATACTGTTTTAACACGACACGCCCGGCGCTCGGTGAAGCTCTGTCACGTGTCACACGAAACACCAATGCTCCGCTTCCAGGAATTCCGCAGCAAAAACACACAAGCAAGCGACTTTATATTAGATGTACATATTTCCTGTCGTCAAACACAGAGCCACGGCCACAATCTCTTATCGTAACGCAGCGAGAGAAGACACACCGCAGCACCTGAAGAGATGTGACACACCAGACAAGAAGGTGCCGTCGTTTCACTCTTCGGTGCTTCTGAATGGAGAAGATAGCGCCTTATGCTTTTCCGTGTGCGCCAACACCCAGGGCACCCACCAACCCACCCGACCCGTTCTGGTTCATCAACGACAGAGTGGTGCATCGGGTTCTCCCGGTATGCATTTCCGTTTAGGTTGAGTGTATAGCATTACGGGGAACACCACACATTGTCGTTCCCCTCCCAGCACTGGTTTCGCTTTCACTGTTTTTTAATTAAATTTAATTACTAACATACAAGCAGCCCTCCCCTGCACTGGTGTAGGGCCTTTCCTGCATCCTTTCCACCCCCAAAACCTCCAACCCATTCCATCCCTCCCTTTGCTGTATGTTTACGCGGTGCTGCTGCAACTCGTAACGGTAATGCTTTCTAATTTAGCAGAAAAAAAAGAGAACGCAAAAAGTGAACGAGTGTTTGCACTGTGACGGACAAAGGAGCAGAAGCGCTTTTCAGCGTGTAGTGCTTTTAGATCGCGCAAACAATCCTTTGGTTTCAATGTTCCGGGGGTTTCCAAACGGAGACGCAAACAAAGTTGGAATGTGTGGCGACACCGATGAGCAGCACGCCGAGCTCTCTTTCTTGCTGTGAGTGTATAAATGTCATTTGCAAATGGATTACATTTTGTTAAATTAACGCAGCGATAGATGCTCGTTATCCTAAATCCGGTGTATACCTTGCCTGCAACGACAGACAAAACTGCAATCAAAGCTGCAACCGATGGTAGTTAAATTATCACGAAACGGTTCATATTCTCTCCTCTCTCAATTCCTTTTGCTTCCCGAAAGCTGAGTCCGGCCAAAATTCGAACTTTACCCAGTTGAAGGTTCTCGGCTTCTAGCACCGATAGCACATTCCCAATCTCTCCCCTTGGGATGCAATTTCTTGCCCTTGTGGTTAACACAGCCACTTTCCAAATTTGCGCCCCCGTACTGCTGACCACGAGCCTGGCGCTCGCTTTTCCCGTATTCTTTTTCCCGCCCTTCTCCCGGGCTGGCAGAAGAGCAAAAGGAACAAACCAAACACTGCAACTGTGCGCTCTGCTTAATTTCAAATTTATTGCAGTTTTACTAGTTAGTTTTACTTTTAATTATTTTAACGGGGGGATGCTTTGTCGTTCCCTTTCTGCACACTCACAGTGCAGCGCTGCTGATATGAGAAGGCGAAGGGCATGTACGAAAGGGAATGCGGAACAAACATCCGACAGTGGGAGAGATGATGTTTTCGTTTTAATTTCTCCATTTGCTAGCGTTTTCTCCCTCCTTTTCGTTAATTTTTCATTCCCTCGGGCTAGTTAGTTTGCTGCACCATTTTGCCAAGCTCCCTTGTGTGCAACATTCCTACACACTCGCAACCCTTTCCGGGGGGGGGGGGGGGAAGTTGCGCGCTGCTGCTGCCGGCGCGGCTTGTCACAAAACACATTGAGAGTAAACACAGTGTGTGTTTTTGTCCCGCCCTGTGTGTTTGTTAGCGTGATGGGAAACTTTGGCAGTCCTTGTGCTGCCGGTGGAAATCAGCCCCCGCACCCGGAAGCTCGTGCATTCGCAGCGTCAAACAAAAAGGAAAATAAAAACAATCACACTCTGTGTGAGTTTGGAAGAGGTGGGTTTTTTTTTTGTTGCCAAACAGTTGCGCTGCTTCTTTTGGAATTTTTATTTCCCCCAGCAAGAGGTGCAGGAAGGAGCATAAAACTTGCTACCACTTTTCCCACTTTTCATGGTGCCGAAACAACAAAAAAAAAAAACTCCCCGAAGCTTCCAAACAAGGCCCTCCTCTTCTTAACCATTCTTCATATATCCTTTAGTCGGGAAAGAAAAAATGCAGCAGCAGTTTGTCTGTTAGTTTTGTTGATTTTTCATTATGCTTTTGGAAGGTACTAAACCCGCATGGTTTTACCGGGGAGCAGAAACAGCAGGAAGATTGTTTGCCACGGGCCGGGAGGGGAGCGCGCTGCAGCGGGAGAAGAAAGCATGATGGGCCAATTTCGCAGATATTCGTGCAATTTTTCCGCAAAGAAGCTAATGCTAGCAATTTAGTGCATTCTGGGGTGGAGCAGCTTTTCGTTTTCGTAACACACACACACACACACACATACACACTCACACATCCTTCCGGTTGCTACAATTACGTTACTTTTCACAAGCGCAGGGTGGGTTTACGCTCACCACGCGCTGATGGCTTTTCCTACCCCATTTTTGAAGGTGGAAGTTTTTCTTTCTGCCTCTTTTCCGTGCGCGAAATGCACGCAAGTTTTCCAACTATCGTACAAAGTTTGTGGCTTTGCTAAAAATGCTTAATGAAATAGCGTCGGCTCCCCAGCCCCAAGAAGGGGCGAAAAAAGGAAAAGCAGCGCCCCAAAATGAGTGTGTGAGTAGTGTGCGCGTGGAAAGTTCGGGTTGCACTTTTTTGTTCCCTGTAGCGCCGACAAGCGCAACTTTTGCTAGGACTTACGCAATACGGTTTCCTGCCATTGGCGTTTGCTGCTGCTTGCTCTGTGTGTGCAGTGTGCTGTGCGCTTGACGATCAGATCGTGAAAATAATTCAACCGTAGAACGATAAATAACGTAACTCGCTCGAATTCCACAACAAAAAAAAGTATCTTCCCATGAGCACAACCTTCATCTAGAAGACACCACACTGCTTCTCGGTCCAGAGCAAGCCAAGCTCAATGTCGACGGCGTGAGCGCAACACAAACGGCTTCACAGATCGCGTACCCAATGGCGATGGCAATCAAGGAGGTCCAGACCAATCAAAGCCTCATCCCCGGTACGGCGTTTCTGTGCGTCTGTCTTTTTCTCGCGCCAGCAAAACAACCCCCTTTGGAGCAAAATTTGTCTGGCCTTTCAATCCCACCTGCGCTGCAAGCGCCTTGTGGTTCGTGTGTTTTTTGTTGTTGTTGTTTTGCTTTTCCACCCTTTCGGCGAGGATCGTGATGAAGACATTTGGTCGTAACTCGCGTGACCCGATGCTAAATTACCGCAGAGCGGAGAGGCTAGTACTGGTGATGGGGCTCCGCCAACGGTGCAAAGATACGAAAACGGTGGGATAAATGCCCGAACCGGGTCGATCGGCCCCCTTGTAACGCGATAGATGATGCTTACGGTAGACGCAAACGAGCAGCCAGGGGAACGACGACGATCGTGATGAACCGCGCTGCAGATCACCCGAAGCGTAGCGAGACAGTCTGGTCCTGTTGTTGTTCGAGCCATCATCAACAACGCTTTGATTCGCGAGGAAGTGGCAGCGGCTCTGCAACGTGAATTGTAACATAATCGATTTTTCATGAGTCGCTTGCGAAAAAATAAAGTGCACCAGCCCATCATACCTGACCCGGTGTGTATGTCTGCACCTAGAGGCTGCGCGAGAATGGTTATTGCGATCACAATAGCGAAACGCTTGTTTTTTATTTTTTATTTTTGAAGTGGTGATGGTGATCATGATCCTGACCTTAAAGGTAATCTTTAACCGGCAATCACCATATAACCCGACCGCGGCGGAAACCGATGAAAGCCACCAAAGAATGTTGGTTGAACGCGAGAAACATTATATTTACGGACACTGTTTTCCGGGACGCGCTACACACCGCTGTTTCCTTTCTTGGTACATTGTCGGAGCGGACGATACACTCGCCCTTTCACTCGCCACAACGCGCGTGTGGCCGGGAAATGTGCCGATTTTTGTTCCGCTTCGCAGTAAACAAAACGTTCGCGATCGGTTGTACGGCGGTCGGTATAATATCTGACAGTTTGGTTACACGGTGTGTGCCAGCGAGAACGAACACATATCCGTCGGTTGTTACTGCTGTTAGGTCGGGGATACACGGGGTAGTGCGCCTTTGTTTACTTCACCCGAGCGCCCGCTCTCGCTGGAATACTCGGGGGCGATGATCATCAGGATGGACACGTTTGGGGGACTTGTTTTCTAGCGCGTTTCGTAGAAATATCATTCTACCGTCATAAGCACACACATAGACACACTTTGCCAGAGGTTGGAATGATTCCGAAGGGTTATTTTTAGCGGTAGCGATTGTTTATAGCACGCTTGGGGGACCTACAAACATATGCTGTGCCGCCGCGCTCGAGTGAGTTGGAACTTTGGAGCAGTTGTTTGTCACTCTTCTTCAGTTTCAGCATCAGTTCAATCGCTTCCAAATGACTAATCAAGCGAAAGGGAGAGAATGAAGGAAGAAGGTGTCCTTTACTTCAACAAGAGGAACCAAAAACTCGCAACTGGACGCGAATTATCTCACAGATTATACGTTCGTCGCTTGCTGCATCCCGTGACAACGCATTGGCTGCTCCAAACGAAATTAGAATACAGGCAGCACTTTTTGCACGGCTTTTGATGATGATAAACGGTGCTGGGTGGTGTACGGGACGCAGTTAATTTGGCAGTTTTTCTCCAACCTCGCCACAGCGAACGAAGATTGTATGCTGTGCATCCTTCCACACGAAAGAGTAGAGGTCACTATAGAAAGAGTATACGCGAGGTGGTGTGATTCTACGTTGCGTACTTTATACATTTATTTTTAAAACTCTTTTTAATATCTCCTCACCACCAGCAACAGAGCACGGCGAGCACTGTGGCAATTCCACCCAGGAAATGTGTCACTCACACACTCACACACACACACACTTGGGGAACTGGGCCGTCACTTCAGAAAGCGGTTTGAAAAGGGCGGCCAAGAGGACACACCTTGACTGTCCCCGAGTACTGTCTCTGTCTTTTCACACCGGATATAGTGTGATGCGAGTGGGGAAGGGAGTGGCGTGGGGCTGATTTGATGGTGGAGAATAAAATTGCAATAAATTTTCTGAACTTTGCGATGGTGTTTTTTTTTTGTTTTCCTTTTGGTTTCGTTCGTTGTCGTTTCTTTGCTGATTATTTCGCGTGTGGATTTCAAGCGGAGGACGTTACAGTTTTAAAATGAGCTAGACTAGAGAGAGAGAGAGAGTGAGCGCTCGGAAAAGGCACATAGCGACCGTTGCTCTTGGTAGATGCTGTGTTGAAACTCATGGGCATTACGAGAAAGTGCAAAACGGAAGTGAACTCTTTTTCGGTTTCTCTTAACCGTTTAGTTTAGTTGAAGCAAAATTCGACACCCGACAAGAGCGGAAGCAATATACCATCAACATATTGTGGAAGCACAGTACAAAAAAAAAAAACAACATTCAAAACACAACCATATGACACACAAGGCTTGTAGCCATGCTTAGAAAACGGAAATGAAGTACGAAAAAGAAAAAAGAAATGCGCATGTCAACCACAAACCGATTGGTCGAGAAAATCGGTCGTTTGAGTGTGCAAAAAACAAAACATCTGCACGATCTGCATTGGGGTAAGGGGGCATTAAAACATGAAAATATAAAAAACAACATAGAAATGTTGTGAATTCTCGACCAAGCAACTAAACGTGCTGCTGGGAGCCAAAACACGACGTAAGACGCCAGGCGCAACCCCCAGGGAGAAGGGAAGGAACGTGTGATCATCTTTTCGCAGAAAACACACGCGCGACCATTCGCACAGCATAATAAGCATAATAATCTCATTATCATAAATATGCTAATGCTGTTGGCTAGCAATGGCTAGAGCGGGATGGCCGATGGTGGGTTTGCAGAAGACGGAGACATCATCATCGACGGTCACACGGATGGGCGCGGGTTGATGCTGTTTGTGTGTGTGTCGCGCGCATTGGCCACAGTCCAATCCAGCGTACAAAAATGGAACTGGAACCGTATGTGCCCGGTCGAATTGGGACAAGCCATTTCGCTTCTTAAGTGTTTTGTTCCCTACAATCATGTGGCCGTTAAACTACTGAACATGTTTTTGAACGTTGCCGAAGCAGGAATCCTACCAGGAGCATGTGGAATATTTACAATTGTGGTTATTAATATTGCTATATTTGCGGTGCGTTTCTTTTGAATACAGTTCAAACACGGAAGCAGATACAAAAAAAAAACCTCAACCGCAATTGAACACCACAATTGACACATTTAAAATGGGAAGTATTGGGCAACCAGCAGGCAGCCGCAACTGATACAGTGCACTAATTTCATTAAAATATGCATCACCTTGCACCAGAGCACCAATCAGTGGAGGCTATCAGCGTCCGTCGGGCTATTTGCACTACCGTAGGCAATATAATTCAAATAATTGCTTGGTCAAGTTTGTCACACGCGGACGGCGGCTTCATGATTGAAATATTGTCACGTTCCCGGGGAACACAACCCCGTTTTGTCTGCGCGTACCCTTTGCCTCTTTGTCTGAAACTGGTTCACCCAGCATCCAGTCTCGAGCGATAATAACGAAAAAAATAATAATTCCGGCATTCAAAATGGAGCAAAATAAAATGTGCTCCGGAAATAGCACAACCCGCAGCCTCTGCTGCCGTCAACGTTAAAGCATTTATATTCAAGGCTAGAGGCGAATGGAAAGCAAAGCGGCGAGCTGTGTAAGCGGGCGTGGTAAGGCACAGGAAGGGACACAAACCGAGACGACAATAATAATTTGAGCATCTTGTGGCAAAATTGAATTCCCTTACCGCACACAAACAAAATGCACACACACAGCCACACAGCTTGTGACCCGATTGCGGGAATGTCAAATTTGCATAAACCATTCGTGACCTAAGCCATTTTGCAGCCTCCGTCCTTGGTGTTCCCGTTTCGTCCAGAGCAAGGTCGTCCTTCAAGACATTTCGAAGGATGCTCCGTAGGAGGAGCCGAACGGGGAATAATAATTTGACCACAACACACTAATAATTGTGTACGCCGGAAGCATGATAAGTAGCATGCGGCAGCACTAAACAATTCAAGGAAATTTCTTCATTTAATTTTTTTTTTTACAATCAATTCAGTCGCAACCGTTTAAGTGCAACCGCCGTCAATAAAACATCACCGTTTGTTTGGGTGTGGATTATTGCCCCCCTCAGCGGGGTGAAGGAGTACACTTACACGTTTCTCGTACCAGCAGTGTTCACAAGTATTTAACGAACCGAGACTGATCGGTGTTAGCCACCTTACACAACAGTCTCACCAAGGACTCTCCGTCAACTGCACCACCGCACCCCACGCGTCACCGGCAAACTCGTCAACGTCAACCCGGCCGGCGGCTGTCATCTTGGCCACCCACACGAATATCCCTCACCGCAGGGAGAGAAGAAGGAACAACAAACACGCTGCCATTCGCTCAGCACAAAACACGCCAAAGTTGGAGGCGCTGTAAGAGCGTTACGCACTGTCTATCTTAATTACTTAATTGAGGCAAAAGTTCGTTTCGTTCCAACGCTCGACGACGACGACCACGACGAGTGCCCCAGTCGGGCGATGATGATGATGTCCGTGGGATTTTGTTTTCTTTCTAACGTTTTTTTTTTTTTTTTTTTTTGGAGACTAAAATCATGTGGAGATGGAGGAGTTGGCTGTTTTGGCTTGACTTGTCTCTTCCGCGTTCATTGAGCGGTATCTGTGTGTGTGTGTGTGTAAGAGAGCACTCGATATTGTTTGGGAAGCTTATTAAAAAGCAATAAGCGAACAATGAATGACAAAATAGACACGCGGGGCCAGCCGCCCAGGTCCAGCTGCCAATGGCAATTTTGGGCGATGATGCTGGATGGCATAACAACACGCCCGTCGAGACTGATTGAAGGTAAAAGCCTTCGAGAAACGGTTACGGATGAGAAGTTCCTCGGCAAGAAGTTCCGTGTCCGCTCTATCACTCCGTTGGGAAGTTCCCGGCGTCAGGTGAAAGAATCTTTTCAAATGAGTGTTTCTGATCTAAATCATAGCTTGAACAGAGTTCCTTGGGGATCCTCCACAAGATAGCATCTGGCATTTAAACCTCATCTCCTGCGAAGGCCATTGAGAACTCCAACATTTACGACGCTCAAACATGAACCAACCGAAATTCTAACGGCTCGAATGGTTTGCGTTAGTTTTTTAGTTAGTAGTATTAAAACTAAAAAAAAAACATTGTTTTCTTTGTCTTCTTTTCATCCCCAGCACAACTGGTTCACAAGCTTTCGACAACGAAAGATTTTTCAATGTTTTAATGAGCCTCATTTCGGGGCTGATTGGGCATTTTCGCTGGGGGGGAATTTTTCGATTAGCGCACCTTTTACTCTCCACCCGCCGGACCCCCGGACCCCATCCTGTGGGGGAGCTCGAGAGGGCTTAGAGAGCGAGATCCCAAAACCAAACAAGGTGCCGCCCGAAATGATGATCGTCTTGTCCCGAAAGAGTAACCCGTTCTTGTTTTCTGCTGCTTTGCCAGCGCTCCAGCTCCACCGCACAGCTGTTGACCGATGAAAATGAGCCAGAATCGCACCGGCACAGCGGCAGGCAACGCAGTGTGTGATGCTTGCGTTAATGATGCGCTACGGAATGAGTATTAGAGGCTTTGATGAGCTAGTACGAGCGGCGAGTTCGGGGAGGCGTTCGACGAAGCGTAGAACAAAATACGATGACAGTTATCGGTGCGCGAGGAAATCATCTCACTTCTGCGTCGTTTGGGCAGCAACCACGATTATTCCCAAAGGGCAAAGGAGGCAACAGCACCAGTATAGGGGGGGAACCACCGCTGGACCGTCACATAAACAAAAGCCAATCGGCTCCGTTTGTGACCTGTTGCTGGAAAGAAGTCGAGGAGAACTAATTCTAAACCAGTTGACCAGTGCACTGTTCTCTTCTCATTCTTATGCGTTTCGTTTCTGGTGCAACGGTCACGAGAATGTGTTTTTTTCTCGTATGAGCGTTTTTTTTTTTGGTTAGTGATAAATGTACACACATAAAAAACAACTCATCCACATATCATTGGGCAATTTAACGAATCTCGCACGGGAGAGAAAGAGTCCCCGAGAGACGTGCAGCATCATCACCAACATGACAACCGCGTTCGAACGATCAGAGCAGGGGGGACAGAAGAGAGGCACACACATATGAATCTTCTCGCGGTCTTTACCTCGCACACGCGTTCGCATTGAAATCGGTGGTGTGTTGGCTTTCCCATCTTTCGGCTTCTCGCTCGTCTTTAATGACTTCATTTCAGCGTGATCCGTCCGTTGCTTCCCTAAAGGGTTCGTCTTTCTTTTTTTTTTATTGTCTCCGCTAATCAGTCCAGTTTCTTTCAGAATAGGTTCTTCCCTTTTTTATGTGTGTGTGTCTGCTGGGTGAGTGTGTTGCTTTTCGTCTAAGTAGGACATAAATATGTCCAACAGTGTCGTTTGCTGGCGATTATTTATCGCTCGATGTACGTGGTGCTTTTAATTCCCTCCACAAGCGAAGAACTAGATTATTGACTCTGAGGGCACATCTTTATATTAATAGCACGTAGATAAAAAAAAACAGAAGAATCAAATCCAATTCAACTGGAAATGGGTGAGATCCAATTTATTCCACAGTTTAAAAATGAAAGCTCAGAACGATGAACTTTGTAGTGTGACATCTTTTTTTTCGAACTTGATATTGTTTACAGAAACCTGCCACCGAACAATTTACATCGTCAATGAGTTTTCACTCCATTTGGAGGATTTTCCATCCCACCAAGCAACCAAGCATGGGGGAAAAACTATCACTCACTATGATGAAACGTACAATTTTAACTTTGATTAAACCGTTTCTATCGACCGCACATGGACGAATCAGCTTTCATTGATGCGAGAGAGAGGGAGAGAGAGGTTCAGAGTTCAATTTTCCCCAGGAAACCGTTTACCAAAACCCTTTGCGTGAGGTCTGCAAGAGGAAGAATGGGGCTGTTTCCAGCTTCTGTTACCAATGGCCTTTATGTGTGTTCCAGGAAATATCGTACACGTTTTTTATGTTACCTTAAATGTATCCCCAACAAATATAGCTTACAAGTTCTGCGAAAGGTGAAACGGTTCACGCGTACAAACAAACACTATTACTCGAGCGTGTTTTTTCCACAACGAAAAATTCATACACGATGGAGCATTTGTACAGTTCAAGAGCATGCTGTAAGCATGCGTAAACAAACAAGAGTTACTGTGATGAGAAAAACGATCCTCTGCATGCGAATTTTCCCTTCACATGTGTGTGCAACGTAATCAACTCATAAATTTTCCGGTAGATCGATAAAAAAACGCAGAAAACCAAACAAGAGAGGGCAGGCGCGCAAAGCAGCAACGAGAACCCAAAAACCTGTCGTCATCTGTCGTCGTATGTTAAACGGTTCTCGATCGTACTGCCAGCCCCTGTCCCAGCGTCTACTTAGCGCAGAGATGGACAGCTGTCGTCCCCACAATGATGGTTGCCCTTTTGACAGGCGCACTACTAACAGCACCAGTTGATTTCGATCAGTGATCCAACAATCACTACGGTTGTAGTGGCCTTTGCAGAACGGGATTGGAGAGGGAATTAGCTCAGAAACCGCGTGCAACTTGGCGATCTGACGATCGTTTCTTTTATGTTTTAGCCCCCTTAACTTCTCCACTAAGCCGATTATGATGGACAAAGCGCATCAGAGGTTGGTACCGAACTTCAATGTGACTTCAAAAACTCACATACAGCTACCCATTGCTGCGCATACGAATTACGAATGAATTGTGTTTGATTGGTGGCAGGTTTATTCGGTTTGCCGATTAAAAGCAACTCCCTCTCTCTCTCTCTCTCTCGATCACACAGACCCATACACACACTGGTAAGAGGTTGAAAATGTTGCTACGCTAAAGCCCGGTAGCTAAGTTGGTCAGCTCATTAGAATCAGCTAAGCCCGAGCGCTCCGAGAGTGGTAGAGGAGGAGAACGAGAACAGAACTCCCCCCCCCCCCACTCGGCAAACGCGAAGTTTGACGACCTGCGAGAGTTATTAAATCATCTTTAAGCCATCGGGACGACCTGCAAGAGGGGAGAAACATAATTCCAGCAGCTTAATTTCTAGCTCGAAGATGGAAGAATTGCCAAATCTGTGGACTGTGCTGCCGGACCACCACGTTGTTTTGTGTGGTCGGCGGGTTATGCATGGAAACATCTGTCCGCTGCGAAGATGAGATGAAACACGCCTCGCTCTCGCAGCTCATGCGTTTGATAAATGCCGCCACCTTTTGAGAGGGTTTTGTGTTATTTTATGTGTTCTGGCTGTATTCAGTTCACATTTCCATTCCAAAATGGCCCGGTTTTTTTTGCTTCTTCTTTTCAGCTCCAAAAGCTGCTATCCTCCCCAATGAGATTATCTCCCACCGGGAGCTCCCTCCACTCCACTCGAGATCGACATCGAAAAAGGAATTCAAACTCAGCAACGGCTTTCGGAGTCCGCTTCAAATTCGTGCTGCAAAAGAAGAAAAAAACAAACAAACACTCGCTACTGTTTGTGTCTCCTGCCCGAAGGTCAGTGTTACAGTAGGAACAGCACTGCAATTCCCTTGACCT
The DNA here is from genome assembly GCF_943734735.2 of Anopheles gambiae. Lineage (NCBI taxonomy): Eukaryota > Metazoa > Arthropoda > Insecta > Diptera > Culicidae > Anopheles > Anopheles gambiae. The sequence continues at coordinate 23,312,680 of NC_064601.1, read as the reverse complement.
CCTTTCCCCTGCCCGACTCCAAACGAAATGAGCATTATTATTGCAGATGCACACGCTCACGCGTTCGCTTTTGCCTTTTCCGTACCATTTTCGGAATTGCAATCTACCATCATCGTGTGCAAGCGAATAAAGCGACTCAAACAGCAACAAAAAAACACACACACTCCCCAACATCCCTTTTTTACACTGTAAAGGTGTGTGTGCAGTTCAAAAGAACACGGGAACAGAGAGGATGGTTGGTATAGCGAGCGGTTTTTCGGTACAAAATTTATGGTTCTTTTCTGATAATAAATTTTAACCTCCGCTTGCACCGAAACAGCATCCAACCCCTTGCTCCGTCCATCGTATGGGAAAGGTTTGGACCATTTTCAGCGTGCACACGGGTGGTGGTGATACACAGATTTTGCCACCATCACCGGTACCGCGAATGCGCGAACCTGGCAGCGTCGGCACAAGGGAATGTTCGGGTTTTCGATATTCCGGGCCGAACGTTTCGGCCCCACACTGTTTCTTCCTTCCTGTTTCCGTTTGTGCGCTGTTGCCACCGATCGCCTTTTTCGCATTCTCTGTGTGTCGCTCGGTCGGTAGGTTTGTGGAGCAGTTAATGAGCGATATTGCAGCTTTGGCGTGCACACTATAAACACACACGGCTCTTGGTGATGGTGGCCAGGCCGCTTGTAATTTCTCGCGTGTGCCGCCATCCGAGGGGGTGGGAGGTTGTCCCCGCGTATCGCAAACAGGATGTTGCACATTGTGCAGCACCGAAAAACGGTGCACACACACACACACAGTAGTGTTGCTGGCACACTGAAGGAAGTGTTTTTTTGTGAGGGAAGAGCGTCGTTTCGCTTAGTTGCCTGTTTCCGAGATCGATAAAAACATAACTAATGGCATGTAAGCGCAGCTATTAGAGTTTGCGTTTCGGCAAGCGCTTCCTGCACACGCAGCCCAATCAAGCCGACATATATAGGGCACACACATGCAGGGATAGCAAGGATAGGAACCACTTTAAAGGTGGTCATGCTTGCTCGGCACGGATCCCTGCAAAATGGCACGTTTGAGGGGCAGAAATATTGGTTTCATAGTTTCTATTTTATAGCTCGTACTGGAATTATATCGATTTTGCTGTTTGTTTTGAGGACTTGTTGGGCGGAGAGAATTATTAAAATTTTAAACAACAGCCAAAAAGGTAAAACCTTGCGCTTGAAACGCACCAACAGTTCCAGCCAATGTTGCAAAATGCGATGAGCATCACGTGACGATCACCACCGAAAACGATGAACATATTCGTGGTAGCTTGAGGTTCATTTGCTGATACTCATTGAAAGAGCGTCATGACATGCCTAACGTGACGTGCGAATGCTCGAGTCCAACACGATACTCTCACTGACAAGCTGAGCTTAATGCCTTCGCAAGCATAATCATGACTTTTTTTTGACGTGGAACAGTGCTGCTAAATCCCACTGTTTCAGTCATCAACAACCATCACTGAAACGAAGTTCAAATCAGCTCACGCACACAACTGAGATGATCAAGGGTGAGACTCATACCTCATGATAGTTGGTGGTCCTGGCTTGGTGACATTTTTGTAGCACCCAACTCTTGGTCACTCACTTGGTAATGACATTTTCTCCATATGAGAATCACTACATTCTTTGCACATACTTGGTGAGCGGTCCCAAGCAAAAAAAATGAGCATACTTTCTCGCTCTGTCTGCTTTGATGGTATGATGGATACCATGTTAAAGCATTTGAGCGAGAAAGTATGTTCAATTTGTTGCTTGGGACCACTCGCACGCACCACATATTGTGATGATCACCGACAGAAAATGTGTCGACCAAGTGACTGACTGACCAAGAGATGGTTGCAAAAATGTCACCAAGCATGTGATGATCGCAACAACTGTTTGAGTCTCACCTCCGATCATCACAGTAGAGCTTGAGACGCTGACATGATTTTGTTTCAGTCCGAATTTGTCATGATAATGTCAGTGACATTTTGCCGAACTGAACGCAGTAAAAAAAAAGTCATGACCAAATGAGTGACCAAGCATGTATTGATCACACCAATTGTTTGAGCATCACCTCTGATTATCTCAATTTTTGATAACATTGACAGTGACATTTTGCAGCACCGGTTCCACCAGACAAATCTAGTACCATTTAAACCAGTCACTCGCTTCGCTCTTGTTTGTACATAATTAAATCACACCTTTGCATGAGGCTTCAAGACTCTTGAAAGCTTTAATACAAGCATTCCTTTGCATGTATGTTTGTGTGTGTGTCTGTGGTCGATTGTATTGTTTCACACACAGCACTTCAGCGAGTTGTAATTACAGCGCTGGATAATGAGCCCGCGACGGCGACGTGTATCCTTGCATCAAGCCATCCCTCTTCTACGGCTACCGGTGTGTGAGAAAGCCGGCACGCCGTGATTTCTGCAATCAGCACCACCAGTCAAAAATGTGATGACTCACTTAGCGCATCGTTCAGCAGGTACCGTCATCATCATTATCCACTCGGCGCGAACGAGAGGTTGACACTTAAACCACGATCCCACTTCTCCGGCTAGCAAAAATGCATCATCTCCCCGACCGAGCAGTAGAATGCATTTAATCACACAAACCAGCCAGTATGCTCTGTTCCTCCTGCTGGTGGTGGCAAGAAGGAAATCGAGCATAATGAAGGTAAATCACAAACTGCCATACTTCGCCAGCAAAAAGCGGTTGGTATCACAGAGAAACGTACACAGACAGAGGCACATACAAACCACCATCGGTGGTGTCTCAAGACAAACTGCAGCATAATTGCAATTATCGTAGCCCTTTTCACAGGCATAGCGCGCGCGCACACCATGTTGGAGCATCGCGTGCAGTTCTAGCAGTAGTAGTGGTAGCCTGCCTGTGCCACTTCCCCCCAAACGGTGGGAGTCGCCAGAGCATAACTAGCCTTGCTTCCCTCGTTTCCAGCTTATGAGATGCCACACTGTCATAAATTTTCCGCTGCGCTCTTGCCCAAAACACACCGGGCCGGTTATTCTTCTGCCAATCGCCGTACGCTTCCCTCCCCCCGAAGGGCGCACCTAAAGCCGCGTAAAGTCAACTGTGTGGCCCGGCGACGACACGGGCGACACAGGCCGGAGGACACGGTATCGCGAAAGATGGTATTTAAAAACCGCAATTATTTTAATTGAAGTGCTCCACGTAACAACATCATCATTTTTCACCAGTTGGGTGTCTTGTCTTGCAGGCACCTTCACATTGTCTGTGTGTATGTGTCTGTCTTCCTGCAGGGAAAGATGCTGTTTCGTGTGCGACAGTTTGCAACACAAAAAAAAAGGAGGAGTATCCATGGTAGCATTCTCCCTTTGCTTCCAGGCTGCTTTTACGTTTTTGTGTGTGTGTGCTGTGTTTGCTTTTGCACAAGCCATCCTTCTTCGGGCTGAAATCGGGCGATGAATTTTCCCTACGCACGCAGCAACCAACTCGAGAAGAGTGCAAATAATTGCGGCATATCTCAATAAATTTCTTTCGAGCTCTACACCGAACCATCATCATCATCATCCGAAGTGATCTCGCGTGTTTTTATTTTTTCTTCGTCATGTCTCGTTGTCGTCCTCTCGTCAGCCTCACGCTAAAACACGACTCCCTGAGAAAAACAAGCCAAAACGGGTGGGGAAACAAAGCGCAGTAGAGAGCTCGATCCCTTTTCTACAGGGCGACAAGTACAAGAAGGAGATAGAGTGAGAGAGGATTAATAATAATTTCTCAATTAAGAAGCACCCATCCACCGGTCTCCCTCCTTCCTTTACGGCTCCCCGCGTTCAGTGGTGCACTCAATTATCGGGTGGTCCCCTTACAACCGCGAAACGAGCCGCCAAGATGCTGATTATGTTCGCGATGATGCTTCACCAACAGACATCCCAACTGCCCCCTCCCGTTCGCTTTCCTCTTGCTCCACGCGAAAAGAACGTGCAGACGCTTCCTGCAAATCCGCGTTGCAGCACACACAATAAAATGCCGTAGCTTCAACCCCAAAATCGTACACCATATGGTGCGCGAGCGTGTTGGAACGATTTTCGCTTTACGGAGGAGATACTTCTTTTGGCCATTAGCTTCTGTTCTGTCTGCAGCGGCAGCGGACAGAAACCCATTACTCAAGCTGCCACATTGCGAACAAACTACGCGCGCTACTTTGGTGGTAATTAAACGACACAAAACCGGCAGGACGACGAAAGTGCAAATAGACACGGCAATCGATCAGTCTTCGGGGCAGAGTTGTGGTGAGTCGATCAAAGGTACGTCACGTGTCTGGTACGTCTGGTGCGTCTGTGTATCTGGGTTGGTATATCCATGGATCTGCTGAACCTTACCGTGCTAGCTTATGTGCGATGCTGTAATTCTATACACCGAGCGCAACCTGACCCACCCTACAACCATCACGAAACATGTGCCCGCGCTCGTCCTAGCGCAGACCATACTCTCGCTGGTGGGTCTGACATATGCACTCACACACTTCCGAGCACGAACACACACCGCCGGCAAAGATAAGAGACAGGAACGCTTTGCACCCGTGTGGCCATAGATAGATGGTGCCCTGTTCATCATCGAAAGGGGGGGGGGGGGGGGGGGGGGGGAAGATGCCAGACGTTTCTCGGTGTCTCGGGCTTCTGCCGTCGACGAAAGAGACAATCATTTTGAGGGAAATTTATCGCCAACCTCGCGTGAAGGTACACGGAGACGCAGCAAAACACGTGAGCAAAGAGACTTCTGATTGATAAATCACAATATTTTAAAATAAATTCCTATCATCTTTGCCTCCGTATGTCTCACCCAAGGAAACCACGCCACGTGATTTCGAGAAGTCGCATAAAATGAAATAAATCGCTCACGGTGACATCAGTGACTCGGTCTGCGGAAAATCCTAAAACAAACACAAAAAAGTACATCCCCAACGGCAGGGAGTTCAACAAAATCAAATCTCAAAACCAATCAAGATTGGTGCACGGTCGGGAAATGCAAACCTCTCGCCAAATATCCCCGCTTTGTCTGCTCCTGGAACACAATTTAAATTCAATCCAAATCAATGCCATACCAAATTTAAACTTTCTCCTGCCCGTGGTGCTTCGCCGACGTCGGGAAAGCCAGGAAGCGACGGTTGAATCACCGGGCGCGCAAGCGATGCAAAATAATCTTAAACAACAATGCATTTCCCGAGCGCGTGACACACAACGGTGTGTGTGTGTGTGGTGATGGCAGCAGCTACGCAAACGAACCCACACAAAGCTGAAGGTCGGGGAGCGTGGTTTGATAAGAACCGTAAGAAGAACCTCATCAGCCAGCCACAGTAGTGCGCCTTTCACGTGCAGCGACGAGATCGAAATCGAAATGCTCAACTTGCACCCTGTGGGCTGGGGGTATGCAGCAAACGAGACCTCCACTGCTTGGAAAAACGGGAAAATCGATAAAGCTATCCAAGGAAAAGATGGTTCCGAATAGCAAACAAACCAACACACACACAGCAAAAAAAAAGCTTAACATCAATAGACAGATGACTGTGCGGCCTCTCTCTGCCAGCCAATGTACCAGCCAAACCGAGGGCATCGAAAGAGATGAATGCATCGCACACACACACACAAAGGGTGCAGAGAAAAACAACCGATGCAAGTATGTGGAAAAACAATCCTTAAAAGTTTCACCCGAACCAGAAATGGAAATCCGGCAGACACATCGCGGGAACAACTGAACGATGCTGACAGCGTGAGCTTGGAGGGGCGGGCTGCTGCACCTTGCCCAGCTTGATTTTCCTCTGTCGGGGGAATGCTCACAAGGACAAGCGGAGGGGGGGGGGGGGGGGGGGGGGGACAACAAGCGCGAGATCAATGCAAGTACTTTCCACAAACTATTCCATTCCTTCGCCCATTAGCTATCCCACTCTTGGGCGTACGACGTTTTCCCACATTGCTTCACATCTAGTGGCGGAAGGCTCGGGACGGTGGAAGGAGTAAAACTTTCACCAACAGCTGAAGGGATGGAAAATTGCCAGAACAACACACACACACACACAGTGAGGGAGAGTTGGAAGAACGATAAATACCGTCACATGGCGCTTCTTTGCATTGTTCGCTATTTGAATAAGCGCGGCGCGCGCTCGGTGCTTTCCAGCTCACACAAAAACGGATGCACTTTCCAGGAAGGATTGCCCACCACTTGGAGGGGTTAGGTTTGGGTAGAAGCAGTAAACGGTGTAGAAGGAATCTGTCTTCCCTGCTGGCAGCTGCTAACAAAAAGCTTTTGCTATTGCTATGCACGGTGAATGCAGCATTCATTCAGCCAACGTTCGATCGCCTTCTTTTCGGTTCCATGCTTTTGGTCCTTCGAACCGGATCAATACGGTTAGAGGGCTCTGGGGATGGGCCAGAGTGGCGCAATTTCAAAGGCAAGGACAATGAATGCAGAAGAAATGGCGCTCAGATAAAAAAAAATACTTTCACTTTCACGTTCACGGGGCCACTGCAAGGGAACGAACTCAATCGTAATCGTTTACCTTTGGAGCTAATAAAAAGCTACCCGCTCCGTTTTGCAAATTTGTGTTTTTTTTTTTTCATGAAAAATTACACCCAAAACCGTCCACTCTAGAGCTATAAGGTTTGCGAGTGTGTATTGAATTGGTAAGCTTCATACTTTCCGGCTGATTGTACTGTGTGTGCGCGCGCGCTTATTCCGCCCGAAAGCTTTCTAATGATTACGACAAGAAAACTGAACCCCGATTGCACGGAGCATTTATTAATTTTCGTTATCGTCCATTGCTTCTCCCAGCCGTGGCCCGGGTACTTTTGGAACTGCGGGTGATATCTTACAATTACAACCGTGCGTCCGTGCTAGATCGAGTCGCATTCCAAGACGCGCACCACGAGTTTCGAACTTTCATGTCGGTGTCTGCAAGAGGGTCTGCTCTCTTCCAGGCCATTTATATTTTATTACCATTTAATCTACCGATCTACCGTGGAGTGTTCTTCTGTCTTGCCACATCCAGTGTCTGGGACAACCTAGGACACAACCCACACACACACACACACACACACCCACCATAACCTATTATTACCTTTATCGAGCATTTGCAGGCAAGGCATAACCGGGCAGAATGGAATCGGGTTGTAATCCTTAAAACCGTTCACAATCGTTTAATATCCACTTATTGATAGGAGAGAACGAGCGCACACGCTAGTTGAACTTGCGACCAATTTTGTGTAGTATTTGTCTCGATGTTCTTTCCAGCATCCAGGGTGAGGGTGTGCCGGAGCGACGCAAGTGGTCCTGAGAGTAAGAATATTTGAAGCAGATTTCCCAAGCTGGCTAATGGTGTAATCCTATGCGATTACCAACCTTCACTTTGCTCGCCGAGTGCTTGCCCGAGACTTTGCAGCACTGTACGAGCTACAAGAGCACTGTACTTTCTGCTCCAAGGGGGTCATCACTTCCAGCGAAAAGGATGATGTGTGTGTGTGCGGCACAGCAGCCCATCCTCCGGTATCGAAAACCCCAGAAAGCAATCGAATGTGCCATGTCTGATTGTGGCATGACACAATCACACGATGCAAGAGTGTGTACAAGCAGGGAGGGGGGAGAGAGGTATGGTCTTTTGGTTTTACTCTACAGTACATCTCGGTGGCATCATACACTCGACGATGCTGACCCCCGGGAGCAAATCCAAGAGTTTCGCCTTCTGGCCCTCCTATTTTATCAGCTGATAGAAGCTGCAGAAGGAAACCGCCTTTGCTACACAGATCCTGCACAGGAACACGTGTGAGAAAACTCTGTCATACTTGCTCCTCCCTTTCCTATCGCACCAGAAAACATTTTATTTCGAAACCGTGCTCTCTGTCGACGACGATCAGGCAGACGCATTTGGTCAACATAGACCAGACACACACACACACACATTCGGTGGTTTGCAATCAAATGGAGCAAACGATCCCACTGCTGACCACTGTTTGTGTCAGAGCACGATTATGTCCGAAAAGCTTTGTTATCCATTATCTTTAGTTGTTTTCAATCACGTTTTATTGCTCACCCTGGGTTGTATCGAGCGGGAGGTGCGATTGATATTAATGATCTAAGTGCAACGTTTTCTGCAGCAGACGAATCTTTTCGGAGGTACACAAAAAACTCCCAACTCAATCGAGCGGTTAATGCACTTTTAAGTCTGATCAAAGACTTCAAGAATTTCAAAACGCATCAAGACGGAGCGTGAGTGAATTGAAAAGGAAAGCTCAAATGAAATGGAAACCGAATCTTCATTTAGAGAACCCTACGGCCATCGCCCGTATGCAAGATCATCACACAGCTGGACTGAAGATAGGGAGAGGGAGAGAGCGAGCTGAACAAAAACCACGACAATCCGATACTTTAATGTCCGGAGAGTTCTGGATTTTGGAATTGAGAAGGATTCAATAAAATAAAAAATACCAATCCATCGAAAACAAAAACCAGCCTTCAACAACTTCCTCAGCAGGTAATCGATATAGGTGCGAACGTGAAAAACCACATTAACGAAACGATCTTCAACTCGATCGATCGAAACCACGGTACGGTAAGCGATACCTTCCGTGATTTTGTCGCTGTGGGTCTGTGGTTCCTTTCATCGAAATCAAACATTCTTTTCTAATGCAGCGTGACACACGTCACATTGAACCGAACACCGCAGCTCTAAGCACGAGCAGAAGATTTATTGACCGGACCCGGTGGTTCGGGAAGCGAAGTGGGTTGCTTTGCCAGAATCGCGTAATAGGAGACCCGGCAGGCACGTCACGCACACGGGGCGGGTGTAGACTTAAAATGGATGTTTCTCATTCCCCCGTTTCACGAGCGCAGCTTGTCAATCGCCACATTTGATGGCGGTGTACTATCCCAAATAATCCTCCAAATCCACCAACAACTCTCATCCTCGCAGCAAGTCTCCCAAACGGACAACTGGGAGCACCCAAAAAAGGCCCGCTGAAATGAGACCTTCTTTATTGGGAAAAAGTTTATTTGATTTAAAGCGGGAAATAAACCCATTAAAAAACGACACACGATTATCGCTAAACAGCCGTGTTAATGATGGTACTGGCTCATATGTCCGCGGCAGGACCAAATCGATTTTCTAGTGGATGTTCTACCGTCTGCGACACGAAAGAGATCGATGAGCATCGGTGTTCGGTCAGACGGCGCGAACTGCGAGCTCGCGCGGGTGTGTATCACCATCAATTGCTACGCGAGACGGCTGGGTGTCTTAGACGCGAGCACGCATTAAACAAAGGCAAACATACAAACCATTAATCTTTCATTTTGTCATTGAGCACGGGTTTTCATCAGCGTGGCGCAGCGCATTCAATACAGTTTTAAAACCCGTCAAATCAACGCCACAGGAATGCGCGTACGCTCGAGCGAAGGTTCCGATGCTCCAAAACGAAAGCGAGACAGCGATAGCATGTCTTGTCGCGTCGCGTATTGTTTTAAAACAAACCAAAGACGCGCTAAAATGCGCGTTGTGTGTGGTGGTTTCGAAAATACCGAAGGAAACCGCAGCAACAGCAACCCTAACCTAACCTGATCTCCGGCTGGCTGGCTGATGTGGTGGAGCACGCACATTAAACGCGCTCCAACCGCATTAACCATCGCGCGTCAGCCTTTCGCGGCGGCGACGGGAGTGCGCGCTCGCTTGTTGGCTGTGTCTTTGCACCGAAATGGGGCGTGGTGTTTCTAAACTGGCATCATTGCAATGAGACGACACAGGGCTGGTAAAATTCCACACCCCAAAATACAAACAAAAAAACCACTCACGCAAAAAACGCTACCAGCCACGCGCGTTTGGCAGCATCTCGCTTGCGCTTGCCAAAACGCTTAGAAGAAACTTTCCCCAGCCGCCGATCTTGCTTGTTTGCAGTACACACGCGCCCATCAAACGCGGGAAAACCACAACCGCCCGCCCATTGATTAACGATCTTTGCCAGCGGGAGAGGAGGTTTTCTTTTCCCCGGTGCGCGGTTTGGAGGGAAAATTCAACTTCTTCAACGGGTGTGGATCTACACCGGTCGGGTGTATTTTCCTTAATGCAGCTCGACGTGTCTCACACACCGTCGCCATAAGGAGACGTTTATTTTTACACAGCCCCTTGGTCACACAAACGAACACGGTCGGTTTGGTGGGCCAGAGTAACCAGAGCAAGCATAGTAGTGACACGCAGGCATAGTTCGCTGCTGTCGGGCGGATATAAGTACATCGTTTACGACCACACCCAACAGTGATATGTCGCTGTCGTTGGACTAGAGCAGCGAGGGATGGATAATTCCCTCAAAAACCCTTCCCGTTGGTATTTAAGTCACCGATTCCGCTACGCTCTCAAGTGCGTTACAATATCCTTGGGGAGTCGTTAACTCTTTCATTAAACGCAAAAAAAAAACAATGAAATCCAATGCTGGTTGTGCAAGATCCTGTGTCTTGAGAGGCCGGCTCTTTCGTGAGCGAACGAACAATTAGATGGTTTTGCTGTAGGCAAGAACGAGAAAAAGGCTATTAAAAGGTCATCAGACATTACACCAAGGGTCTTTTGGATAAAAATACATCATTCCAAGCATCGCACACCTCAGCAAGTATTTCAATAAAGGGAACAGCTCCCTCGAAAAATCTTGTAACATGCATTCTTAGGACTGCTAGGAAATAAGGTTATCCCGAGCATCGAATATCTCTTGAGCATTGAGTTTGAAAAGAAAGCAGAATTTGTCTATTACTCAACCAATGTTAAAAATATAAAGGCTATTATTCGGTGCTAGACTGCATTCTCCTCATAAATAAATATTCCAAATCACGTGAACATGTACAGTGCACCGCCAACTTCACCGGCCACACACCGATCATACTAGAATTACTTTCGTTAATTGAATTCTGTCCTTGGAAACAAATGTGCAAAGTAAATAATTGTGCACCCATGCTCGGTATGAAGATGTCTTCGGTGTATCCTTACTACTAGAGAAGCGTTTGGAAAACTCGTTTGCACCTCCTTCCCCCCCCCCCCCCCCCCCACTGGTCCCTTTACGATTTCTGGGTTATGCGTTTCATTCAGGCAAAAGTTTCTTGGTGCAAAATACTGTTTTCTGCCTTTCCGTTCAGGTGCACAATGGATATCCACGTAGGAGGACCCGGACAGGAGGTGAACAAATACTTCAAGCATTCTGCCGAACTCCTGTGTTTGTGCTGATGCTGCTTTTGGAAGAAATTCGAAACCCAAGCACATAACGGCTGCCTTCGACCGGCAGCAGCAGCAAAACATCCCCAAACAGAATGCTCCCAAAATGCCACCGGAACTTAGTTCATTCCAGTTGGGTACCTGTCAAACGAAGCGCATCGTCAGATCGGTCGGTGCTGCTGCGTGTATACTCTCCTGTCCATGTGCCTTCCGATCACATACCTTCCCAGCACACAGGTTAGATATTAGAGCCCGAAAAGTATGAGTAACTCTCAGCGTGTGAGTGTGTGATTGCAAGTGAGTTTGTTTGCTGTCAGAATTTTCGGGCGAAACTTTCACCTACGGCTACCAAACACACTTTTTGCTGATACTGAAACCAATGGAGGAACAACACTTCGAGAAAAAATGTACTACAGTTCCAGCCAGAACTACCACACTCTCTGAGGGTGCTGGTCTTCGGTTGAGCATCAGTATTTCCAATATTCTTACGAAGCATTCAAAGTATGCCCCCGCATAGGAACAGTCCCGAGGACGACCCAATGTCAGCTCCACTGCTCAAACAGCTCGAACAGGTTTTGTGTTTCTTGTGGCATTCTTTTCCTCCGCTCCTACAGGAAGCTACTACAAGTGCGCGCAGTTGGTGTACGCTTCCAGTGGAACAATCGTTTCTTTAATGTTTAGGTTGATTACACTCGACAACACGCAGGACGACACTTTTCCTCTCACACACTGAGACGTTCGTGTCACAGCTTAAACACACACATTTTGCTGAACAGTTTACTGACACGCGTTGAGACAACAAAATAAAAGAATGACAAGTAAACTTGGAAACTTGGAAATAGTTCCAGCAGTTCCAGCGGGCGGTGCGAGAAGCATCAAACGTGGGATGAAAAGAATTTCGTTATTGTAGGGCTCACCCAGCAACATCCCTGAGCATGAAGGTAAACGAGCGTCAACGAACCGTTCTCGACACGCGTAATTGTTGCAGAATTTTCCAGGAATGAGCTTTATTGATATTGAATCTGCTGTCGACTCACAAACGGCGCCTCGCTTCGAAGCTAAGAGGATAGAAAACAAGATACTAACTAACGTTCTGCTATCCTGAGGTTAGCTGGCAGACAATGGTTTCCGTTACGTTCCAAGAAAAGCTTGATGTATTTGCACGCCCGTGCCAGCGACTGTATCAGAGTGCTTCGCTAAACTGATTAAAAATAATATCCATTATGCGAATGGAGAAGATGCTGGGGCGTGCGAGATGATACCGAACAACTTTCATGAAGATGGAAAGCTTACCCTACCGAATCACGTCGCTTGTTGCTAATTGATACCGCACTATAGCACCTGTTTCGCAGGCATAGTTTGCATTTAAACGCAAACTTCACACCAACAACAAAGGTTTAAGGATACGCCCTCTCTATCTCAGTCTCTCTCTCTCTTGACGTTCTACAATTGATGATTAAATAGTTGCGTGGGCCGCCTTATAATCAACCAACAAACCCTCTGTCAACCCTCGACCTCGACAGACAGCACACACTTCATCTTGTGTGTGTGTGTGTGTGTGTGTGTGTGTGTGTGTGTGTGTGTGTGTGTGTGTGTGTGTGTGTGTGTGTGTGTGTGTGTGTGTGTGTGTGTGTGTGTGTGTGTGTGTGTGTGTGTGTGTGTGTGTAATCGAGCTTTAATGCCGACCCGAAAGCTGTAATGAACACAGGCGCGCAACTTCTTCAGCTAGCGATTACCTTCGTCAGCCCGAACAAACAGTGCGCCAAACACCGGAACACGCCAGCATGGCCGCATCACGTAACTCGGCCATCAATCACGCCAACCCAGTGCTGCTGCTGGGAGCAAGTGGTACAGTGCGCGCAGCAGAACCTCGCCAGCGTTCTCCTTATCTTTATCTTGAAGATCTTCCGCCGCACCATCGGAAGGCAGGACGACTTTCAACACTTCCTTGCCGCACTAGGAGTCAATGGTGTTAGTGGTGGTACAAACTATAACAGTCCATATTTATACACAAACACACCAACACAAGTACACACTATCCAAACAAAACAATCAACCTTTCTCAAACATAAATATCATAAAACAATCTGCACCACCCCCCGCAAGGTCTCTCGTTTGCGGAACAATGAGGAAAACCCCGTTCAAGAAAGCTCGCCAGAAACACGCAATTTATCTACATTTTCAGCTCGTCGAGCGAAGGAACCTCTTTCAACGGTAAGGCAAGCCCTTCATCTGACCGTCCGTTCTGGTTCACGCGCTAAGCAGCATCAGCAGCACATTGTGTGTATGTGTACGGAACGGACGCGCAAAGGATAATAGCCAACCCACGGGGGAAAGCGTTACCGGACGCTCCTTTCGCTGGACGGACTTTGATAATTTGTACTTTGTTTACACCACCACCAGCGGATCAGTTTTCCTTCGCAGACAGTATCTGCCTGGGACCCATAGTTGAGTTACTTCCGGTTTTAGGGAAAAGTCGCACTGCAGGAAGAACAGGACCAGCAACCAGAATGGCCACCAACAACGAGGACGGCGGCTCTTGTGAGTGGTTTCAAAATGGGATGTGTCACGACGGGCACACGGAAAGCTTGTTCTTGTTGCTTTTTGTAGAAGCTTTGCTCTTCGAGGTTTTTTTTTTGCCGGCTTTCCTCTACCCCGAGGCGAGCTAATTAAATTAATTGAAGCATATTTACAACAAACTTTGCTGCTGCTCTATTCCGCCGCTCGGGCGTTCGGGTTAGAGAGCACTCAGCAGTAGGATGATGCTGAAGGAGTAGGAGGCCATCTTTGCTCAAACCGTTCGGTAGAAAGCTCCACTAGCAACACAAATTATAAAGCATTACACGAAGGGCCGAGTGGGTTCAGAGGCAACAACATAAGCACTCTTGGAACTGGATTGAAGATGTCGAGAAAATAAAAATGATATTTTGCAAACAACTCGAGCTTTAAGGAGAAGCGCTGGCACTTCATTTACTGAAGAATGAACACTGATGATGAACCCGCAGCTGGCAGGAAACCACAGTCAACAGTTGGATGAGGCATCTCTGGGTAGAGATTAATCCATATTTGCAAACCCATCGTATTTACAGCCGATCACAAAGCAAAGACACTTAAGATTGACGAGATAAACTAAAGAGCGCGTGCGGGTTCAATCTCCGTAATTGCTTCCACCACCAACGACGTGTTTGATGTCCCATTGAGCACAGGCGTTAGAAGGGCAGTTTTTTACATCTTCTATTTCTGAGCAATAGTTTGAAGTTTTGCTTAGTAATTATTATAAAGACATCCCCTTTCATCGGTCATGTGTAATAGCATTTACTTTGCTCTCTCCTTCAACAAGATACTCTTAAGCCCTCAGTTCACCGTTTTCTCCAATAATGAGGCACGAGAAGCGCGCTAGAAAACGCTATCGCAAGTACAAATGTACGTAAAGATGATGATACTTACTTCCACACTAGTAACGATGAAATAAATATGACTAACAACAGTAGCCCCGAGCACAGCACTATCATGGCGGAGGTTTGGAATGATGGACCACTGTGGTAGCTGGCGTCGATGATCTGTTAAATGAGAAAGAGAAGAGAAAAATATGACGTTAGAATACTATAACAAGCTTCGCGCTCGGTCTGACGTGTTTACACTTTTAATTGATGCACAATGGAGGCCCGCTGGGGTCGCTCGGGGATTGAAACGGCAGATAATTAAACCTAAACCCCTCAATTAATAACTCAATTAAGCCGATCTCTCGGCCTGCACTGGTCACAAAGGCACACACACACGAGAGTTTCACTGGAGCAAGCGAAAGTTACGGCCAGATGGAAATTGTTTTATTTGTATCATTTGAGATACTTACACTAAGACCATCTTTTACTGCAGAACGCGATAGAGAGCGACATTGCGCCGTCTTTATGGGAAAAGTTTTCGAGCAGGAAATATGTTGGGCGGGAGAGCACCAAAAATAGGCAACAAACCGCTGATGGACGGCATTTCCTCATCGAACGCAGATAGCATGTTCTGCTGGCTTGCATTACTACCGTTCCTGTTACGTTCGCTGTCCACGGTAGTGCTATTTAGTGGCCAGGAGCATGGCCAGCAATCAATGGGACCGACGGTCGTCGCAAAACAAGACATTAAAAATAATTTCTGCAACAATTTTTAATGACACAACTTTTCCGTTGCTTCCAATTGAGGAAGTTTCCTAAGAAGCGTTTTCAGTTTTCCACTCCACTACAAATGACCGAAGGTGCAGCCCACAACGGGAAGCAGGACATCGTGGGCGACGCGATGTAGCATAGCTCTTTGAAAAACAGCATTTTCTTCCCCCTCCTCTGTCTCTCTCTCGCTCTCGCACTTCTTCTCCACTGCTCCTTACATTGGTAAATGGTGAACGTTTGCCCGATGGAAGGATTTATATTATATTTTCCTGTTTTTTTTTTTTGGTACTCTTTTTGTTTGTTTATTGTTGCGTTGTTTAAGTGGAAAATTGCAATGAGCCGTTTTGGAGCTTTTTCCTATCAAACAAAACAGTATAAAAGCAAGGCAAGGTAGTAGGGACGAACAGTTAAAAAGGCTCATTTGAATAGCCCCGATGGTTGGCGAAATTTATAGCCGTAAGTGAAAACTTTCGAGATAAAAATCCAACCAACAGGCTTTATTTTACCGTTCTTCCTGGCTGGTAGGCTCGCCTACACGAAGGAGAATTTTAAGACAGCAAAAAAAAACATATGCCAACACGTGCTATACACACTTCAAGATAACGCGCGGGTGGTTCGTGAAAAATGGCACAAAGATGATGCTCGCACGGACGGGCACGCTGCCTGGGGAAGAAAATTGCATGTCGTACTTATGGTTCGACTACCCGCACATCCGGAAAAGCTTCCGGACGATACAAAAGACAGCGAACAAGACAAGGGAGAGAAAAATCAAGCAGGCAACACGGCGTGCGATCCATCCTTTTAAAAGTTTTACAATAAAACTTTCTACTTGAATGGCAAAGCGCGTCCTCGCGGGTTCGTCTCTTTGTGCGCCCGCAGCGCCCCCTTGGCAGTGTAGCGATTGTTTAAGAGCCTGAAATACACAGCACGGAGAGAACATGGAGCCACATCAAACCAAAACAACAAAAAAGGGAGAAAGAATCACACCATAACAAATGAGAATTCGAAACGGAAGATCAGATCGGGCAAACCATGAAGAACGGAAGCTGGGCCATTTTGTGGCAGGAAAATGGCTAAAAATTTATAATTAAGGGCCATAAAAACAGTTTGGGAATGTCGTTTAAAAGCAATAGAGACTAGCACACACACACACACACACACACACACACACACACACACACACACACACACACACACACACACACACACACACACACACACACACACACACACACACACACACACACACACACACACACACACACACACACACACACACACACACACACACACACACACACACACACACACACACACACACACACACACACACACACACACACACACACACACACACACACACACACACACACACACACACACACACACACACACACACACACACACACACACACACACACACACACACACACACACACACACACACACACACACACACACACACACACACACACACACACACACACACACACACACACACACACACACACACACACACACACACACACACACACACACACACACACACACACACACACACACACACACACACACACACACACACACACACACACACACACACACACACACACACACACACACACACACACACACACACACACACACACACACACACACACACACACACACACACACACACACACACACACACACACACACACACACACACACACACACACACACAAGGGTGGGAGCAAAGGAAAATGATACGCCCGGAAAAACTCGGGACGCTTTCAGTGAGGCATGAGACAGTGCGACATAAATTTGTTCCACTCGTGTGACACGGAGAAGGGAGAGTTATTCAATCAATCGTTTTCAGTGAACCGCGAGCTGGCAAGTGGAATTCGGTTCCGGATGGCCATATTGCCTTTTTAATAGAATGTTTGAGCAAAAAAAAAACGAAATAGAAAAACCTTTTTCGAGCCTAACATTTCTCAATTACAAAAAAATATCCCAAAAACCAAATTAATCATATCGAGCGTCAATCCAATCGAAAGGCTGAATCTGGTGCGATATAATCAAAATGAAAATAAAATTTGATTAAACATTAATTATTCATGAAAATTTAGGCCATCCTGGCGGATAAATTTGTTGTTGGCGGATGGACGCAATCATTGACGCAGAAAAAGAGTCTCCAAAATTCGGTCGCCAATTATGAAATCAATGCTTTGATGAAATAGATCCACCAAATGTTTGGCTTCTCCATTTTCATTTCGCAACGTGCAAAGATGATGGAAACTACCTTTTTTTGTTATTTTTTGTTTTTGTTTTAGGTCCAATTAAAAATGCGATACTAAATACATAATTCATTTTTAAGGGAGCTGTGCGTACAACGGTTTGGGATCCTCTGTTTCAATATTCCTTCCCGAGAATAGGCACAAGCTTAAATGATAAAAGCAAATTTCCGACCCTTATTTGTACCAAGGCAGCAGTAATTGAATAGGAAAATCCCTTTACGGGCCTCATTTTCCAGACATTTCTTACCCACCATGCTTAGGACTGTACGCATACAAACATGAGCGAATCCTCTAATCCAATGCAGCACACACACATACACACGCCAAGAAGATTCCATAAAACTTAATTCAACCCGACATTTATAGTGCCGTTAATGGATTTTCCAACACACACACACGGGAGCAGCGGAGAGCTTCCTGGCACGCAGCAAAAAGTAAAGCGCTCCGAATCTAGAAGTTAAAAGCTGGAACTGCAAACGCGGCTAGCACACATGCTGTAAAAGAAGCACGCCGGAATTTGCGCCCTTCCATGCCGGCTGACAAAAGGGCTAGCCAGCTCCCAGGCTCCATACTTGTCCTGGGCTGGGCTGTGTGTTTTGTGCTAAAATTGACCCATACACCAGTGGCCGGGGGTGAGAAAAAAGGAGCGAAAAATCCTTCCAAAAACATTCTCCTACCATCGTTTTAGGCCATATACAACGAGACCGAAGAGGGGTTTGTGCTTCGGTTAACAAAATCCACCCGACGATAACTTTGCATTACCCCAGCGCAAAGCGGGCGCACAGACACACAGTAAAAATCGGTGCAAATCGTACGTTCTTGTTCGGAATTAAAGCGCTAACGTGTGTGCCAGACGGAGGGGGTGGTTTGTACGAAAGGAGGAGTAGGTTTTCCGGCTTTTATTCTGTTAGTTACTTCCCGTTACTTCGGCGCGGACTACCGCGGAAAGCAGCACGTATTAGCTCCTGTGCGGCTTAGACCGCACACGACGGAAACGAAAATTGATCGCAATAGGATTGGAAGCACAACTCCGCACAACCTAACACCCCGTCATCCCCATCCAAATAGTGATCCTTTCGAAGGCGGGAAATAGGGGTTAAATTAGAGGACGAAAAAAGGATTTTCCGTGGCCTGCAAAGATGGGACAATCTAATAAACGAACGAAGAATTGAATCTAAAATGGGTTTTATTGGTTGTAGCTTTTTGGTCCCGTTATGGTACATTTAACAATACACAAATAGAAAAACCTCCAAACGAATAATTAAATAATACAAAAAAATTTTTGAAGGTCATTTAAACCACAGAAATAGCAATTCCAACCTTTACCAAGCTAACCGGGAGGTGAAGCAAAACTGCTACAAACCGAAAGATCGCAAACAGATCTATCGAACCTGATATCACCTGCACAATATAACCTCTGCAGCGGCCAGCTAACAATGGGAACGCGATGTGATGATTCCTATAGTGCACCACCACCTGAACCCCTT
Source organism: Anopheles gambiae (assembly GCF_943734735.2). Taxonomy (NCBI): domain Eukaryota; kingdom Metazoa; phylum Arthropoda; class Insecta; order Diptera; family Culicidae; genus Anopheles; species Anopheles gambiae. The sequence goes on along the minus strand of NC_064601.1, from coordinate 23,293,534 downwards.
CCTTCAGCCCTTCTTTTTCCTATCACTCGATCGCCATCTTCGGTGCGTTCCGGGACTGAGCGAGCGAAAAGCGTTCCCTGATTCACAATGGTCACTCTGCTGCTAGTCGCGTCGATTCGTGGACCACATTCATCTGAGCCACGTCCCCACAAAATCCCGTTGCCACGTAGAAACACCAGTACCCGGCGAGTGGACGGGAAATCGCAAACAGCCGATAAGAAAAAGGACACACCAACCTCAACACGCCCTCCCATCGTCTCACCGGTGTGTGTTTTTGTTCGCAATTGAGCGCGCGCGCGAGCGCTTTTCCGCACGGAGAGCTACGGGAGGGCTGGAGGGTCAGCCCTTATGATTGTTTGACCATCATCAAATCATAGCCGAAAGGAAAAGGTCGCAACATACAATAGAGCCGGGCAGCCCCCTCCTCGGACACGTACAGCATTGGTTCCACCAATATAAAAGGTTGGCTCATCGGGTAAGGTTTGATTTATTATGATAAGGAGAACAAAGGCACAGTGGAATGAAAATAGTTTGCCGTCCGGATGGGGGCGACGCAGGGGGAGTGTTTTCCCTTCGTATGTTGACTCTACGCCCGCGCTAACATCCCTTTCGTCCCCTCTTTTCCGCTCCCCTCCATTCATCTAGCGCAACTGGACATTCTGTGTGTGTGAGTGTGGCTGCGTGAAAATCCAAGCGAAAGGGGGCCCATAACTCATGCTTCGCAACAACAGGCTAGGTTAGAAAGGTAGTAGAAAATAGCAGAGAGCTTAGAAAGAGCTTTTTGTAGGAGTTTTCTTTTTATTTGTGTGTGTTTTCTCCGGTCAAAGATTTAAGCCTTCGCGTCCTGCGGGTACGACGAGCTGGGCGAAAGCCGGGCGGGATTCGGTCGATTGTCCGCTATCCCAAACAATAAGGTCCCAAGTTGGGGTTGGCAGTGCCTGCTCGACTTCACCATCTCCTCCCCACCGGAAAAAATGTTTCGTCCGCAGCACGAGATGGCCAGCAGCAAGATAAGCGAGGCGACAATGTGATCAAAACGAACTTCTTGCCTTGCACGGTGTGTGTGTAGTACTCGAACCTTTGATTTGGTGGTTCGATTTTTCTTCTTTCTTTTCGATGCAGTGATTGAGTGAAGGGAAAATGCTGGCAAAAAGGGGTCATCTAATGGAAAAGATAACAATGATTTAAAAAGTCTAGTTCTGCGAATTGTCCTCACTCATCGCTGTCCATGAGCCAGCCAACGCCGTGTGTAGAGAGACGGTTGTGTGAAAGAAAATCATGCTATTGAGGCTCGTTTTTTTCACCTTTCAACCTAAGGCAGAAAGGTGGAAAATTTTTCAATTATGAAAAACTGTACCCAATCCTTCCAGCCAGAAGATTGTGCGGAGGGTCAGGAGTCAGGACAGGTGGTTCAGATAAAAAAGAGACTAGGCTAGGATCCTAAATGGACGTAACGCTGACCGGGCAAACGCCTCCTCCCACAGAGACAGTTGCATCCAATGATGCAGAGGAAAAGGTATTGAAACCGAGCCAGAGACATGAGAAACAGGCTTTCAATTACACTTAATCCAATCGACGAGACGACAGGCCGTCCGTATGCGTCCGAAAACATAAACACAACCTGCTAGAGAGCATAGCGCCATCATCGAGTGGCAGTGTTGTGAGGATGCATTTGGAAAGAAACGTTTCAGACGGATTACCCGGCATTTGCACAGCATAGTAGCCCAGGAAAGGATGCTGCTACCTGTCGACTCTTCCTCTGCCCGTTGTGGATGAAGCTTACCACACTGGGATTGGAAGGATTATGATCTAAAGCAGTCTACATCGCCTACATGCTGAGCCGAACTCGTTTCGGCTTTTCAAGTTTTCACCAAATCATGTACGAAATATGCTCTGTACTTTACCCTTTCTCTCTCACTGTCTCTTTCTCTCTGCTCCTCTATCTTCATTGCACAAATTAATCGATATTTTACTTACCGGAAACGCCTCGCACATGTCGACCTCGGCGAAGGAACCGGCGGCCCCGCCGGCTCCACCACCGAACGGTGCCGTCGTCTGCTGCAGCAGCAGCTGCTCCTCGTTGCAGTTGACCAGCTCCGCCAGAAACGGGGGCCGGGGTGGCGGTGGCACGAGAAACTCGGGGGGCGGCCCCGGCCCACCACACTCATTGCCACACTCTAGGTCGGGATCTAACATTTCCCACATGTAACGCCACCACTACACACTCCCCTCCTTCCCGCTCTGCCCGGTGGTGCTAGTGCCCCGGGTGCAATGCGGCGGCAGCGGCGGCGCGGGGTGGGCTTTCTTCAACCCCTGGCGCACACCACTACTGCTTCCACTTCTTCCCTACTACAACGGCTTCTTCCTTTCCCTTTATACTGCCCCTCATCCACATTCACGCATGCACACTGAGGAGGGGGTAGCACACAAATACACTTACACAGAGGTGAACAACACACAATCACAGCACCTTAGCATGAGCACCTTTCCTTCATGCCATTGTGAGACACAACACACATTTTAACCCCACAAACACCAATACACACCCGGCAAATGAAAGCCTGCTACACGCACTTCCGCACTTGCCTGGCTGGAAAATCTGATACAAATTACATTTGCAAACTTGCCACCGGACACAGAACCCCTACACTTTACATTGAAGCAACGCAAAACCACATATTACAGAGCTGGGCGGGGGCTGGAGCTGTGTGACAGGATTGTGTCCTTCCCGGGAGACGCGAATCAGGACGACGACCACGTTCCGCCGTTTTGTTGTGCCAGTTAATCAGCAATCTGCAAATGAGATAGATAGAGAAAAGCATGAGAAAAAGCTTAAGCATTAATATACTTGTCAAAATCAAAGAATTGAGCAGCGAAAAACCTCATTAAAACTTGCGTTGCCTAGGTTATGTTGCCTAGGCAGTGTTGGGGCCACACGGCCAGAGTCCTGTCTCATCACGACCACTACATGAACATAAACCGGAGGGGAGGCTTACACCACGCTTCGCAGTATTTTAATTAATTATTAAAACTTTTTAATTTGTTCACAATTAGTCAGCAGGAATGGGGAGCGCAATGAAAAACAGAAGGCACCGATCCGGCTCGAAGGACCAACAAGTGTTGCGTGCACCGCGCGCGACGAGCGATGGGCGTACACTTTCAAGGTCTTTACTCCCGATAGCGATCTCGTTGTGCCAGCCGAAGGTTCTTCTTCTTCCTCTTCCTCTGCTCTGCTTCTGATGCCGGCTTCATAAACGTCACACACAATGGTGGGGAACTCTATGCCAAAACGATGCCTATCAGCAGCGGAAATTAAAATCATTGATCCGTACTGTATCGGACGTTGTGTGTGTGTGGTTGTTGCTGTCATTGTACTTTCTCTCCCTTTCCGCACACACACCTGATACAGCACGACAGCTTTCCCCCGACAGACGTTGTCAGGTTGATTGTCGTTGAGCCGTTGTTGAGCCGAACCCTCGTCAGAGAACCACAGAAACTAACCCGGGAGAGCCTTCAAGATCGCTTTCGTCGGTTCAGCTTCAAAAAGGGGTTATGAGGTAGGCAAAGATGGCTAAAGGTCTGGGATGTCTGTGTGTGTGTGTGCGGGTTGCCAAGACGCGCGAGAAGTGATGATTTCGCGGGCGCCAGGGCTTCATCACCACGACCACGAGGAGTGGCGCCCCCCCCCGAGAATGATGCGAAGTGGAGAGAGTGAGAGCGGATGCCTAAAACTGCCGCAAGCGATTAATTACTTCATCGTGATAATTGGAAATTTTATGGCTTAATTAAGCTTTGTACTTTCTGATCGATGAATTAGACAAGCCGGGCGGCAACGAACGAACGCCACCAGGTACTCCCACCCACCCAAACCTTCCATAGGCCTGTTTCCTATTTCCTTCCTTCGCTTTGGAAACAAAACGCGCACCAAAAACGCTGATCATTGATACACCGCATGGCGTTAAAACCCGGCCGCGCCTGGAAAGCGGCGAGCAACCAGACCACATTTTCCATTATTTGATAGTAGATAATTTTAAACGCCGTAACAACAACGCGGTGCTTTGAAGAAGAAGCATTTACAGGAAACTGTAGCAGGGCTAGGTCCGCGCCATCGTCATCCCATAATGGAAACGGCTTTAAAAATAGCGTCCCCCTGCGGCCTGCCTTGTGGGAGGAAAATCATATTACTTTCTTTTTTTTTTTTACTTAGCCACACCAAACAAAACAAAAAAGAAACCGTCAGCAAATTCTTGGCCGAAATAAACAAAAACACTGTGACGCACAAATAGAAGCAAGAAAGAGGACCCGCAGAGCAGCGGCTCAAAACTTCTTTGCGGATCAGAGCGTACGCAACACGCAGCGCCGCAAACGGAAAATCCTTTATAAAACCGTAATCAGAGCGTGATAAAAATAAATCATATGATAATCCCTTAAAATTGATGATTTAGCAGATTGCCGCCGCTGTTGCTGAAGGGCGCGTCGTCACAGGCGACAGCGGCGTCGCTCGTTTGTTCGTTTATTTATATATTTTACTGATTTTTCTTTCCTTATTCTCATTCTCTCTCCCTCTCTCTGCGCTGTGTGTTGCCTTTGAAGTGGGTGAAATCCATCTAAATTTCTGCCCCAGCATGCTTGCCCAGATTGCTTGCCAATTTCCTTTTCCCCAGCAACGCACAGCAACAACAAACAAAAAAAAAACGGAAGCTTTCATCATTTGTTTTCCGCGCTTTCACTTTCCCTGACCAGTGTGTTTACATTGTAGATCCGCCCTTATCGCACCAGAACACAGGACACGCGAACACACACACACACACACACACACACACACACACACACACACACACACACACACACACACACACACACACACACATACAAAACCGGTGTCAGACGACCGAATAATAATCCATCGCTCCCGGCGTGACCCACTTATTTTCACCATTTTTCCACTTGAAGTCGGCGCGCGCGTGAAGAGAGACGAGGAGTGAGCGTTAGGATGCTGAGATGTACCGATAGCATTCTGCTGAATCAGTGTCCACACAAAACGCTGGGAAGAGGACGCTCAATAGCGCACCAAAAACTCGCTAAGCCATCGCCACTGACCCCGACGTCACACTTCCTGTGGCGAGTCCTTTCATAGAACTGAACGAGAAGATGACGGCAAGAAGCTGGGTTGGTGTGTGGAAATCCAAACAAAATTAATTTTTCAATTAAATATGACGAGTTGGGGAGCGGATTTTAGTTTCTTTTGCCTCCGTTCTTTCGCTTGGAGTGTCCTCATAATGAAGGTAACGCAGCGAAAAGAAGAGTTATTAAAAACGAAATTCCGCACAATCAGGACCGCGCTTGTCTGATGATCTCACTGGCCCTGGGGACGGGACGGGAAGGGTTAATAGAGCCGCAATAAAGGCACCATGATAGTCCTGCTTGGGATCGGAGGAGAGAAAAAAACAACACTGAAACTGTCCCGAGCATGATGAGTTGGTGACGTATGAATGGTAGACACCTCTCGCCCTGAGTCTACAAATTTATTTATCTCCGCGACTATTCTGCAATCCACCACTACTACACACAGCACTGCACAGAGATGTTGCTTTCCGTTTCCGTTGCAATATCATCACACTGGTGGTCAACGCGGAGAAGAGGGCCATCATAACAAAAAATAAACCATCGTCACAACTTCGTAGCCAAGCGAACTACCCAAAAACCAACCAAAGCCAGGAAGGAGGGCCTCCTCACTGCCACCACAACCGAAACGCTCTGGCGGGGACGAGATTTGCGCGCGCTCTCTGCACCCGCATCCCCCAAGGGTCGCTTCCAGGCTGGAGAAATGATTCTGCGGCAAAAGGTTTCCGTTTATCCGCCCGTTGGCATGCTGCTCACGTTTTCACATACCTCGGCGCCCGGCTGACCCTCCCCCCGTGTCTCCATCAAATTCGGCAACCTGCCGGGTAAAAGGAGGATGATTTTCGGTTCGAAAACACACACCCACCGACACACGTGTGAGCAACAGCGAAAATAGTAGCAGAGAACACGGTGAGCAGGAAAAATAAATTCCAGTAAGTTAACCGGTCCCTTAACTCACGTCACACACCGAACACATCAGCACCGAGGGTACATACACACACACACAAGCACACACAGAGAGCAGATGATGAGCCGGCTCGGATGGGCGATAAAAAGGGCCACAATGTGCGGGCGGGGAGGCGGGGCCGGGGCGCGAAAGCGAAATAAATATTCACTGATATGTGTTGAGGGTGGTGAGGGATGGGTGGGGGCTTTTTTTATGTTTCACCGCGCCACTTGCTCCCACACACACACACAAGATCGATTTTGGGGCTTTTTTCCTCGGTGATCCGTTCCGGTTCCGGTGGCATTTATCGGGTGAAAGAATCGATATTTTTAGGACGTTCGGGGTGTGGGTGTGAGTGCCACAGACACACTGCACTGCGAGAGTTGTTTCATCGGTATCCGCACACACACACACATAAAGTGGCAAAAGTTAAGAACGTGTCGATTGGAGTGGATTATTCGATTATGATCGATAAGCATGTGCAGTGGGGCTGTGGGATGGTAGATGAAAAACGGAGTGACGTGCGATTGGTTCGAGTTCATCTGTTTTATTATTTTTTTTAGATATTTTAACATTTATCAATCGTAAAGGACTGCTAGTAGAGGATCTATCTTCATCAGCAGCTTCAAAGGAAATAGTCTTAGACACTGGCGAAGGAACGTGTTTTTCACACGCGTACATCTTTAATTGCTAATCCAATTACATTTAGTAGAGTGGATGCTACAAAAAAAAAAACAACAACCCAAACACACAAACCGGTGTAACAAAATACATCCCAATTTCCGAGCCCACCAAATCCGGGAAACTCCCACACGAAAACGTGCCCGATGGCTTCATCACACAACTGTCACGCGCGCTTGGCAAGCATTTGTGCAGACGGCGGCGACAGTCACGACTCTGCAACTCCCCCACCCCCCCCCCCCGCGATGCGAATTTGAGGCGCGTGCAACATAAATCAGCAATTGGAAACAATCCCTTAAACCCGTGTGATGCTATCTACCGGCAATCGGGCACACGCGCTCGGGTAAACATCGCCCATCATTGCCACGTCGAAAATCAACTCCACCAAACAACAGCCCCCCAAAAAAAACAACAGAAATGAAAAGGAGAAACATTCGTTGTTTCAATTCCATCATCATCAGCATCATCAGTGTGTGTTCGGGATGGTTCAACCACTTTGCCTAGTTTGATGGAGCAGCTGGAATGATTTGGTAAAGCTGTATCGCGTCGAAAGCCTACCCACATGACAGGCGGAGGTGGAACATTGTGCTCCATCAAGGAAGCAGCAAAAAAGCCTACTCAACCACACACATACACACGCGATGGTGGGGAGGAAGGCATAGAATCGAGCTAGGATTGGATTTCCGGCATTCGACTTTCGTTGCTCGCTTTACCAACAACGGCCGTCACCAGGCCAGGCAAAAAGGAGGCTCCCACCGTTGGCATTCGAAGCGAAATGGTGAATCGCGCTTCGTACACACTTATGCAAACGCATGCTCTGTTGCAAAAAAAAAAAACACACACATACAAGCCAACACAGCTACCGAACCAGACAGTAGAGTGAGTGGTTTGGGGTGGACTGATTTTGGGGCCTTGAGATGGAAATTTATGCTGCGGCAACGTATATCACACGCACGGCGTGTTCGTTCTTATTCTGCCGACCGCGGCAGGTGACTGATACACGCACACACAGACACACAGCCAGACAGCAAGGTAGTTCGTTATCACGTGGGGTGGAAAAGTGGGAAAACAAAGCTCGAAGTGCGCACCGTTACTGCGTCCTAACGACTGCGGTTGTGTATGGCAACGCATGTGCAGACACAGAGGAGGGTGAAAAGGAGCAGTACAGTACAACGACTCCCAAAAAAATTCTCCCCTCCTTTCTACCGTCGAAATTCAAATGAGCAAAACCTTCGTGAAGAATTATGATGGCAAAACGTTCTCCGGAAAAACCCCGAAACCTAGCCGCGGTCAAGGATGATAAAGATCTGGCCAGCTGGGCGTTTTACTGGGCAATGGGCAAACAGGTTACTAGAGTACTTATTCCAGATACTGGTGCAATAGCTTTCATAATGGATATGCGTTAGAAAACTCCGCTTCAATCGACCCAACGGTGGGATGCTTTCGAAAGCCAACAAACGGTGTGCGCTACTACCGACGACACACGGAATCGGGTTTGTTGTCTTTGGAGCTGGAGCGCGAGTGCGAGTAGCGTGCGGTACTACAGTAGGTGGTGTATTCCTGCCGGGCATCATCGAACAGTGTTCCGAAAATGAGTGGCCGAGTGTAGCAGGAATTTCATCCAAACATGGACCCTGCCAGAAATTGTGCAAGAACACAACATTTCGGACTGTAAAGCAAATAGCCCTAACAGTGAACGGAGTAAACGCATCGCAACGAAGAACAATGTTGCATCTGGGTGCATCATGTTGCTATTGTTCCGATTTTAGAACCTTACCTTTGTGTCAGCAGCAGAGATTAGGGAAGCTGTGTGTTGTGTGCTGAAAACACTACCGGTGGACACGAGTTCGTGGAAAATTCTCTGATCAATTCAATGCGGCGTTCACGGAGAGCGAAATATTGAACATATATTTCTGAATTGAAACTGACGCAACACAGGCCTACTGGGCGACTGTATCAAACAACGAGGCTCTGCTTTTACTCGAACTCGAATGAAATGTAATGTGAATTCCTCCGTGGAAAGTGCGGAAAATTGTTTCAAAGCTTTCCACCTGGTACCACAGTTACCACCAACGCCGCGCCGCAGAAACTGTCACGCTTTCTACCGCTCTCGCACGTTTCAATGGGAGGAAAATTTATGAACACCAGGTGAACACACCCAAGCTGACAGGTCCTACGTACCGAACACATCCCTCCGTAGGCACCAGGCCTCCATCAAATTGGATAAATAAAATCATTCTAACCAGAATTAAGCTCTCTTCACTTTCTTTGCGATGCCACACCCGCACCATGTTTGATGGAAATTAATGAAGGTTTTTCTTGAAGCAATTTTTACACCTCCACCCATAGTTTGTGCTGCTCCGGAGCAAGATAAATGAACCTGCCATTCTAGCGCACCCGGATTTGGTTTGTACCGTGTAAGTAGCGCGCGCCAAAGAAAAAAGTAAAATACTTAAAAAGGCGAAAAATTAATACGATTTGATTTCACAGGGCCGAGGGTATATGGGCATGAGGGAAACAGGAAGGCAAAGAATGCGGTGGGAATTTTACCAGCAACTATACGCACACACACACACACTCTGCTGCTTCGACAACACAGTTCGGAACAGGTATGTAAATTATGTTTTCCAGCACTCACTACCGTCGCGCGCTCGGATAATGCGTACTTGTAAGTGCACGATGTTAATAGCGGCTGTAAACACGGCAAAGGTCCCTCCATCTCCGTCCCTGCCACTCTCACCTGATGCCCTGATACGTCACACACCCTCCCCATCGCAGTGCCGAAAAATCTCGCTTTCACACATTGTCGTCCCTGTTTGTGCTGCGACCGACACACAGCCGCCCCACACTTCCAAACCCATTTTTCCATTCCAAAATCCGCGAGAAATGAACCATCCTCTGGAGCACTGCTATTGGGGGACGCGAAGAGCGGGTCGGTGAGGCAGTGGCAGTATTTAACTGAACACGAAAAATGCATTTAAATCGACTGTACAATGTGTCTGCGTGAGTGCCTGTGCCTTTACTGGAAAAGTTCAGCGTGTTGTCGCGTAATTGCTCCAAAGTGTCACCACACCACCCCGCGGCCGTTGTTGCCGTCGCCACGGAGTTTAACAAACTTCGGAAAGGTGTTTGGGTGGGAAAGGTGGAAAGGTGCCGACGACGACACACGCATACACATACACACCTGGTGGACAAAACATTTACAAATGACGCTGGTGTTTGGCACGGAGCGGAACCATTTGTGTAAGCCGATGGTGGCCGAAGGGGATCGCGCAAAGGGAGCGAAAGGACACATGGCGGTGGAGAAGCAGGGGGGGGGGGACGCGGGTTGTTGCGGACCCCGAAAATACCTGTTGGAACTCTGGACTCGGCATGTTTAAAAACCAGCGGCACAGGGGATGGAAAGAGCGCGTTGGAATGCAAACAAAGCGGGCGCGGGAAGGTATATTAGGGCCGTTCTACTGCTGATGCACATTACAACACAATACACACAACCTGAGGCCCTTTGTCCCAGGGGCATCAAGTGAATGCGCGTACAACACGCATATGCAGAAGTTCGGTTCGAGATGCAAATGGGGGAAAACGGGCCCAGAAGGATGATCCAGGATGCGGCAGGATGGTCTGTATTGTTGTTGGGAGGGAGATAGACACACACACACACACGCGGACTGTTTCGATTCACTTGATTGCAAAGGACGGAGGGCTTTCTATTTTGAGCGTGAACAAGCCCCCTCCTCCTCGCTCCTGCAATACCAATTAATCGATCGCTGTTGTACATGGCGGTGCGAAACACAGGGATTGGACAAAGTAAAAAAAAACAACAACAACATCCTTTCCCCGTGCTCTCCACCATTACAAGCCTTTACACCGAACACTAATGGGCATCGGTATTGCATGTACGGCATTTTTTTGTTGTTGTAAAATAACGAGCAAACAATACACTAAACACAGATTTCCATTGCACCACTAATCGGAATGTTAAGCTTCGGTGGGGCGAGTCGTGTGAGGGCACAACAATGTGCATGGCGGACGCGCACGGAACATGATAAATGAATGTTTGTCTAGCACTCTTGTTGACAACACAGGATAGTGCAGCGCTGCAAACATAGAAACACATCTACACAGTGCACATCGAACATTTATCATCGAACGACTTCATTTCGGACCTAAATGTCCTCCCCACTGTTCCCATTTTTTTGGGGGCAGAGTACATTACAGGGTTTTCCAAGTTACTTTCGACAGGGGTCGCCAGACGATGAGATCCGGCTTTAAACTCCGGTGAAAAAACGAATGCAACGGAACGTTAAAGTGTTGAAAATCATGGTGAAGAAATAAAAAATATTATGATAGAAATGAAATATCAGAGTATTTAATTTAGAACGAGGTTGAAACCAATGTTGACATTCATAATTTACTTCCTGACACAACGGTTCTTCTGGATTGTAGGGGTTAAGACTATGCAGGGGGTTTCCACTTTATAGGGCAAATTTATCGGCGATTTAAGAACACAATTGAGTTTTTTTTCATTTAATATTACAAAAAATGTAGATTTAGTTAAATGGAGTTGTGTACTTTCGTACCATACCATCAAAAGAAACTCCATTATTTGAACGTTTGCCATTTCAACTGAAAGCCCCTCGTTCACCTACAGCTGTAAGGGACAACACAGGATATGCACGACATCCATTTTTTTCACCACAGCAAACAGGCTGTGTTATTTCGGTTTACCAAAGCAATTTCACTTGGTTTTGGTCGAGGAGGCGAGAGGGGGTTTTGTACCGCAGCGCTACAGTTCTGGTCAAACATTGCCCAAACTTATTTTCCTCGAACGAACACACGATCAACCGGAGGTGTATTTGAACAGCAAAACGAGCAAGCAATACACACACTAGACACACATCGAGCGGGAAAGCATCAAACTTTCCTAATCGATTAAAAACAAACCACACTACACTGCCCGTTTGCGCAATAATTGATGCTTTACGATAGTTGGGAAAACAAAGTCAGGCAAATAAAAACAACAAATAGTAAGCTTTTGCAGCCCCAAAAACCAACCGAAACTGACGATGAGAAACTTTGCCGTAAAACGAATTCATTTTCTCTCGGGCCAGGAAGGGTGCCCATGCGATGGGGGGGGGGGGGGGGGGGGGGGTAGTATTTGGACCAGCACACAAGGCCGGGAGATGAAAGTTTTCAAATTATTTGCTGAATTATTAGTATCGGAATTGTTTTTAGTGCGCGAGGGTGAGGCATTTTTTGGTGTTCGATGCAAACGATACACGGCGGGGCAGCTGGGATAGCGACGCTATCCGGGCCGTCGAAATTGTGTTTGTAAAGTTTTCTGTGCACTCCTGTCCCTCTCTCAACCTGCTCCAATCGAAGAACACACAGTGCACCGGAGGAGATTTATTTAGTAACAGTGTGTTTTTGTTGCCTCCGCCCCATTTGGCGCTACCAAATCAATAGCCAATGCTATTGCAGCATCAGCATTAGCTTCAAGACGAGCGCGCAGCCTGACCAGGAAAACGCAAGCACAGTTCCAACTTATCCAGGCAAGCTTTTAATCCTTGGGGGTTCATCGGTTTAATGCGGCTCACCGTTGGCTTACTGCTAAGTGACTGAGTGTCCATGCACGACAGGGGACTGTTCAGGTTAGAGGGGGTACGCTGGGTCCGAGGAACAAGAACCAAACGAAAAGGTGACATTCCACACAACCCAACTGCCACCATGTGTGTGTGTGTCAGCGCGTCATTGTCGACTTAAATTGGATTTCCAGCACTCCTCCGGAAGGCGCGAGCCAACGGCAAAGTCCCACCAATATGACTCGGTGTGGTCAACCGGCTTCCAGGACATGGAAAATCACCTCGTCCCCACCGGGACCTACAGCCCGGGGTTGCCTTCCCCAAAGTGGTGCAATAAAAGCAAAGGGGTAAAGGATTAATAAGGTTGGCTTACGGTTCCCGCTCGGATTTGGTTTCGGTCGATAAGTCCTGAACAAACCTTTACCCGCCGCGCACACAACACTGGAAAGCGGCTGGCCGGCTGCTGCACTGGGTGGTGATGGTGATGGCAGTTCGAAACCGCAGGATTTCTGGAAAATCAATTAAATCCTGCAACCGGTCAGCATCCATCCCACCGCCGGTCAGCAGTTCATGGCAAAGCAGCTTTGCATAGCGCACACGGTGGAATGGTGCGCCAGCCCCTCCCCTAAAGGATGGGATGGGCGGACACTCCAACCTGCACCGGAACGGATAACGATGGAAGGCGATAGTCCCACCGGGGAGGACGACGATGACGACGACCCACGTGTGTCGTCGTACGGTTCCGCATTCGAGAGCTGATTGTTTGTGCTTGTCTTCCCTTTGCTATACCCACTCACGGTCGTTGGGAGATGTGTGTTGTGTCGAGACATTCAACGCTTAATGGTCAGCGCCGGATCGTTAGTGTGGACACATGTGCCGGTGTGTGCAAGAGGCAGCGTCCCGACAACACTCTAACCACAGAACAAACGACCCATCCGGAGGGACATAAAAAGGTAAAGCGAGATTTCTTCTCCACTGTTTGAGCGGAGCAAATACACCATTACTTACGCGCGCGTTCGGAGAACACGAGACGAAGTACCAATGCTTCTGAGTGCCAGTGTTTTTGGGTTTTATTATCATCTCCCTAAAGGGGGTAAGAATCGTTCAAAAATCAACACTCCCGGCCACCTATTTTCCGGACGAATTGTTCTGGACGAGGCGCCTTCGAAAAAAAAAACGCCTGGAAAACACGCACACACCATTGACACTTTAGGTCGATGCGACGGGAAGAAGGACACCCCGGAGACACACAGGGCGGACGCGGAAACGCTAATGGACATTCTTCCCAGTTGGAACACCAAAAAAAGCGCAAGATGCACCGCACCAAACACCTCGCCGGGAGAAATGATTTTCCCCAGCCCAGCGGAATGCATGCTGTGTGCGTGGCCCCGGTTAAGTAAATACAATTAATGCGCCTCACCCCATACACGCACAACGCAGGGTGCGCTCTATGCGGCGCTAATAATGGACGAAAGGCGAGAGGAAGAGATAGACAGCACCGAGACTGCCAGGGGTTAATGGCAGTGCATCAACTCAACGGAACCGTAGTCGCTAGAGTTTGTTGTATGTGCATCAGGGTTGTTCATCCCGGCTTAAGAGCAAATCTGTTCGCTTTTCCCACTGTCTAGTGAGGTAAAATGTGTTGAAAAAAACGAGGTTCATAGTAGCTTTTAAACAGCACAGACATACAGAGATGGAAGATGCTACAGTGTTGGAGTTGATGCACCAAAGTCGCCAGTTAATTTAAGACATTAAGCAAGGGTACGCGATTATCGCGAAATTAATTTGTGATTAGTTGAAGGAAATGTGGTTCCGTTTTGTAGAAGCCAGCAGCACAGTACACGGCAGACAACCCGGCACACTGCTGCCGCTCCAATAAGGCAGTCTCCGCGCCCAGAAGTGCAAGACGAAAGTCGCACCAAACTTGGAGCCTGAATATCCGCAGTGTTCGCACCGTCATGCTAATTATGGTTGGCTTCGTTTCCCGAACACACCGAGACGACCGTTTTGGGGCATCCCTTTTTGCTCGGGTTTCCTTTTCCGACAGCGCGGCCAGAGGGTAGACTCTCCCGGTAGGGGACCACCGAGACGAACAATAATCCAAAACTGGGACCTGTGTCTACTTTCCTCCGCTTTGGGCAGTGCGCGCGCGCCCCGTTTGGGGCGGTTTATTTAAATGCCAGCAGCCTTACACGCTACAGCACTGCGCCAGTTACGGTGTTCCACGCTGAAGAGGAGAGTTTGCATACCCTTCAAGGTTTCGCCGGAAAAAGAAGAAGGTACATGCGGTGCTGCTACCGGTGCTGCTGCTGCTGCTGTTGCACACTTGTATTACTTGTGTCCGGATGACTTATAAATATTGAAAGTCTTACCAGCGGCTCTAAGGCTCGTGTGCGAAGAAGAGCACTCTGCAAGGAATGACCCGAACTGTCCTCCCCGAACTGCGCCCGTGTGTTGTCCACAGGCTGCCGCCAACTGCTTAGCTGAATTTTTCATAATATTTTATGATAAACTAGACAGACTCCGAGTGTCTGCGCATTGGCCAATTCTCGGCCAGCCAAAAATGGACTTTCCGGACGAATGCACTCCCCGCCAACACGTCGGGCGGAGAGCCACCATTAAGATGCTAGAGCGAAGGTACGGGGAGTTTGTCCTCCCAGCAACTGGACCTGGGGGAGTTTCAAGATGACCCGGGCAAATAGCACGAGAGAAAGGGAAGATATGTTTCGGGCGAACTGCTCGAGCAGGCAGAAGAAAATTGGTACTGCATAAAAACGAACAAAATATGATATGCTGCTGCTTCCTTCCCATTTATGGCACACCAGAGGGCAGAGCGTACGGGCACAAAGTCGGACGGATTTATACGGCGGATATATAATGCTCGTCCCCACTTGCATATCCCTTCCCGTTCTTATGCCCATTTCCTGCAGCTTTGCAGTCAAGTAGCGCGGACGGGCATCGAGATGCTGATGGGAATGGACAGGACTTTCCTAGGCCGAGCAGAGTGTGAGACGATTTGCTCGCTCGTTCTTGGCGAAAAAAGTACCCAGAGGGAAGAACCTTACACAGAGCACAAAAAAAAAAAACACTGTTAGACACACTCATACGCTGACCAACAGGACACGACGACCACAAGAGGGAGAGAACACTTGGGCATAGTGGATTGCTATGAAAATGGTGATAGAAAAAGCTAAAGGCTCTCTTCCCTGTCCTCCGTGCGGCATAAACATTGCAACACCCAAGAGTTGGTCGGTGTCGGCAGGGTGGGAAGGGTGGAACAACAAAAGAATGAGCAATAAAGGTGAAATTTATATTTGCTCCACTGTAATGGGCGCGCTGCTACCACTAGCCTAACTTCCTATGCATTGCTGCTGTGCGGAATACGGAATCAGGAAGCAACGCCACGCTTTGGTTTATCGGACAGCGTTGCCAGAAGAAGAAAGGGCACTTATGGTTACCTACGATTCAAGGAAACATAAAAAGAAACCTGTGGGGAAATTTCCTGTGTTCGGCACTGCGGCAACGTCAGGTGCGAGGAGCCCGTGTATCTCCCCGACCGGATTGAGAGCTGGAGGATGGCCTAAACCACTGTCATACCAGCTGGCAACCAATTCTAGGACTCACCGATCTGCGCCTTCGCTTATCCGAAAGGTACCGAGTGTGCAGGAAGCAAGACAGGAAAATTATTTCCTTCTTACCGAGTTG
Source organism: Anopheles gambiae (assembly GCF_943734735.2). Lineage (NCBI taxonomy): Eukaryota > Metazoa > Arthropoda > Insecta > Diptera > Culicidae > Anopheles > Anopheles gambiae. The sequence goes on along the minus strand of NC_064601.1, from coordinate 23,277,496 downwards.
AATTATGTACTATCAAACTATCTTTCCCGCGGTTTGCCCTAACACTAACGAGGTTGGGTTTTCCATCTGACTTCTTTCTTTTTTCGCTTTTGCAGAGTAATAGGAAACCGCCCGATAGCTCCAAAACCTTCGCGCCCTCAGTGGCCTAGCATTGGGAGTTGCAGCAGGGTGATCTGTGGGAAGAAGCAGGAGAGCATATCCTATTCTTGAATACTCAATTCGGAACTGACCGCAAAGCCGGGGGCCTGTTATGGATATCGGCAAACGATATGCTCTCTTCTGGAAATGGGGAGACCACCCATTCTGCGCGCGGGTACGTCGACAACGTTATTACAATGCGGCAAACTCCCAGGCCCCCAACAAGTTAACACCAACGGCCCATGGAGAGACAGGGGACGAAAAACGGGAAGAACCTTGTTCCCTTAACCTTCCGAAACTGGAACTATGGCTCGCAAAAGAACAAAGCGCGTTCATACCTCTGCTTCTTATGGCAGGAACGGAATGTTTCTTGGGCTTGTTTTTTCTTTCTCCCCCCTAGGGGACAACACCCCGGTGCCATTGACAAACCGGGAATGGAAACGCAAACGAACCCGGGCAAAAAAAAAGAACAGAACCCTTGCGACACTCTACTTCACACCCCACCACAAGGTTTTGCCGAAGTAGAGAGTCACCTGGGGCTGGGGCTGTCACCGCTTTCGGAGCACCGAGAGCTATCACCATTTTTGGATCGGTTCCGTACGACCGTCCACCGCTCGAAGGGTGCATTGATTAACGCGCGAGAGTGCACCGTTTGGAGTGGTGTGTCCATCCCGCCACGACTCCCAGAGCACCACTCCCAAAAGGAGAGAGTCTGAAGTGATAATAATATTCAAAGATAGGGCCAGCTGCCCTCTGCTCCATCCAACCGCCTAGACGACATGGTAAAAAGCGTCAGATTTGGGAATGCCTTGCGTCCAGTGGGGTTCTGCATTTTGCTACCCAGCGAAAAGACATCTCCTGAGTAAGTCACAACCTAAGGGGGACTCGCCCTGACGGGACACTACGGATACAAGCCGTCTCGCCTTCTTTGCAGTGTGCAGCAACACATCGTCAAATCGTACTACCCCCGTAAACACACCCAGCAACAGTCGTTTCCCTTCGCTGGCTGTCTGCGCGCAGAATGTCCGAAAGGTGCGATAATGACACCTGGAATAATGGCGTAATTTTTCTCCCTTTCCTGCTGTTGCTTTTTAATGAGCGCTTAAGATTGGCCAGACTCGGTCGTTCCACTACCCATCACCCAGCGCTAGGTCTTCTCGACAGGAAGTGGTAACCACTCCGTTGGTACAAGCCCGGAGGCCACTGTGCAGCATCTCTTCATGCGCACTCTGGGTGGATGTGGGTGCTGTGCCGTCCTCCATCACCGCAATTATGACTTTGTTTATGCCTCGCGCGCCACCCCCCACTGTAGCATTTGGTGTGAAGAATTGCTACTCCATTTTTGTACTCGAATGTCCCGCGCGCTATTCTGCCTGCCCGGCGGGAGTCTTACCGACTGACACAGCGCGCGATTGCAACAGTCTGGTTGCAGCAGGCCCAGCGGGACAGTTCGCCATTAGCCCGTGTACACGGGAGGCGAGCCAATCCATCCAGCGCGCGGATGGCCACCTCCGGTGCGACAAGATGCTGCCGGTTTGCTACTTCTGCCCGGCGGCAGCATTGCATTGCGATGTGTTGTTCTCGCGCGAACGTTTTATTTGCCTAATGCATTCGGATGCACACCACTGCGAAGGGTCTCTCGGTGTTGTTGCAATTTGTTAAAGGAAGTAGTTATTGCAATACACGTCGTCGCTGCCGCCGCATTCCAGCAGCAATAGATAGCGAGAATGATGGCTACCAATGACTGTTTATCTAAACAAAACAGTGCCTTATGTTATTCGTCCCCAGTGTACCTTGGGATGTGGTGTGCGCATCTCAAAGCAATGCCCTTATCCAGCGGCAACGATGACTTATTCCGCCTACACACACACACATACACACCGAGTGACTCACAGGGACATCACATAGATAGGCAAGAGCCGCCTCTCCAATGTGCTCACGGGGGCAAACCGATTGGGTCATTAAACTAAAAATATCCGACCATAAAACAACCGCAACTCCCACTGTATCGCGCAGCACATCGTTGTCTCCGCCTTGAAGCGAAAGAAAGGGCGTTCATTTTTCGTTGGGCAACCGTTACGCTCAAGTAGTTAGTCCCACTTCAAAACCAGCCCCGAGGTCTTCGATAACCACAGCGAACGGACACTTGAAGTCCCGCGTATCGATAGAAAACGCAGCCGAATTCGGCGAGTCAAAAAGCTGTTGAAACGAAACGATCGCTCAAACCCTTCTTCTGCTGCCGGCGAAAGTATCTAAAGTGCACACCACACGAACGTTCGTAAATCCTACATTTTAACTGCCTTTCTTACGAGGTGCATGATTACAACACGGAGGCTAACAAACCGGTGCCGCTACCGGTTTGATGTCTCTATCATGGGGTGTGCTTTCGTAGGAACAATGGCCAATGGTGCAAGCAATCGACACCGACCAGATACAACACCGGCGCGCAGGAATTTCAAGCCTCTCCAAAGTTCTTATCAGTTCTAAGCCTCGAAGGCCTAAGTAGCCGAGATACACCGACGACGCAAACATTTTAATCCCAGAAAAGCAACCGCGTCTACGTCCAATCCATCGCGCCTTATACGTGGCTTAACTTACCGAAATTCTTCCAGATGTTCCCGGGGTAGAGCCTCAAAAAGACTACACTCCCGAAAAAGGGGCTTTAGTTTAGATTTTAACGCGCCCGGTTTGTTAGATAAAGCGATTACACATACTCCAACAGCTCATCCGTCCAATTAGGAGTCAATCTTTTTCACGTCGGAATTAGTTCCGAGAAGTTGTTTTCTGCGCGAGACTTGGTCCGCGAGAATAATGAGCTGCCTCGTCGGATAGGAGAAAAGGAACAGTGAGAGCTGATAAGAAAGACAAAAAAAAAAACACTGGAACCAAGATTCTTTCAAACCCGAAATCAAAAGGCACACAAGATTAAGACGCAACGCACAAAGCGACGCTTTTTTTTCTAAACTAGCAGAAAACCCATAAAACAACACACCTAAAACACGCACACACCGCACCGAAAGCCAGGTAAAGGCCGAACTAGAAGCAACGGAAAGGAAAAGAGTAAGGAAAAAAAAAGGTGATCACCAACAGCACCCATTAACCGAACCCAAGGCCAGAGTGACGACCAGAGTGATCTGAAATGAAATAATTTACAAGAGCAAACGAGAACCAAAGCAAACGATCGAGACAACGGCGTCCGCGTGTGGAAGCAGCGGAGGTTGCTTCGGGGGGATTTTTGAGTTCTTAAATGTCTTAATTGGAGGGACTCCGATCTCTTTCCGCGTAATGATCGGGTTCGGAACAGATCCCCGGTGCACCCTTTGGGTCTTGCGTACTGTTGTTGTGCTGTTTAATTCGGTTCGATTCGCTCTCTGAGGTCTGAGCGCACGTCAATGCTTTCCAATGTCTGGCGGGACGCGTGCACAGGAGTCTTTTTTGTTGCTGGGATTGTTCCTGAATTAGAGATCTCAACTAGCTGGTGGGTAGAATGGAAACAGCATCGGGAAGCTGCTGTAGGATAATACCATTCCAAACGAATCGCAACCGGGTACGATCTATTGAAAGGCTCCCCACTTATGCCCCGTGCTGAATTGGAGAAGCGAAATGGCGCTGCAAATGTTACAATCAAAGGCAACAATGGTTGAGATCATCTCGTAGCGGTTGTTTTTTTTTTCTTTGCCACCGGCAACCATTCTCCATGCAAGCAATCGCAGGACTTGAAATCGTTGTTGCTTCTTGGTTGCTCCAAGTCCGTTGGATATGCACAAACATTCAGCCGGGATCCAGCGTGCCTCGTTCAGTTGGATACATACCAACTTGCTGTCCCGGTCAAGTGGGTTTGTACGCAAGTTGCCCATTTTGCCAAAAGCTTGCTGGCCACACATGTTCATATCCTCCCTAAAAGTGCTTGCATGCATCTTGAGAAGGAGATTATTTTTTGAACAAACAACATAATCCACCTTATCCCCAACAGAGAGGAAAGCTAGCACAACCTTAAAGATCCTAAAGAACACCAATACATCACGACGCAACAAGGCAACAGAAGAATGAGGGGAGAAGGTTCGATTATTTGTTTTCTGCATTTTGAAGTTTAGCTTCGGTAAAGTTTAGCGCTGACTTTTCGCACTCCGCTCAAAGCGTACAGAGAGGCTAAACGAGCAATATTCTAGATCCTGATCCGGAGCGAAAGTAAGAAAGAGAAAGCAACAAAGGCTGCCGGTATGGTATGCAAGGTGGAATGTGGAAAAGAATCCACAAAGCCCGCTTCCGGGCTGCCGAACATAGAGGCGAGGATTTCCCTTGCTCACCAGAATGGCCAAGACGAAAGCTGCCGGCAAGAAGTTTCCAAAACCCCTCACACAACAAAAGTCGAACACGGCATGCTTGAGGAATTTTAAAACATTCTATGTTGCGTTCGATTTATGTTTCTCGGTGCTTTCCCGGTCGGGTGCCCAACGAGGCGGAAAACCCGGCAGCACACAACTTTTGTGCGGAACGCTTTTGTGCCGTTCGCGGTTCAATCGAACTGTCTCTTCAAATTTACCTTCCGAAAGCGGAGGCACTTACTCGTTTTGCACCGAAAGCGGGCGGAGAAAAAGGGAGAACCGTTTTCCACGCGAATAGAGAATTCTGAATTTTCTTCGCACGGGCTCTGTTCGGCGGGATGGTGGAAAACACGCGCAGCATGGTGGTTCGGCGCGAGGAAAAGGCTTCCAATGACGATGATCGGCACTGGGCGCACCGCTGAAGACGAATTGCTTTTCCGTTCCAGCCGATTTCTTTTCCACATTGCCTGCGCGTTCGGGGCCTAGTGCGAAAGTTTTTCACTGGCAGGCGGGGTTAAGGAAACCGGGTGGAACGAATAAAAACAAAAGCTTCGTCGCGGGAAAAACGGTGGAGCACGCTGGTTTTAGCACCAACAGCAAAAGCACCGAACAGTGGAGGACGTGTGTTTGCATTATTGATTGGTTGTTTCGCGATTGAGGCGGTTGGAGTGTTTTTTTCCGCGAGGTTCAGCTTTTCCCACACCGTTGCACAGGTTACGCAGTACGCCCGGGCCTGGGGCCGGGCGTTATGCGGTGGTTCATCATGTGCGGGAGACAGTGTATGGGAAAAAGCACACGAAAATCGGAAAACACACTTATAGAGCAGCTACCCGTAATCAAAACGATGCTTATGATGATAATCATGATGATGAAGATGATGATGATGATGATGGTGATCGGCATTGCGCCATTGCCGCACAAATATTCACACAGCAGGGCACGGCCAAATGCAGTCACAGAGACACGCAGAGAAAGCGAGATAGAATACGAATGGGAATGGACTGGAAAAGCTTCATCGTTATTCGCTCCATTATTGTTATGATGATCAATGCTATCACATTGCGGGAAAATAGATTGGTGAACGTTCGTCTCCCTTTTGCCGCACACACTGGATCGGTGGATTGAATTTTTTGGGGCTTCCCCTGCTCTTGGTTCGTTCGTTAGGTGGATTTTCCCCGTCAGATTCACCTGGCGCACACACTTTTTACGCTCCCTCTCCTTCTCGTTCGCTCTATCGTTTCAAGGACTATTGATGATTGAATTACGAAAATATACCGGAACGAGCAAATTGCTGTTTGTTTTGGCCAAACAGAAGACATATAACAGCATCACCAAACCACACGGGGAAACAAATCGAACATACACCAACACGAGTGGCATATACGGGGAAGTAGGATGACAAGTACTTTCTTTCCAACGAAACAATACAAAATCGGTATGGGGTTTCGTTTGTGTGTTGGAGATATTTCTAGCAGCGGGCACGATTACAGCATGGGTGTAATAAACACCGCATTTCTAGCAGCATTTTGAAGCCCTTGCGGTTTTGTCCAGCAAATCACGGTAAACACGATTGCACTTTTCTGGACGCACGCAGAAAAGATCCAAATCTACATCACTATCCAGCACTGGGACCACTTCTTGGAAGCCGTAGCGCCCCAAACTGCGGCTCGTTCAAGAGCATCGACAGACAGGCCCCAGGCCGCACGCGTGGCCTTGTCGAATTTCGATCTTGGTACAGCCGAGTACGGAGGCCACCACTTTGTGCTCTTCACTGCAGTCACCCGTAGTTACGTGCGCTAGAACGATCCCTCCTCCTAACAAGTGGAGCAGCAGATGTACAAATGTACACAGCCATATCTTGTGGGCCGAAAAATTCGCATTAAAACCCATTTTAGCCGACAATTTTCCAGGAAGGTGCCGTGCTTGGCGTGTCTGACCCTACGAAGCAGCAATCGGGCGTATGTTTGTGAGTGTTCCAGGCTATTGAAGCCAACGCAGCTACGCGGGGTTTTTTTTTGCGCAATCGAATTCACGATCCCAAAAGGGCGAATTGGGTTCTTGGAATAGCAGAGCATCCTACGGAACTCCGGATGTCGGAAGCGAACCATGTACCGAGCAAGGAACAGCAAATCGATCTATAGGAATTATCTTGCGTTTGCAGATGGCTGAGCACACCCAGACCCACACAATTAACGTCCACTTAAAATTTGTTTCGGTTGTGGGGCTCCTTTGCAGAGAACGAATATTCATAAGTTCCTGGAAAACCTTTAAAATGCTTCAACTAACCTTTAGGTTAGCTAGTTACATTAAATGTCTGACTTATCAACACTTTCCTACTGTTTCAGAACTAGAAAATATCATGAATAACCCCAATAGAACCTCTCCTTACTTTGCTTCCACATCTATGAAATGGGCGATACATTAATAAATCTCCCAAGGAACTAATAGAGATACCTTTCATTGTAACATTACGATTGCTTTTGTGCTGTGCCGACTGTAACGGTTGTACACAAACACATGAAGTCATTCTTTCTGGCCCCTTTTCGTCCAAAATGAAGATCTCGTTATTAAACTTTCATCCCTGGACGGTTACCTTTACCCGAACGGAGCTTTTCATCAATTACTTGGAACAGGACATACGTGTGACAATGGCGGCAAACCTTTTCGGCACTTTACCACAATCAACCCGCGTTCGACCTATCGTTTCGGGATACGGCTACATAAAGCATCGATATCTGTACGGAGAAAGGTACACCGGGTCGCTGGAATCAAACAATCGAAAGGGCTTCCTTCGCCTCGAACCTCAAGATACAAATGGGGCAACGATGAAACGAAACAAAACCGATCGTCCTGAAGTCCACAGGGAAACTAAACCTTTAGGCAACTGGTAAAATAAAACCTTCTTCTTCTCGTGTACTTTTGTGCCTCACGGTTCGTGATATTCAAGTTGTTGGACAAAGCAGTACCGGTGCTCCCCTGCTCCCTTCGAACCATTTCCAATTCTAATAAGTCATTTCACCATTCGGAAATGGTGACGAGCGCGCGCTCGTCCGATATTGGTTGGTAGCCAACACACACCCTGCAGCACATTTTTCCACACCGACCTATTGCCATACGTAAAAAAGTGCACTGCTTTTTTAATTTTACAACCACTGGCCAGTATCGCCTGCTGGGTTTTTGGAAATTGGCCCGAAAATTGGCATTAATTAAATGGCCGAAAAAGCCCTTTCAGCAACGCGCACACATACCGCTGTGCCTTCGGAGCGCTGTGCTGTACTTCCAACCGACACCGACTCCCAGGAAGCACTGCAAATACCTTAAAAAGGACAGAAGGTCCAGCGCAAAGCGTAGTCGTCAGAGAGGACGACTCACACAAAACCAAGTCCTCAGGGGGGGACCGACCTAAAGCGAGCGAGATGAAATGAATATTCATGATCGATTTACTTTACCTCTCTCCAACACAGGTCGGTGCTGTGTGTTTGTATGTTTCAAGCCTTCAAGAGCGGTTTGTGTAAATGGGAAGTTGTCTCCGAGTGTAGTTTGCTGTAATGGTCCGATCTAGCTTGTACCGCTTTTGTACGATTGATCGGAAAGTTCAAGAATCACCGAAAAGATGGAGTTTGTTTTTTTCTCTCTCTTCTTACTCGTTGAACTTGACCTGTGAAGTTGTCAACCTGTGGCACAACACTTCATCAGAGCGGAAACTCCCGCTGGGTAATGCCTACCGTGTTGTACCGGGGCACCGGTAAGGATTCATTCGCTAACGATCGAAATGAAGCAATTGCCAGACATCGAGAACTCAACACAAACTGTCGAGCAAGAGTAATTTATACAATTATTTCCCTGTCCAAAAGACCAACCTAAAACCGGTTTTTTTGTGTCTGGTAACTCCGAGTTGCTGTCTGCGCAGCGGGAAAAGGGCAAGATTTTGATGGAAGAAGAACATCGAATGGGCTTTATTTATGAAGTGATTGATCGATTGATCCGAAAAGGCATTCCAGAACTTAGGTAAATAAAGAATCCGAACAATTTTGTTTCAGGAATCTCATTATTTTTGGGCATTAGGATGTACCCTGGTCTTTGCACTTGCAATAGAACATTTTCCAATAACAAGCTCTAAAATCTTGCGATGTTGTACATTCAATGATCCCATTAATTGCATCTCCTCTGGAAAAAAAATCAACTTCACATGGTGAAGAAGCGTCTCACTATCTATACGGCATTCTTTCCAATACCACCCAATGACTAGGAGAGCTCATGCAAGTTATACCCACCAGAAGAGGCCTCAATACCTCCTCCAGATCATTCAGGCGCTGCAAATGAATGTCTTATTGTTTGATTAATCATAATCTGACTCCTCTTCAGTCTTATTTCGAGGTCATCGCCTAATTTACCATCCCCGCTACCAACGATTAGATGATCTCTCCCCCAAAAAATGGCACACACCCAGAAGCAAAGCAATCAGCACAAACAAATGCTTCAATAGCGTCCCAGTGGAGTAAGTACCGTAAACGCGTGTTGTGCTGCTACCCGACGACCAATGCCGGCCAGAAGCATCGTCAAGCAAGCAGGGCAAGCAGGCCGGCAGAGCAAATGACTATATCTTCCCCTGACTCGGACATCAACCCACTTTGCGTTCATGATCGGATGGAAATTACCGCCTTCCCTTGGGCGGAATACCCGCCGCACTCTCTAGAAGATGATATTGGTATATTGGTACCCATAATTAGCCTCACCCGTTCACCCACTCTCTTACCTTCTTACTCCACGCGCAGGCAGCCAGAGCTTCACTTCATTCCGGCTTCGTCGTTGAGGTTCGGGTTTTGTTTCGACCAACTCCGGACCTTTTTCCTAGCCGCGGTGCTCCTGTACAAAATGAAAAAAAAGAAAAGAAAACAAGAGAGACCGGTATGAGAACACAAGCACACACACAAAAAACTGGGAAATAATTAGACGAAAAACGTTGCCACCCATTAGAAATCTTGTTGCTCACTGGAATTGATGAGGATACCCATATCCCAGTACCCTCGTTTATGCTAATGCAAACCTGCAGCCGCTTCGGCAAACGCGAGAAACAGAGCAGAAGTAGCGGTGGCTAAGATAAAAGCAAGACAAAGGTGTCGACAGGCCACTCTTTCTCCACTGCCCTCCTACTGCTCGAGTATCCACACACACTCGCGCAAATAATGATCGGAAAATTTAAGACGCTCCAAGGTGCTATTTTGGAAGCCGCGAGCCTCTCCGCTCACAAATGGGCTGCTGCCGCTGCATTTCGATGTGAAGGGACAAAAGGGGGACTTCTCCCTGGATGGCGTATTATTGGCTAATCACACGCCTGGGAGAACTCGCGTGCGTACTCTTGCGTAGAGGACGTCCAATTTTCGAAATCCATTAGCATTATGGAGAGAAAAAGCCCGCCGGAAAACAAGCTAACCCTGAAGGCAAAGCAGTGCTGAGAGGCACCCTGAAGAGAAACAGAGGCAGGGTAGGGCGCAATTAATTTACACCTTAACGCAGCACACACACACCAATACACAGGGAAAGAGAGTGAGGTAAGCTTTCCCGCTTAATCCGGTCACTGTGGGTCGATGTTTAGGAAGTTAAACAGCAATAAATAAATAGTATAGGAGCAAAACCTAACACCATAGACTGGGAAAAGGCGGCCCCGGGGGTGAATTGAGTGTCTTTTCCTGTACGGTGGCGTGGAAAACCCGCATGTTGATGCTTTCATCACGTGCTACGGTTGGTATATAGGTTTCTTTGAGTTGTTTTTTCGTTCTCTTTTGATAAAAACTTCGACTGCTTCTGTTTTCCCGCACGCCCACGGCCGAACGGTACACAACACTTGAGAGCGCGTGCATGTCTCCCCACCACCAGAGTGTGTCCGAATCAAAATTAGACGAACGTCAGAACGAATTTCCAAAGAACGATTCCAAAAGCAAGCAGAAAGGAAGCCCCGCACGGGCGCACACAGCCGAAAAATTCCCTCAGTCGGAAAATAATCGGCTATAAATAAAAGAAATAATAAATTCAACTCCACTCCACCACGGATCGTTCTCTATTGCCACGCAGACGTCAGACCGCGACACGGTCCGGTCCAAGAACGGTCGTGGTTCCAAGAAAAATTGCCGACCTAAGGGAAACCGCATCAACATTCACACACCGACTATGCCACCAAAGTCAAGATCGTTTTTCTTGGCGTGTCGCTGCTGCCCGCCGTGATATTTATGCGCGTCGCCTAATTATCACACTTATTTATTTGCTTTTCTTTTCTTTATCGGTCTCGGATTGCCAACCTTGTGTTCCCCTGGATGTGTGTTTGTGGGTTCAACACAGCGTCTTGGTAAGTAATATGAAAATAAACCACCAAAGATAACACACTTTTATGGTTAGCGAATGAAGGATGATGGTGGGTGCATCGTTTATATGCAACTTGAATTAAGAATGCAAATACAAACTTACACACACGCGTGCGAGGGAGAGCATCAACCCCCCTGAGAAGCAACCCCATTTGGAGGGAAGGGTGAGGAGGTGATATGTGTAATATAAGGCAGAGGATAATTCTCTCCTCAAGTGGGCAACACACTTGGTAAAACAGGTAAATTATAGCCGCATTGTACGCATTTGGCTGCAATCGCACTGGCATGTATATATAAAGGTATGTGCGAGCACTGCTACACCCTCCCAACCCAGCATTGCGGTTGATCTCGTTATGCTCGATGCGTTTTTTTTTTCTCAGCCCCAATTTAATGGCCCGTTTGGTGCAGACACACACACGCCAAATAAAACACACATAAAGCATACCGAATTATTCGCCACAGGGGATAGTGAGTGTGCACTATAAACGCGATCGCACACACACACACATAAACAACCTGGTGGTTATGGGTGGGTGATGGAAGATGTAGAGGTTAATGGTCAGCTTCTTTTGAGCACACGGTGGAGATAGTGGGAGTCATTGGGGAAGGGGAAAACTTTGCCATTTGCTCGGAGGTCAGATCTTACAAAAGCTTCCGACGAAACTCGAGGGATTGAAAAGCAAAGAAGGCTAGACTTGCCAAGAGGGGAGCCATGGCAACAAGGGATGCCAATCTGCAGGGAAGGCCGTAATTGCTAACCTTCATGCTTTCGCCCGCTGATCGTATGATGGTGTGTGCGCCTTTTATATCTCACTGGAGCCCACACAGCCAGCCAGCCAGCCTGCCTGTCTTGGGCGTACAGATAATTTATGGAAATTCTGCACACTCCAGTTAGCGCACCGTTTAAAAGGCTTCAGCAAGATGCTTTCGCTCTTTTGCCTTGCACTTTCGCGCGTGGGGGAGAGAGTTTGTGTTTAGCGAGATTCACTACCGATTCCACGGACCTTGCACCCTCTCTCCGCCTTTCGGTTTCATTTTCGCGCATGGACGTCGGTTGTAATAGAATGCTTGCCCCTTTTCTTAGAGCGCCGGAGCGAAAGGGCTTTGTGGCGTTGATGATTTGCCCTCTCACGGGGAGCTTTCCGTGAGGGGTATGCGAAAATTGGTGCAAAGTTAAAAAACAAATCCTAGAAAGCGATACCAATTTCTAATACATCTCACTTCGACCCGAAAATCGATTATGGAGCGCGCGTAAGCAACGCGAGATTTGAACGCGGATCGATACCCGTTCATCATCAGAAGCTTTGTGCAAAAGAAGAGAGCAGAAGTGAATTATTCCCCAACCCGAAAGGAGAAGCGGCAAAAAGTGTGAAGATGTGGCATTTCACTCAACGGTCCGAAATTTCTCATTTCGATTTCAATTTGCCTACAAATGATTTTTTTCTTTTGAAAATTGTTTGAAACAGACGCTGACTGTTAGGGCATAAAGGTTTCCTCTTGTAAAAACCCCTGAAGTAAGGGTACTTCTCTGTGATCTTTATGGCTTTTTTTGAGTTCTGATGTTTCTCCCTGCGATGTTAATCACGGAGAAACTCGCCGACTCGCGTTGATTTGTTAACGTACCCCGCTGGGTCCTTTCGGCGCCCGGGAAGACTCCCCGCCGGGTGCGAGATGATGTTTCGAGAGGGGGGAGTGGGATATTAAAGAAAATGAGAGTTGTCAATCGAACTCCACAGAGTTCGACAATGCAAGCCACTGAGCGCACACCCACACACCGACCCGTTACGTTATGAATAATTTCAAACTAATTAACGTTTTTGCTTTCCACGCCCGGCGCTCGTCTTTGCCGAGCATTGGGATCTTCCAATGTTCCCAATTCCGTGCCAGCAAAAAAAGGGACCGCTCAAAAAAGGTCGCTTCCATTCGCTTCCTTCCAGAAGGCTCTCTTATAAGCGCCTTCATTTCCTGCGCGGCAATAAACTAAGGTTCCGAAATGGCTTCCGTCATCGCTATTTCTTTTCCAGCAGCAAGGCTGCCAAGTTCCGAAGAGGTCCGATAGCGTGCCATAAATCCTTCCATGTTGTTTACCAGAAGACCCGCATTCAGTGTTTATTATCGTGCTATCAATAAACAAATATATGAGCCCAAAAGTTGCAACTGCATCAAATCGAAGGCGGCGTGAGAAATTTATTTCCTTGGTGCATCATTCTCAACACCATCGTTTTTGCTTATCGCAACCTAAAAGCCGGCTCTGAACAAACGTGGCAACGCCACCGGTCGTTTATTTGTTCGGTATGCTATTACGCGCTCCGGAATGATGATATGTCCGGAGAAGAAAATTCCACAAATTGGAACTGTGAAGATAGTCAGACACACACACACACACACACACGCCCAATCATTTTCACCCCGATAACATCACGTACGTAACAACTAACACCCAATATTTCCCAGAAAAAAAGGGAGAATCTAGCAATGGTCATCCATTTCTTATTTTGCTTGATTCTGAAAGGTCTGTGAAAGGCCCAAAAGGAGGTCCTCAGTCGGCGCAGTAAGTCAGATATATCCTTGGAATAAAGCCAAAAAAAAAGAGCAGCAGCGGCAGGATATATTTGTTGGTTACGCAGCATGACGACGAAGATGATGATGATGATGATGATGTTTGAAATTGATCACTCAATAACTTCTGCCACGAACAAGCCATACAGAGATTACAATTTTTCAAACAAGCGATCCACCACTCTCGCTCACGCGCATTCCCTTTTCCAGCAGGGCTGTGCTGCTGCTGCTCTCGCCGAGGCCAAGCGGGTTGCTTGAAAATTCCCTTTCGAACCATGCACGTCCCGAAGAAAGGCAAACTCGTTAATAAGAACCAACGAAGATGAAGAAGAGAATCACACAATAAAAAGGATCTTCCAAAAAGGATTCCCAAAACGAAGCCATTGCGCTAGGCTAAGCAGAAGGGCAAGGAGATGCGTCCAAGGTGAGAGAGGAAGAGAAAAAATTATCCCACTCACAGCGGGAGGCCACCTTTTTACTTTTTTTCCCCCGTTCCATTACAGCGCCTTGTGCCATGGAGCCTTGTGTTCACGTCACGTCGCCCGTACGTGTTTCCATCGCTGTTTTCTGAAGAAAAAAAACCCCGGCAAAACTCCGGACAATATGGTCGGTCCGCCGTCAACCGAAGGACGGAACATATGTCGCCGTTCTTTTGATGGACTCACTCGAATTGTTGAAAGAATTAGCACAGCCGGCCGTCCGGAGGGAAGGAGGCCCCGATCGGCTCAAACGACGAAGGCACACATGGTTTCAGGGACATGGACGAAGGTCGTCAGGATAAGTAAACCATTTTCCACCATCTAATACCTTTAATGAAATGTACTTTGGTTTTTGTGTGCACATTGCAAAGGACACGGGAACGTGTTTGTGCGGAAACGTGGCGGCGCATGAAATGGGTACAACGTGCTGCGACACAAAAGGATACGATACCCCAGTCAGTTTCGATCGTCGAGCAATTCGTCTTCTATTTTCGGGACCCTCTCGGCCCGCAAGAGAAAGCCGTACAGGACAACAAACGGGACGAATCGCCACCGATAAACCTATTTGAGCAAGCTAATTTCCTACAGCGGATTACAAGCACGACTTCGACGCACCAAAACCTCCTCCCTTTCGGCTTGGGCGGGTGCAAGAGGGGTAGTAGTAAATGGCAATTCATAGGACAACAACACACGGAAACACACGCACGGAAAGAATTTCGTGCCCAATCGCCCCGATCGGGCTTATGAAGGGATAAAATGAAGAATGGGCACCGCAACACACACGCCGCTAGAGGGCGGAGATTAGCAATAAAAGCGACCGAACGAGCACGCACACACGCGCTGCACGGAGCGAAAGCAATCACACAATTCGCACCTGGACACCCGGAAAAAAGGGGATTTATTTGTCCTGGGCTCAATGGTCCCTCTCGCAGACTTGGACCAGATTGATGCAATGATACCGAGCAAAGTGTCTTAATTCAAACGGCGCAGTAGCAGCAGCAGCACCACACACTCCCCCAAAACCGCGTCCAGCGACTCCCATTCGGTGATGACTTATTTTACTTCCTCCAAAATCCAGTTTCGCTCACGCAGCTATAGACGACGGCGGTGATCAAGCAGCAGTTGGTTACCGACAGAAAACACAGACCACAACCGAAAGCGACGCTAGAAATCATGGAAAACATGACTAAGCCAGTATGTGGTCCGGGGCCTAATAAACGGTGCGCCGACGGCGGCGGCCCCAACCGACGATCTCAATCAAGTTAAAAGCGAAATATAAATTACACCAGCCCACCTACCTCTCAACATATAACATACATACACGCATGGGGCCAACAAAATGTTGCTACTTTGCTCCACATGGTAGCTCGGCACACGATAGAGAGGGAACTGCTGCCACTTCCAACTGCCCCCGCCCCAACGCGCACGCGATGTATTACAAATCGTCCATTTGATCCGCAACCGAATCTACCGAAACCGCTTCCTCTCTCGTGTCTCTCGGCGTGGTAGGCGCAGGAGCGAAGGCAGCAAGAGGAGAAGAAACAGACCCGGAGGCGTCGTGTATATACATCTTTGGCCGATTCCGACTACTTCGAACACTGGTACTAGACACAGCATCCTCTGCTTGCTCTGGCTAATAACGGGCGATTACAATTGATTCTCGTATTGCGAAAGGAAATGGACGGGCGATGTAGTAATGGCAATGGTGCTCTTCCCGCTTCCTTTACAAGCTCCGATCATGATCACACACACATACATTTGGTGTTGCAACACTTTCCGGTGCACTCTCGTAGATGTGACCTCCACCGACGGATGACTAGAAAACCGTTTCCGTCCACCACTAAAATGATCGACGATCCGTCGTGATGGTGGTGGCTCATCTCGCTTCCAAACTACTTGGAGTTGTGTAAGTCTTTCTCCGGCAGTGAAGAGTACACCTTTAGGTTGGAGTTGTTGCTTCCTCTAGCATGCCGCCGCGGGCGGATTTAGGGCGTGGAGCCCAGGAAGTCATGCTAATGGAGAAGAGAAGGAGATGCGATCCTCTCATTCCAAGACCCCCCACTCTTTTGCTCCTGGTTTTTTTCAAGAGGGCGCCGCGCGTGCAAATTCGTGCCTTGATTACACTGCGCAAGCTTGGATGGTGGTGGGTACAATTGTAGGGTACGTGCTCCGGAAGAGATCTTTCGAGTGGAGCAGCAGTGGAGATGCCGTCGAAAGGTATACCAAGATTATGATTATCGCGTAAGAAACCTCTTTCTGGCTTTTGTAAGCTGAGGATATCATACTAGACCCATTGGGGGCATTGGGCTTTGTAGTGAATCTTTATTCAATGTGACAGTAAAGGGCAGCTCCCTCGGTAGATTTGTCTCGCTCTGGCCAACACTGAAGTGACGATGAATTATTTCTGACACTAAAACGCGCGCACTTCAACTCCAACAGCACCCGCAGATAAAAACGAGAGCGCGACCATAATTGCGAACAAATTATACCACCTGTGCCGATTGGTCTTCTGCGTCCGTGGCACGCCATTGCTTCCCTCTTTTTTTTTGTTTTACGCTTTCTGCAACCGGCAAAGGTGTGCTGGAGCTGTGCGCGATGTTGTTGTTGTTTTTTACTCCCAAGCAGGACCGCTCAATTGATCAATAAAAAATGGCGCCCGAAAGCAGCACATGGCGAGGGAAAGGGGTCTCGGCTCTTTTGCGTGTTGAAAGGATTGTGTGTCGGGGCGATCAATTTGATCGCATGCCATTAAGCGCAATGATGCCCCGTCCAAATAATGAAGGTTGGCGTGCGACCGGACCACATATTTAATATTGACAAATCGTGATCCTCTCCCCAACCCGGACGCTCACTGCACAGTTCCGCGAGCTTCATTTGTAAACTTATGTTTCTTGCAGGCATGCCAAGGAAGCGAGGTAGAAGAGAAGCTGCTCCTATTGCACGAGGCCGGGGTGGTGAACAGCACGCAAACAAAATAAAGAAAAAAAAACGAACTGGAAAAACCTCGCACCGCGGACGCTCAGTTCAAAGGGAAGTGTAAGAAAATTATATCGTTAACCACTGCGCGCGATCGGGCAAAAACAAAGCGACCTTTCACAAAGTGCAAACATAGAGAAAAACTACCTTGTATACATCTAATAAGACAGAGCGCGCTCCGGAACCACCACCAAGACGACTACGCTTCCAGGAACGCGATGCCTGCTCGATGCATGAATGAAACGAATCAAACAAGATAACGAACAGCGCTGTGGAGAAGAAAGAAGGGAGAGAGAGAGCGGACAAAAAAACAGAAACTATAACAACCACATCTGATAGATCAGCGCGTCCGATTAGTACGCCGATACACACACACACACACACACACACACACACACACACACACACACACACACACACACAAGCATCCCATGATGGAAGGACCGCGACTCCGAGATGAAGAAATTAAATTCCCGACGCTTCGTTCTCATCATTCCAAGCCGTCGTCGTCGGTTGCAATCTGAACGTGGGGACAGCCGCCGCCGCCGGCTAGCGCGACGGTAAGAGATATCCGCGGTCATTCCTTCATTGTCCACTCGCACACGCTTCCCATGGTCACGGGGCAGGCTGCGTGTATGAGCGCGCGCCGATACGAAGGAGCAAACACGCGTGATCGTGTATCAGAAATAATCATAAAAAAGCCACCTTCTTCAAGGGAAAAAAAGCAATTTTTCAGCTCACACCCCAACTGATTGGCGTTTGGTGACTTGGGTATTTTTTTGAATGGAACACATTTTCCCCCCCGGCGGAGGTAAGCACACCAGTGAAACATCAGCAATCGGTCAAACTGCCATACCATATGACGTCGGCTCGTTGTTTCGGCGTCGATTCCGCCCAGAAAGAGAAAAGTCAATCAGAGTAGTGCGCACGCCACCACGTGAGACATGGGGAGGTATGTCCAGCCTGGCAGCTCTGAGAATTCCGTGTCAGTGTGCAGTGAGTTCCCATTGGCCTACATTGTGTGCCCTGGACAACCCTTGGCCGAAAACAATCAATTAATAGAAGGGCAGTTTTCCCACCTGCAAAGTCATTTCAGACTGGCACAAGACCGAACGAACCTTGTCTATCTCTACTCTATCGAAAGCCCTAAGTCTCGGCGTGTCTGGAGTTAGTGGCCAGAAGTTAGTGGAATTTTTAATTACTCCATCGGTGTCACCCAAACGCTAGTTTCTGATGGGCTAGAGACGAAGCAGCTAGACTTTAGCGAGTGATGGCTGCGAAAGAGGTTGAACGGTTTTAATTACGTGACACCGAAACAAACAAAAAAAAACCCTCCCCAAAGAGTTACGACCAGCAGAGCTCAACAAGACAAAAGTGGAAAAGTTAACTGGGAAGCTAAAAGCTAAATTGGAGAAATGAAGAAAAAAAAAAGCTGGATAATATAAACAGACTTCAAATTAAATTCCGAAAGCCTTGCGATGATGGTGGTGGTGGTAGTGGCGGCGAGTACACAGTGCGTTTGTGGCGTTCAGAAATAGCTTCAGAAAGATGCCTGCGGCAACGATCAGATGTCAGTGAAATTGCTTTCGACCTGGAAAATGGCTCTCCAAAACTGTCAAACAACACCGGCTCGACCGTGTGTCAATGGTTGGGAAAACCCCCCCTGATAATGGGCTCGAAATCGTGCCCAAGAATAAATATTTGCGCGCCCTTAAGCGACCACAAGCGGGAACAAGTGTTACAGGTGTGCATCTCTTAAAGTGGCCTCTTCATTGCGCTGCTTGAAAGGGCGCGTAGAGATAGCTTCAAATTCAAAACTCTTCTTCAAAACATACCGCCGCCGCCTCGTGTTGCTCCGGATGTAGCCTTCTCGCTCGCTTCGTTTGGTGTTTGGTTACGGCAAACACAGAGCCATTCCTTCACAGAGCCCGAGGCAATGAAAGAACAATGCAATCCCTTTACGCACCAAGCTCACGTCATAAAGGAAGGGGCCCAGAGACACAAGTGGGCGAGACGGCGGCACGGCGACTGTTTCTGAGGATCAATCGGCATCTTTGTTCCGCAATCGAGCCGGCTCATCTCGCACCTTCGGATAATGTACACGCACACTGGGTCAACGGGGCAGTTGTCCCGGAGAGGATGTTGCCAGTTGCCAGGTAAATCTCGACACTCGACAATCGTTCCCTTTTATCGCTCCGGCCGGCACGAGATGTTTGTACAACTTACTTTGGTGGAAAATTAACAAACCGCCGGTGCTTGGGTAGTGTTGCTGGAAGGGCGCTGCAGTAATCAGCAAGGCATAGACGAACGAATAGCTGAATCTTTCCACTTTACACCCTTCATTAGCCCAGGGCCGGCGATCAATGAAAATTCTGCATACCGTCGTACATTACAACCCACTATACACATACACCGCGAGAGAGGTTGTTAACCCCCCATGGTGGTGGTGCCCAGCAAACATGTGAAAATAGGAAACCGTGTCCTCCAATTACTGCGAGGGTCGGACGCAGTGATGTAGCAGAAATAAAAAGCAAGTGCTACTTGTTCATCCCACACCGATCATCCCCTGGACCTGGTGCTGATTACAGCACCAACAGCCATCAACGGTGTGCTGTTGTTGTGGTGTAGCGCTAACCAACCGGGGTAGAAATATTGGCACTCAATTAAAATTATCCTCCCATTCAGCACTGGACGAGTGGCCGAGGTTGAAACAAAATCCACCATATCATTAGACCTACTCCTACTTCCCCCTCAGTGCCGTGCTGGTACATGTGCTAATGGCGTACGTTGGGCAGTGAAAACCGCTATCAGAGAGAGACAGGGATATGATGTTTGTATTTACCTAACCCCAACAACGAGCACTAATCAATCAGCTCAAATCACCAGAGAGAGAGTATTCCACTAGTTTCTAGCTCATTGCACAGTTGAAAAATAAAGCCCAACCGAATGATGAAGTGGTTTTCTACCAGTGCACGTCTATAGAAAGCTTTCCCAGTTGTAGCATAAAGCTTCGTCCTCTAGTCTCACTAGCTCGTGGAAAATGCAGGACGCGAGACAGACGTGAGGAAGGAAATGAACCTCCAACGCCGCCAACTGCCGTTGGCAAGTGTTGCCATTCTGTCACACCAAAACAAACAACGCGAACCTTACCCGTGTGGCAGGTCAGGGGTGAAGGATTCCGACATATGCACCCGTTCCGGGGAGGTGTATCCAATGGTCGAGCATTGGAGCAGGATATAAAGCAAAGCTGTTCTTCAACCCAGCTAGGTATATACAAAGGTTCTGCTGCTGCTCACTCGTTACCGTTCTAACGCCATCAGAAGTGGCGATATGTATCGTGTGCACCCCACGCGGATTGCCCAGCTTCGATCAATATTCATATTCATCCGCGGTGACGACCAGGAACAGCAACTTCGCCGCCACTAAATGGACATTTTTTCCCCCCAGACACTCATTTCAAACATCCATCATGCAGCCAGACAACAAACACACCACGCTTTTTCGATACGCCACCGCGTATGTAGTTCGCTGCCGCTGTGGATCGATGGTTCCCTAGGGGATTCATTACTGCCACAGGCTGGACGAACAACACTACACCATACAATATTGCCATTTTCCAAAAGCGGAGCAAAAGGCCGACATTTTGAAAAACACAGTTGTACAAAAACGTGCAAACATCATTAAACGCGGTTATTTGTGGCACCGAGAGACATTCGGAGGGACAGCCGGAATAACCCTTGAGCAACTAAAATACCCCAAAACTCAAACCTACCCAAAAATTGTTCGACCCGAAATGAATTTCTTCGACAACTTCCGCCAGGGGAAAAAACAGTTTCACTTCACTGATTCTACCACCAACCAGCCACGCGCTTTGATGTACACCACAGCCTCGCGGTCAGGCAGGCAGGCAGGCAGCGCCAGAAAAACGACGGTAAAGAAGGAGCAACCTTTTTCTCGTGTCTGATTCTCTGCTCGATTGCGGTGAGTAAAAATTGTTCAGAGACCAACCAACAATCGGCGACCGAAACCGGGCGACCAACCGAGTGCTTGTTGTTTGTTGGCCGGGTTCCGGCTGCCCGCCGTCGCTTGTAAAAGGGCCCGCTTTGCTCGCCTGAATGGACCTGTTTTACTCCAAAGTAGATAGATACTTAAACGGACGAAACACGGGCAAACGAAAAAAAAATCGAAGTCCCGCACACTCCAAACTGAGTTGTATAAGAGAGGAGAACCCCGAATGGAAAAGATCCGTATCAATCGGAAATGTACCATAAGCAACAAGTCCTTTTTGTTTGGTGCTTTCTTCGGTTGGAAGGATCTTTTTTTATTTGGCTCCCCTCGAGAGACTTGCTACTTGCAGAAAAGCCCACCCAGCATCAGGACACTTCCTCACTGCTTTTTGCTTTCCCTTCTTGCTGACAGATGTTTTATCGGATCTTCCAAAGGTTCCACACGTCGACGGGCGACTTCCGGGACGGGGGCAGGCACACCAACAAAACCCAACTCGTCCAGGAGGTTCGCGGTCGGTGAATCAACTGGTCGGCGATTCTCTGGTTGAGGCGGCGGCAGCAGGCGAATACAAACTACACGCCACCAAACTGCGCTTAACTTTCTGCTGCCCGCTACTTCCCGCCGGAAACATCGGAACATTACCGGAATCAAGGTACCGTGTACAAATGCGACCTCAGCAACACATCGTTGTGCGGTACCACAGGAGAGAACGGGTGAGTGAGAGGTCCAGTGAGGTCTAAGAGATTCGCAAACGAACGAGCAAATAACCAGCCCAATCCTTCTTCCTCAAAGTGAGGGCCGCGTGGCCGCCACCACTCCAGGAGTCATCCGTCCCACTCTGGGTAGAAAGTTGGCAAGAAAGTTTTCTCTATTTCCCCTTCCCAAAAGGGACGATATGGCAAGGGATGCAAAGGGAGTAGATGAAGTAAGACGTACAGAAAAAAGCTGCTTTATAACACTCGCTTACCCTTCTCATCCTCTCTCGCTCTCCTCTCCCCTCTCGTACTTCCTCCGCAGTTTTGCCCTCAACAGGGGAGTTGCACAACATTTTTCCGTCTGAATGGAAAACAAATTGAAAACGTCAAAGTTTTGCACGGTGAAAGATCGCCTGCTGCCGGGAGGGTTTCGGGGGACATTACCCTTTCAGCCCGCCCGCGCTGTGTAGACATCAGAGTATGTGTGTTTGTTTGTGTGAAAAGCTGCTCTTGTTAAAGCAGCAGCTGCAAACAAAAAAAGAGTAAGCACACGTGTACCGAACGGATTTAGGAGCAACTTTAATATCACATCTCCTCCCCAGGCTCTTACGCGAATATACGTACACGTAATTTTAAAGAGGAAAATCTAGCAGCAGAAGGAGCATATACGATATCAGTTGCCGCCGTTAAGTGGGAATTAGTGGAAAAGCCCCTTTTGTTCTATGCTTCCGAACGGGGACCGTTACCGATTATCCCAGCGACGACAACCAAAGTCGGTAGAAAAATCGATACTTTTAAAGCCCTGCCCTGTTTGTACCTGTGTCGTTGGCCGTCTACGTACAGCATGCAAAAAGTGGGAATCGTGTGGTGGAATAGCTGAAGCAATTGCGTCACCGAAGCAGCTCGAGGAAAAATGGGGGAAAAAAACAGTGGAAAAAGTCCTCATTTACACCCGCGACCTGAGAGAGATGATCTTGACGGTTCGGTGATTTGACTGAGGCGTGGTGGTGTAAACACACACACACACTTTCAACTCACACATACGCACGCAAACGATCAACATCATCCATTCCCCTTCTTTTCTTTTGCGGCCGACAGGTGTGCGGCGCGAACGATGGGCAGGAAAAGTGGCTGGAGAGTTTTTCCGCGCGAACCAAAGCGAACTGTTGCTCACAAAAGCTTTCGACAAGTGGATGCGAGTGTAAATGTGAATGAACCACACGAACCAGCAGACCCTTCACGGGGTACAGTTTTCCTTTCCGTGCTTTTCCCACCTCTCACGCGCTTTGTGGTTCAACCGTTGCGGTGTTGAAGGGGGAAAAAAGGGCGCAGAAAAGTGTTACTTTTATTTCCACGACTTCTTGTACCGTGCGTGGCTGATGCTGGCTTTTTCCAGCCCACAACCACAGCCACCGCGCTGAACGAGGATGTGTTTCACCCTCTGTGTGTGTGTGGCATTGTGGTTGACGCGTGGTGGGGAAATCGTGTACGTTTCCTTCACATTTCCGTTTGTGGTAGGATGAATAACGCATAAGGAGGAAAAAAAAAAAGAACGGAACAGCTCACCCACACACCAATCCTTTCCTTCACAGCTCTTCAGGTTGCACTTTTGGTGCAGTTTTCGTTGCCAAAGCCTTTCCAGTACTGCTTTGTCTATTTTTTGCATTAGCAAAGCATCGCATATCTCTGTTTACTTCACAAATAATGAAACAAAGCTTAAGTGCTTTTTGGTAGCTAAACGCATGGAGCCGTACGATGGCTTCAACTGCTCATCAAAGTTTGCTCAAAACAGCAAAGCTTTGAATGCAAACAGATCTCCCTCGCCATCACATGGCACAATTGGTCGATTCTTTCACAGTGTGCAGCAAACGGAATGTGTGTTTTCGTCGATATTTTATAGCCCTAAAACATCCCTGCTTTGGTGCTTCTCTGTCTGTGGATAAGGATAAACACCAAGCGGACATGTTCTTTGCCATGCCAAAGCAGCCGTATTGTTGTCAAAATGGATTTAAGAAAAAAAAAAAAAGGTTGAATTTCAAATGCTTGCATTACGAATTTTAATCCATTTTTTATTCACCCTGAACGCTTCTGGCTCTGTGTGTTGGTGTGAGCGGGGTGTTTTATTCAGTTCAGTCTGACTGGGCAATCTGAAGGATCAACGCTTCAATCGATTCAAGCAACAAGCAAGCATTCGTCCCCTCTGCTAGTCTCCGGTCCGTCCGGACTCGACCGACTCGCATAAAACATTGATCCTGGCGGTCTTCTCCCCCAAACGAACGGGACAACACCACCATAAAACTTTCAACCAGCAGTCTCACTCTCGGTCTAACCGCAAGCTTCCGAAACCGCATCGCAACACCACCACCACACACAAACACACACCAAACACACGAGGAGATCCGGGATTGGGGTAGTAGTTTATTTGCAAGAATTTCCCAGGCTCTCGTTACAAGTAGGTCAGTTGTACCGATGCCTAACATCCGTGGAAGATGCGGAGAGTGAAGATGGAATCTTTCAGCAATTTATCTAAAACATGACAACAGTAGCTATTTGTGGCTGTTTGGGTGTGTGTGTGCCTTCAAGCAGAATGAAGTGTGTTTGCACATTATCGTGCTTTATGTGTTTGCGTACGTTACCTAAGAATTTATGCTAAGAATGTAATTTTTCGTTCCAGAAGATGTAGAAAGTTACAACTTTTACCAGTCAGTCTCATTCCCTTGTCCAGAAGATTTATCACTTTTGCTCTCTCTCTCTCTCTCTCTCTCTCTCTCTCTCTCTCTCTCTCTCTCTCTCTCTCTCTCTCTCTCTCTTTCTCTCTCTTTCTCTGTCCCGCGGAATGAATGTGAAAAGTCATTTTACCCTTTGCACAAGCGGCAAATGTATGCAAAACCGAGAGCATCATAATCCGAATCATCATTATCACACACACACACAGCAGGGAGTGGGACTCCCATCTTTTTTATCAATCCTTTTTGTTCTACTGCCTCTTCGCTACCCCCCTTTTCTTCCACCAACCGCCTCCATTCGGGTTGTACTACGGGTTTCTCGGCCACTCTAATTAGTGCGGTTTTGTTGCAACTCGCGCTCGCTCGCTCTCTTTGCAGCTCACTCCACCCGTTCCAGGGCAACGCTTGAGCCGGCCAGCTCACCGCCAGCTCATGTGACGGCACCGCGGTGCGCTCATTTCAAACCCCGTCCCGTCGACTGGGGCGAGAGCACAATCGGGTATCAAATCGCAAGTACGGCCAACATTCGCGCGCAATGGTACGGGTGCGCGCAGCAATGGAGAAGCCATCGACCGAAGGTAATTTTGCAGCCATTTAGGGGCCGAAAGGCTAATGACAATGATGATGATGATGATGATGATGCACCGAGAGCCGGTGAAAAGTCGGAGAGAAAATGCGGGAATGCGAAATGGAAAAGACCTGACCTGAAACTGGACCGGATGTTACCGGCCAGATCCTCTCCCCTTTTGCCTCTGTTGCCATTTTGCCGGATGATTCCGGAACACACGCACACACACACGAAAGCCGAAGTTCATTAGCTTATTTGCATTTGCGAACGAGGCGCATGATGATGAGATGACGTCCACTAGGGTCCACCCCGCCTAGTGTCATGGGGAGACAATGAGGCGACGCATTAGTCATCGCCAGGGTGCACACTCTCCTACGGGGAGTACTGGTAGTAGTAGTAAATGTCCCCTGGTCGGTCAGGGTGTGTGTCCTTCACAAGCGTTTCACTGAAAAGGATTAAATTAAATTCTACCATAACCACCAGAGATTCATGATAGTCACGGGGAGGGTAGAACACATCCATCTCTCTTTCCCTCTCTCTCTATCTCCGTCTCTTTGGAGTATGTGTGCACGCTTTGGCATCTTCATTTACAAAACAATAAACCGATGGAGCAACACCACTTTTCCCACGGCTTTTCCCGTGGGTGTGCGTGGCTAACGCGAACAATATTAATCCCTTTTCTGCCACCCTGAAACTACAGCACACAGCACAGGCCAATGCATAATGCAACGAAAGTGCACGGAGGTGGGTGCACTTCCGGCGGGTGCGGGCGATTTATTTGCACCTGTTGTGTTGGCGGGGCCGCTGTTCAGGGGGAGGAAAACACGGCAAAAATAATTCTGTTTACAGATCAACCGTTCAATTACAACCGGGCGTTAAGCTGCGCCCGATCGGTTGATTGATTTTTCCCAGCAAAAGAGAAAATCACTCGAATAGCGTGCCATAAATATTGACCCCGTTCGAAGGGAGTAGTAGGTAGTTCAGAAATCGCGTTGTGTATTGATTTTTGCACACAAATCTGCATCGAGTGTGTTCAGTTATTGGCAAACAAATTAAAAAATAAACAAACATTGTTGACTAAATTGGTAGCAGCAGCGCTGAAACCGGATAAATAATTCTTTTGCACGACACCTCTGAACGGATGTCACGACACTTCTACATGTTTGAAGTGCATATTTGTAAGTGTCTGTTTAAAAATCAATATTCTACGGCAAAGATGCGACTGCTTGTGCACCAACCTACTCGTAAAAGCTCGCTCTTCCACTCTAATCTAGCCTTCTTAACCTAAATGCAAAATTCGACCCAAAAAAAAAAAAAGAACTGAGACGTGTCTGACACCGAAAGCGCCCATCCTTGGCTGGGTGGCAGGGATTAGCTCGCATTTGCACCGCAACACACCGTGGCAATTATTTCGCATCATAAATCCCACGCACCGACCGCCCATTAGAAGAAGAGCAGCACTAGCAGAAAACAGGCAGAAAAAAGACACATTGAAAAGCGTTAAGGATCTCGACGCGGCTGCTAAGCCCTACGCTTTCCCGTTTTTTTCCAACTGGATGGCTCATAAATTTCCTCAGAATGGAAAACACCAGACACCAGCAGAGATCTTTCTATTTTCTTTCTGTTTTTTTTTTGCTTTGCTTTCCTTGCAGCTTTTGGTAGTCCAATTCTGTTGCTTCGTTTCTGCTCTAATAAACGAGGCAAAACGGGAGTGGAAAAACAAAACTCCAGCGACAGAAACGGAACAGAACGATCGTGGTGGCGTTATCAAGATGCAATGAATCTTCGCGCGATTCTTCCATCCCTCAACAACGCTGTTCCCGTTCTCACTGGTCAGGATGACGGTGCGGAGGCGCGCGCAACAATGTTGGTGCGCCTTGGCCCCACGGACCCGGAAACCCACAGATCCCGGTTGATGATGACACGCCGTGATCAGACCACAGGAGAGAAGCGTTTAAAAATCCAAAAAAAATGATTATCGGATGACACACGGGAGAGTTTTTTCCTGCGTTCCGTGCTAAAGCTGGATGCTTCTCCAGCAAAACCAAAGGCTTCATATTGTACCGCGTCCCATATATGGCGAATTGGAAGCGATTAGAACATCCACCAGGAACTCACAAGCCGGAGCAATCAGGAAGCTTCCCGCGTCGTGTGCTTTTTTGTGTGCTTTATTAAATTCGACCACCCAACCTCGAAATCCCTCTAAATAAAAACCATGATTCACAAAAGCAGCGCGCACTGGAAACCAAGACAGACACGATGCAACTTTAGCACTCTACTGAAAAAGCAGCCAAAATAAAGCTGCCTTCAAAAAAGTGCCATAAATAATGCAAGAGCATAAATGTGTCGCGGGGCGTGTGAGCTTCTTCGACTTTGCATGCGGTCGAGAGGCAGCCGGGTGGTGGTTGGAAGGTGACTGCAAGTTGTGTGGTTTCCTCCTCCAGTGTTGCTCAGGAAGAGCAGCAAGAATGCCGCCTCCCGTTTATGCCGCGTCCGGAAGCGGTGGCAGCTGAGTCTCGGGGAGCCGGTACCCGTGGGTTTGAGCAAAGTTTGGTTTTATGACCTTGTTACAGAAACAGCAAGCCCACAACCTACGCACATATCATCCCTCGCTTGTCCACTGGCGCTGTACCACCACCGAGACAGAGAGAGAGAGACCTCATCATGCCGGACGGATAAAGAGGGACAACGAGTGGCTCGTTCAATTCATACTTGATGAGACGGCAAAGGAAGACGAAGCAGAGGGAAATTTGTCTTTAACTTTTCCACCGAATGTGCAAAGATGCATGCTGCAAAAAAAACCCCAATTTCGGGAGTTTGACGGCAGTTTTATGAGCTTTTTGAATGCGCTGGAAGGCCGCTGTTCGGCCCAAACGTGATTGTAAGATAAAATGATTGCACTTTGGTGAAGAAAATGCGCTAACACAACACACAACAGACGTCAAAACTCGTGCTGATGTTGGCATGAAGAAAGTTTAGCGCGGATCAATTTACAGCGGCTTCCTTGCCCCGCACGGAAGGTATGGCATTACACAGACGCCTTTTTTTCGAGCCGGGAAGATATCTGTCTCTCCATTCTCTATCCCCTCAATACCGCAACGCTCATCCCCTCCCCCCCCCCCCCCCCCCCCCCATCGATGCGCCATTACTCATCTTTCATCTTCCACCAGAAATGATCGTGTGTGGGATCTGTTCCACTATCTCTCCCAAGCGCACCGGGGCTCAAGGTAAAGATCAGTTCAGCGACGAAAACATGATACACACGTCACGGCATCTTCACCCGGTTGGTCCTTCCTCCTCTCGCGTGCCTTGTTTCCTGATGTGGGTTCTTTTTTTTTCTGTGGTGCAAGAAAATCTTCTCAGCTGTACTTCAACTCCGAAAAACCACAAGCCTCCTTTCTCCGTGCGCTCGCGGTTGGGCCCGGTATTCAACAAGCAAAAACCCGGCGAGAGCTCTAGTTTCGTTCCACAGCACACTCCGGCTGGTTTGTGGTGGGGTACACCGACTCTCGACTGTTGCCTACAAAGCCTGCTGCCCCAGAACGGCTGGAAAATACCAAAAATACACCAAGTGGGTAGGAAACTTTTCCAATCCAACGGAAAGCGGACAAAAGCCGCCATGGGCTAAACTGCAGGGCGGGAGAATCGTGTGGTTACACACGCGCCTACCCCCAGTGCGGCGATAATGAACGATAAATTATCGATGCAAAGGAAGAAGATACGACGGGGCCTACGGTACCTCGCAAGCGAACGAGGCAGTGTGTCTAGGATTTTCGGACGAATAACATCATAAAACCATCCCCTTGGAAGGTGGAAATTTTATCCCATAGATTAAATTGGGAAAGTTTGCCATAATGGAAACGCTGTGGGGTATTTTTCAGCGTACTTTATTAGGCAAACTACATTAAAGCGCCTACATTTCCATAGTGTTAGGCGCTATAACCACCATTGCTGCACCTACGATGCAATGTCGCTATATAATTGATTTCCTCCTTGGTGGGTGTGGTGGAATACGATGCCAAAAAACCAGGACCATTTTGCAACAAATGCTCTCGTCCTAGACCCCTTACACCCCCCCCCCCCCCTATAATAACATAAAAATCGATTTGTAAAGGACCTCTCTTCGCTGTCTCCGGCTTTCCGATCCACTTCCGAGGCGAGATAAATTTAAATAAATTGCAATTTATAGAGCACTTTTGCCAGCACTTTGCATACCTTTTTTTGTTGCTATTTTGTTTCGTTATTGTTTATCTTTTGGGATGCTTGGGAAGAATGGGGCGACGAAGGCATACAACACAATGTGTTGCCGCATTGCTAAAATAGAGCAAAAGCAGCAGCAGCTTCTCTCGGCCTCCATAAAATCCACACAAGCGGGACACAACACCATGAATATATGATTTGTCGTCCGTGCTTTGGTTTTTTTTTTTCGTTTGTTTGCTGCTTCTATTTCTCTCCACCTCGTTTGTGTGGTTTGAGCCGCACGAAAAACATGTTGCTGATGTAGCCGTGTGTGCCGAAAAAACCACGCTGTGGTGTGAGGGGCGCTGAATTTATGCTGACTATTTACGACCTCTGCTCGCGGTGCGCCATTGTAGGTCCCATGTTTTCCGGCGGTACGCACTTACCGAGTGATGAGTGAAATTGTTTCACATCATCACAACATAAATGATTCGATTAAGGTTTCACCATTAAGGGGGGTGGTGCGTGTGGGTGTAGGCTGTGTCCATGCCCAGCCCGACTGGGCCAGTGCCATTCCACCGAGCAATAATATGGCACGA
The DNA here is from genome assembly GCF_943734735.2 of Anopheles gambiae. NCBI lineage: Eukaryota > Metazoa > Arthropoda > Insecta > Diptera > Culicidae > Anopheles > Anopheles gambiae. The sequence continues at coordinate 23,247,885 of NC_064601.1, read as the reverse complement.
GCATTGGCAGGAATGAATTGGTGTACCGAAATGTGTCCCCATTATGCAGCTGCACTGCAAACTGCAACACTGGGTGGAATGTGGGCAGCAAGCGACCAGAGACACACACACGCACCGAGTGAAGCAAAATGAAAAAAAAAACTCGTCACAAACACAAAACTAAAACCCCCGCCCGTAGGAGATGCGGCAGCGGGAAGGTCAGCATAAAAAATGGCTGCAAGCATACGCACACGCATGCACGCGCAATGACACGCTGGACTAGTTTTTTTATTTTTATTTTTTTATGGCCTTGTTCTACCCACCTATTCCCGTTGCAAAATGGTCCCCCTCTGCCAAGCTCTTCCCGCATCACACAGCGACGAACCGAGAAGGCAGCAGCAGCAGCAGCCTGGTTGCGATAAAAATGCGACCCAAGCGTGTACAAAATAACTGCACCCGAATAGCGCGAGAGGATGTTTATGATGATGCTGCTGATGCAGAGGGGATTGGGAGGAGGTGGAGGAGCCGGCAAAGGCCCGGTTTGGTCTGCGGTGCAATGGACGAGTGCTACTGTGCGTATGATACGGCACACGATGTTAATCAGCACCGGGCGCACACCAACGATGACGTGATGCACAAACGCACAAGTGCGCCACACACACACACACACACACACACACACACACACACACACACAATGCGGATCTCGTGGCTGGTATGCGTGTGGCACCCCCTCCGGCCCCCTCGGAGGGAGCCGTTCCGTCGTTACGCACCAGCATAAACGCACCCCCGGTAAAGGCCGGCAAATATTAAGCAACAAAATGCAAAACACACACACACACACTCTCTGTCTCGCTCAGTGTTTTGTGTAGCAATTGCAGATTGCTACGAATGGTGCTTGCTCGGGGTGGCCGCGGTGGGGTGAGCGCTTTCAAATTACTTTCCGCAATACTTGTCCGTTGCTTTATTTTTAAAAAAATTGTAGAGCACTTCGATAAAAATGCTTGGCAAAGCATGCATAACTACACACGAATAATAATAAACGAGCCGTCAAACGCTAGTGCACGCGTGTCTAGGAAGCGCGAGCAAAACCCTGTGCAATGACGTGTTTTGGTCCTTCGAGCCGGAGGTTACACTCATTTGTTTGTGCTTCGTGGCTTACGTTCTGGAGTTTGGCAATCTCCGAACTGGGATTCGGGTTCGTGTTTTAGTTGAACAAATTCCCTTCCCAACTTTAAGATACATTTGCTTTCAAACTTACAGTTTTGTTTGTCTCCTAATGTTATCGATGTATTTTTAGTGTAGATAAAATTGGCGAAACCCACAACTCGGGTCGCTTCGACGTTAACCACACGTTGATGTGATTGTTGGCTACTGCTGTTTGGGCTTTACCGGTGAATCGATAGCAAGCAGAAGCTCAGCAGCCACTGTAATTATGCTGTCACACGCACACACTCGTTTTTCGCTCCTGTCACTGTGAATTTACACTGTTGCTTTTTGGAACACATGAAAGTGGATTTCAATCACTAACGCTTGTTGCTGGAGCGTTGTTTTGGGCCTCAAAAAACAAATCGCTTGGTTTTGTACGCTTACTTCAACACTTTATTATTATTATTTTTTTTTTGTACACGTAAATGACACCAACTGTTGTAGAACACTGATTAGCGAAAGGGTGTACATAGAACAGAACCAGTGCAAAACTATAAAAAATCTAGTAGTAGAAAGTAGTAGAGTAGAGGAAAACTAAAATTTTCATTAAATTGCACCACAACAACACAACACATGGGACGACAAAACTGGACAATAGTAAGAAAACCAAAAACAATACACATATACACTCAACACACACACATACAAAGGACATTTAAAAACAAGTGAACACAAAACCACACAATCATGACCAACAAAAAAACACATAACTTGGCATACAAAAGCGGATAAAAACGATAAAATAATCAGCTTGAACATATCACCAAGGGAAATTCCGCAAAACTGAGAACGACAAACCGTAACACACAGATGCGGGGCACAAGCACACGCAAAACAGGACACAATCCAGTGGTGGTGGTGGTGGTGGTGGTTCTGCCGGCATTTTCGTTTTGTACTCTTGTTTAGGATTTACCACTTTTGTCGCACTCGTGTGGAGCGCAAACACGACCGAACATGTGTGGTACGGCTGCTGCTGCTGCTACTACAGCCGTTGTTGTGCCGCTGCATGGTTTTTACCCGTAGGCATGTGGGAAAACCACCATATCCCGTGTACAGGAGCGGCGTTCGAGCTTTTCCCAGTATCCCACACACAATGTATACACACACCACCAACACACAGGCATGCATTCACGTACACACACACACACACACCTACAAGACCCGGCTGGCTAGTCTGGCAGCAGGTGGAAAAGTAGCGATAAGGAAATTCAATTCAACCAACTTGATTTTCCACCATCCGGTGAAATCCGTTCGTAGTCGAGCGCGCCACCACCGCACCACGTGGAAAGGAGCTTTTTCTACCGTTCGCCTGCTGCCTTCCACAATGCAGTGGCAGCAGCAGCAGCGGCGGAAAACTTCATTGATTTTCTTGCTCGCTACACGCTTTTCCACCCCGTTTTAGCCTCGCGTCCCAAACTTCACAACAGTTGCCCTTCGTCGCCGTATCGTCGTTTAGTTGCCATGGCGATAGACTGAGCCTGCGGTAGAGTAAGGGTGAGGCGCGTCTTTTGGAGGATTATTTCCACCAGAGAAGCCCGGAATGTCCGGCACAAACATACACACACACGCACACACACACACACGAGGTTCAACCAACCACACCCGATTTTACGCTCTTCTGAGCTGTTTGGAAAACTGTTTACTTCTTCGTTTATTTACGGAACCTCGCGCAAGAGCGGAGGCATGCGAAACGTGTTTATAGGAAAACACCGGGCAAAGGCTTCCCTTTCGATTGCTTTCAATTGTGGGTTTGGACTGTAGCAGCACACACTGTTTTTTTTTGCTTTTTCTGCCGGAATTTATAACGAATAAAATGAAAGCGTTTCTTTTCTTCACTTCTGCACCTTGTAACTTTTATTGACGCCGAACACGTTTGTGCTACCACGGCTCACAGTAAGCAGTTATAGATTTGGTGCACGGTTAAAGAATCACTTTACTCACACTGTATGGTTCTTCTCCTCAGTATAATGTGCACTTTTTCATACAACACGCACTATCGAACCGTACCGCTCCAACTGAAGGATGCGCATAAAACTCTCCAGTGTGTACACGCACGAGAGACCGCTTGCTTGCCTTCCGAAAAACTCGCCCGGGAACGCACGTAGCACACCCTTCCCGTTCGACCGCTAGACGACAAATGCTGCCGGGATGAACACCGGTGCGCTCACGAATCATGGCGCGGCATGAACACTACACCCGAGCGCGCGGATCGAGCTGCGGACTCGGGTGAACGGGACGATGCGTTCGGGTTTTGCGTGAATCGCAGCATGTGCAGCCGCCGCAGCAAGCAGCCCCGGTGTTTCGGTAGAAAATTCATGTGCGATGCGGTGCGTGAGTGTTGTACCGGGTATTTGACAGGGAGTTTTGGGCAAAATATGTCTAGAGGCGGCAAAGCAACGATGTTAGCTTCAGGTGCTGAACTCTAAATGAATGGCATCGTGGCGGCGATTGCACTGTTTTGTAGCTTATTTCATCTATATTTTGTTGTGAACGAGCTTTAGAAGAAAAGAACATTAAAAAAAAAACATGATAATTATTGTAATTTCAAAACAGAAACACATGTCAATATACTACTTCAACAGTACATTGCCATTGTGTACCAGAGAAGCTGCTACAATTGAAACCATTCTTCCGGGAACGAAAACATATAAAAAAAAACAACAAACTTCGCATCATCGCCTCGAGGGTTCATTTCCCGTGCGACCGGTTCATTTACGCCGGGTTCGGACGATGCAACGAGGAAAGCATGATCTCGCTATCTCACTTGCATTCGGCTGTCAGCTTCGGTCGGTTTCGGCGCAAAGTTCATTCTGTGTTTGCCCAACAGCAACACATTCATTCCAGAGCTGTCAAACACTGGTTGTGCAAGTGCAGACGCTTTGATATTATCCAATAAATGTACATGGTGATTCTTCGTGCGTATCACTATCCAAATTTTCTGGATGACACATTCGTAACTTCGTTTGCGCCAGCATTTTGTGCAAGTCCTAAGTGAAGAACAAACGGACAACAAAGAAGCGAAACTTTCTTCGTACTTTGCATTTAAATCGAAACCGAATCAACTAAGGCAGCGTGTTTCACGATTTATGCTCTCTAATATAAATTTCCCGCTCGTTATACCATTGATTTCTTTCTTTTTTCTCTCCTTCTTTAACATATTCCACTTACCATAGAGGTGTAGTTGATTTCCATGTTCACCGAAAACCGTCACACCGTGACACAACTGTCAAACGAGCCCCAGTGTTCTTTTCCTCCTCTTCTGCCCCCCCCCCCCCCCCCTCGCACGACGGGTTTCGTGAATATACGGATTTGCATTTATGCTACTAATTATCTCCAACCTTCTTCTAACCCCCTTCCATCCGCCCCCCTCGCAGGTTCAGCAGCAGAACGAACAAATGGGAAGAAAAGCTTACAAAACCGTACACGCACCCAACACAGAGTCCGTCGTCTCCGTTGTCGTTTCGCCCCAAAAAGGAAGTCCAAAAATTAAGAGATTCTCCATTCTGTCGTCTTCTCTGTGTCGGGGGGAGAAGGGGGGGGGGGGGGGGTACGAACGTTCATCTCCCCAACTGGTAGGCACCCCGCGCTGGCGAAGCGAGCGTTTGGGCGGGCGACGCAACTCCAAGGACGCGAAAGAATGTAGCCGGGGTTGGGACTTCGACTTCGATGAATTTCGAGCAAGAAACGGCAAGCCGCCGATGCACACACACACCCCGCGCAAAAGGCGCTGAAAGAAGCATTGGGCGCGAAACGGCGGGTCACCAACGCAACGGTTGATGAGGGAAAAGAAAATCATCAATAAGCAAAGAAGAAGAAGAAGAAGAAGAAGAAGAAAAAACAGAAAAAAACAGAAATCGGCCGCCGTACGCCCCGAAACAAATCAAAGGAACGAAAAAGACAAAAGTAGATGAAGACGCGAGGCAAACGGTAAGAATGGAAGAGAGCAAGAGAAATTGGTGTAGAACGATAAGAAGGAGAAGTAAGAAATCAAACTATAATCAATAGTGTGTGATAGCGATAGCGGGGCGCACTGTACAACCAAAGGGAATGAGTAAGAGGAAACAAGGGGAAAGGTAAGAGGAGAAAACAAAAAACACATAAAAACAAAGGGAAAACAAAAGAAACACACGCACACACGCAACAGAAAGGGCCAGTTCGGGGAAAAGCGAAGGGAAACCGAAGCAAAATTGAACAAGAAATAGACCCAGAGAGTGATGTTGATACGAGCACAGTGAGAATGGTGATGAAGATGGTAATGATGATGAACAGCGAAAGCAGAGTCAAAATAAAAAAGAAAGAAAGAATAAAACCCAATGTGCTACGCCGGGGTTGCTTTGACCACTGTGGTTGCTCTTTAGAACGCAACTTTCCTGCACGCTGCACGGGTGCATACAACAGACCGACCCCGTGATGGGTGATGACGACATTTAAGCGTAGTTAGTCGCTAGGTCCAGGCAAAGTATGGAAACACTCCGTATGACACACTGGGCTTGGGCAATACCTTGACAACCAATGGTCAAAGGAGAGTAGTGTGCAACGAAAACAACACGCACGAAAGAAAGTGCCCACAAAAGGGACCCTTTCTCTACCCTCTCCCCCTTTTTCCGTCTCCACACTCTTCGTAGTTTTCCTCGTGTCTTGCAGCGAGTGAAGTAGAAAAACGACGCACCAAAAATCGTAAAATGAACGAGTGTATATTTTTATGTATATTTATTGGGGAACCATAAAATTTTATGATTCAATTCAAGAGTCCAAACACAAACACAGTGCGACCCAGCGCACAGCGCGGGGCACCCATTGCCCGGGGCATTAAACCGATGCATATAAGGCCACCCTCCCCGTTACCTCTCACCGTCAAAATTTCCAACAGTTGCGAATTGCCAAGCTCCCCGCACGGTGTTTGTCGGTGACACATGGATTAGAAAGGGGGCTGACACATGGTGGATTGGAACGAAATAAAAACAATCCGTGCGCGATCTGGTCCGCTGCTGCATGCCGAAACCGTTGCCATGGGTAATCCAACCCCCACGGTAATAGGCTCTGCTTATTGCACCTCGCTCGGTGACGATGATGCGCGTGCAAAATCCCCAGGCAACGTAATTTAAATCCGACCGGAGCCATTGCTGATCGAAACTAGGGAAGGGAGAAGAAAAAAATGTTGCAGAAATTGCAGATTTTTTGTTACTTTTGATAAATTACGCATCAAATTGATTTGCATTGCAAAACAAAAAGAACAATCCTTCTCGCGTGGTGGGCGTTAGCCAGATAACTTTCGGATTGACGGTGCTTTGCGCTGAACACAATCGATTATTTTTATTGATTTGCCAAGAACTGTTTGCGCCAAGAGCACACGCAAAAGAGTAGGAAATTAACGAAACAATAACAAAAAAAAACCTTCAAAAGAACAAGAGCGTGCCGCGATGGCGGCAGCTTAAGGGTGGAATATCCGACGCTTTCCGACACCAGATAAAAATGTGTGCTAACGTTTTTCAATCGCTCGGTGTCGTTCCGTTCCTTCTTTCTGTTCTGTTTGTTTAATTTCTTTTATTTTAAACTTTTTTCTTGTTCTTTTTTTTTGTAAGTGCCGATTGTGTTTCTTTCATCTCACACTGCCGCGTTTCGCTTTTGCTTTGTCTTTTTTTGCTAATCTCCGTTCCGTTTTTGCTTCTTCCTTAGCCGTGTTAGGTGCAGTTTTAACGCTGTTTTAAACTTTGTTTTCTTTCTGCCGTTGGCCTACTCTTTTCGTCGACCGGCGATCATTAGGCGGCAAACAAACGGGTTCATTTCAGCACGCATTTATGCGACGCGATCATTACCACCCGCTGCCATTTAGATTAGTCATGTCGGGGTTTTTTTGCCTTTTTCACCCTTTGCAAGTATATGTTCTTTGCTGTGGTTTCTGTGCTTCCCATAAACCGCACCACACAACCGATTCGTCCCGTGCGGTGTAGTTAAAACAACACCAACCGGAGATGCATTAACCTCGAAACTATATCGAATAATATATAAACTCACGCCGTCAACGGTTTCGGGGTCTTGCTTGTTTGCGGTGTGGTGTTTTGCCCCGCTTTAACATTCCTAAACACTCCACACAGGGTCGTGTGCGTATAACTGTCACCTGAAGTGCGTTACATCGCACGGGTCTTCTCCCATTTAAACAGTGCGGAGGGGAGTCGTCGTCGTCGTCGTCATCGGCGTCCCGCACGGAGTAATAAAATGAGAGAAAATATTTCGCGTCCAGCGCTTATTGTGCCGATGTGTGCTCCGGATTCCAAGGTAACACAGTGCCAGCCAAGGCCCCGGGGGCCCTCCCATTTTCTGAATGGCTTAACCAGACCATGTCGTCAGAACGCACGCGTACCCTACACCCTCTGCTGCAGTTACTGTTCGCCATCGTTTGGCGATTGATATGCAAATTGGTTTCTTGGCCGGGAAAGGAATTTAACTGTTTCCGAACGAAATGTTTAAAAGTTCTCTGTGGGTGCGAAAAGCATTGCAGAACATTCCATCCCCAATGTGTGCAGAGTGCGGGAGCAAACTAAAAAATAAATAAATAAACAAAAATACCCACAGCATCTGCCTACAGATCAAGACCAAGTGCCCTTCAAACAGCGTTCAGATTTATGGACAATTTAACTTTGATGCGATTTTTGACTACCGGGATAGGATATTAAAGGAGTACTCAGGATAACCTGTCGCTGCCAATACCAAAGCATATCCCAACATCGTCACACATCAGTTCACTCTCACTTCGTCATCTCTTGCAAAGAGTATAATGCTTACTTGGAAGAAAGACCGTTTACCAATCTCTGGATTGTTGAGTGCAGAATCCCATGTTTACAGTTCTTTTTTCACATTCAGCTGGGCTGAAGTCTGGAAAACAAATATTTAAAAAGTCTTTTACTTAGTCTGAAAATTAATAACGCATCATATTGCATAGACTTACAAGATCCTTTATAGAACTACGTCTGCGACCTGCCTTGTGCTTGCGGGTGCTCTAACGTACGACGCTATAAAGATGGTTCCGCGTGGCGACGCAAACGCGCAACAAATAGCACTACAGCTCAACATTACTACCCTTAGTCACTTCAAAACATTCGAAATAGTTGGTTCTTTCTTCACTATCGTCAATTAACTTCATTTCAACAACTTAAAAACAAATTGTGCAAGAACAACCATGGCTTTGCTAATTAAGTTCATGTCGCACAGTTAATTGAAATTTCCCACCAAGTGCCTTACCGGTGTAATTAACTCATTTTCATATCTGTTCCAATGAGTACCACCACCTTACCCCGGCGTACAGGTTCTTGCACGAGTCGAGATTCCAGCGATCTTGTTGGGTTTGACGCTAAACGGTCAAAGTGGCCAATCTGCTACAACTAAGGCGCACAGTTGACAAACAACTCGCCCCAGGTCCAAGTGTTTGCACACCGCAACAGATCCCTGGGGCCCTTCATCTAACATCGCCTTCATCAGCCTTCTCCCAAAAACGAGCTCCGAAAAAAAAAAAAACGCTACGCCTTTGGCCGTGTATTGGAACATCATCAACCTACTTGAGCACTTTAGTCCCACTCCCCAAAATAACAAAACAAAAAAATACACCACCGCTTAAGTACTCATAAGTCAAACAACTAAAAGCCGGCATACACCGAAAGCCGCCAGTGTCTGCCAATGTTCCAACAAACCTTGGCAAAGGTATGGGAAAGGTGGCCAACGACGATTCAACAACATTATTGACACTCAAGTGGCGTCTTCGGCTTGAGACACGGAGCCTCCTTCTTCACGCTTCGGGGCTTCGGGGCCGTTTCTAGTGCGTGTGTGTGCGCGCATCTACTAGGTTTCCGTCTGGACAGCATTCCAAAAGTGACGGCAGTCAAACGGCTGTTGTAAGCGCTAACGGGAATTCACAAGATCTGTTCCAGCATCAGGTCAGCATCACAGCATCAAACGATTCCATCGCCAGGGTGTAAACAGTGCGCCTCGACATTTCGGGGAAAACGTGGTGGTAGGTGTGTAGCGGATGTTTAATGATTTTTGTGTAATTAATTTCTCGATTTGTCTCGTCCGCAAACCGTTCCCTCACCTTGCAGCACTAACGCCCAAAAGAAATGTTTTGGGAAGAGAGTGAATAAGAAGGAAAAAAACCGGAATGAAACGACAAGGTCGGTTGAATGAAATGCTCCCCTACAGCACGCTCGAGAGGTCATGCTGGGGCGACTACGATCATAAAGTTTATTACACCTCCAGAGTGGGGCGGTACCACCACCACTTTGACCCGACAGAACCCAACGCTGATGATTGCCTGCAGTCAAAACGCGCCATGCCTTTTGCTGTGTTATGTTGCGTTGTTGAAATGTGCGTACGGCGGGATTCTTATGCTCCCGCGACGCGACCTCTCTACGCACGCACAATCCAGGGATGTATGCACATTGAAATTCTTCAAAAAAGAACTACCTGCTGAAACAAATGTCAACAGTTGTAAATTATTTCACCGTACACTTTGGTTTTTTTTCCTAGCAACGTTTTACCCGTTGATGCTTTTATGCTGCAATTGCTGACTACGCATGAACGCCCGCCCCGAGGAATTCTATGTTTATCGTGGAGAATGGCTTCCGAGGTTTTATTAGTACCTCTTTCAATGTATACACGCGCGAACTCTCCCACAACAACCTGTCATCAAACCGTTCGGTGGACGTTTAATAGTCCCGTACGTTCCTTAGTACAATGCACCAACCGCGTGTGTAGTCGTGGAACGAAGCTTTATGTTTTCTTCTTCTATCTCCATTACTGTCAGCCTAACTGATGGAGCTTTAGAATTTTGAAGCTACACGCTAGAGTGACGCCTAATAAAGTGACAAATGCGTTGCGTCGTTGTCCCGGGGCACGCAATTAAAGGGAAAAAAGAGAGAGACGGGATACCCATCACCCTCGTGCGACTGTCACGTTCCAAGGCCCGGTGATTTAGGCCCTGAGATTGGAGACAGGTGTCTACGGTGAAAAGCACCAGTTGCCAGTTTGCTCACTTTGTGACACTTTCTTTTGAACTTTGAAGTGGAATTTTGAAGATAAAAAATTGGAAAAACTTTTGAAAGCGTCAGTAATATTGTGACATCTTATCAACGCCGTGGCATTGCTCTCGAGGTTTAATTGAAATAAGTTTGAAGCAAAGGACAGAAGCTCGCGTAATAATGTCACAACAAGAGCGTCAGAAATAATTCTTCCCAATTACACATTGCAAAGCAAAGCCTCGCTGGTTGTGAGTTTTGGATGTTGCATTCGGAAGATCTCGGCGACTTGATGCGTTGGCAGCTCGCCGCTCCAAGCTCGATCGTGAGACGGTCTGATAAGATTAATGATGTCGTTAATTGCACCGAGCGACTCGATCTCGTTCTACCAAACACACAGAGGTGCGCTTGAAAACTGCAATATCTCCTTCCATCCATTTGTATGCAGATAATATTTAAACTAACGAAAAAAACTGAGAGTATCTGCAAGTTCCCCATTTGGAAACCTTGGGAATCAATTTTAGCAGTCGTTTGTCATCGATGTGCGGCGTCAGCTTTTTTTTGTTGCGGCATCAGTATCAGTCGGCGCGGTTTTAACTTTTTTAGCGTGCACGGAAGGAGATGGTTTTGGCATTAACCGTCAGCACCACACACTGCGTGACCCCGTTCGCAGTATGGTGGCAAAGTTTTGGGACGCTTGTGCCCTCTCACCGGGCTTCTCGCCGGGTTGCTGGGCCGGAGTACCGTAAGATACGACTTTTGATTGATACGATGATTGATAGTGTTGAGGTAGAGAGGAGAACCACGCAAAAAAAACGGCAGTGCAGAGGCCTCTACATCTTTGCGTGATGACGGCAATGACGATGATGATGAAGAACCATTTCTTAAGCTTCTTAACTCTTGCGTTCTTCTTGGCCACTATAGTCCTCACCGTTCAATCAGGGCAAAATTTCCCAGGTGATTTCTGTCAGATCCTTTTGCTGGCGTTCGTCCAGCGGGCACAGGTATGAGACACAGTGTCAGTAATTTAAACTTTTTCTCAGCACAAACAAGGATAGCAAAACTGGGACGCAAAGCAGAAAACAGACAACAGTGAATTTGTAAGTAAACTGACCTAAACCGGCATCGTTGAAATTGTGACAGAAAACTCATTTTCAATTTCACAAAAGCATGGCCAGAGCAGTAAGGTCGATAGAGGAGTGCGGAACGCGGATACAAGGAATCCGTCATCCAACCCGATAACCCGAAGGCATGCGAAGCTCATTAAGCATAGCCAAGAAGATGCAGCTCCAGACGTCATTCCCTAGTGGCCAACCGCTCTGCTAGCCCGTCCATCACAGCCGGGGCGAGTATTGGGGAAGTAGCTTGGCCATTGAATTTGAAGCGTTCGTTACAAAATATCCCCGAACGCTGCCATTATCCGTGCTCCGAGTGAACCAACGCCACGACGAGGTATCGATACCACAGGAATGACATTTTTCCGTCATCATGCTCATCATTTTCTCCATCAGTCGGTTCTGTCCTGCTGTCAGCTATTTTTAGCTTCGATAGAGCAAACCGATACGGAGGAGCAGAAGATTGCCCTTTCTCTCCGCGCCCTGGGGACACGCAAAAGCGAAAGAGTGAACATTTTCCACTCACACCAACCCCAACGGAGGAATGGGCGGTAATATTGTCAAGCGAAGAAAGCAACCCCCCTCAATTGGGTGGAGGAATGCGCGTTTTTGAAATATAATTGCTGGAAATTATCAAGGTAATAGAATTCCCTTCCGGAATCCCGAGCCCTTGTACGGTGCCGCGGGTCACCCATCGAAAGCTGCCACCGAAACCAACGAAGACGTTTACGCTGCGAACCACGGGAAGAATGAAACTGGTTTAATAAAGTGTTAAAAGTGTTTTGCACTTTGCAACGCAGAATGCCCCCTCGGGGTGAATAGAAGGGCCGTCGGTTGGTGCGGTTGTTCGGGTTGGAACGGTACGCTAACTACCAACAAAGGAATGGGATGGAGAGAAGATGGTGGAAGCGGGGCAAAACAGGACATCTTTTGTACACCTTTTTCCGTTAACACCGTGGAAAGTCATCACCGTGTACCGGGGCGGGCCCTGTGTGTTCCTGTGTGCGCACCGCACAAGTTTTTCATCAAGTCGTGAATTGTTATGATAATCATTATCGCCCGGATTATGATACCCAGTTACGTTTGCGCGTTTACGCTTTGCGCACCACTCCGCATCTTTATTATAAGCATCCCTCCTGCTGCTGGTCGTCGGATTAGCACCTCGTGCGACAAGATCGGAGAGCTTGGTTTTAGGTTGGCTTTTTTATTTGTATGTCCATGCATTCCAGTTCGAGCCTGGCTGACATGGTGGTTGTATGCAAGGATGGCAAAGTGTTTGGATTACATTTGCAAGGCAAATCAAAATCAATGGGCGTGTTTATAGTTTTGGGTTGAGACGTTCTTGTGCAGGTATCTTTCAGAGTTACTAACCGATTTAAAGATATTTCCATTTCTTTCCTGTACATTGATCCTTGCTAAGGTTGGCGTTACATCCCTCCTTAGGGTGTATATCCACGGAAGAAATTTGCTTCGATCTGTAAACCCTTGTAGCCTTGGGTAGGATTCAGTTTAAGAGGTTCTATATCATCAGCCTCTTTTAAAGTGCCCAGAGCATTGACGTCAACACGAGTGGCATCGACTTAATCTTGAGTTTCAAAATTAAGTGTTTGGAGATGATTAAACCTTCATTAAGAATTGAACTCTCCGACCACGATCAGAGTTTCGATTGATGTTTGATGTCAGCTGGAACGTCTGGTCTAAGCTGATGTACACATTATGACCAGGAATTCAAGGCTTCGGAATATAAAATTCAGAGCAATTTCGAGTTCTTAAAGTTTAATGGGGCCAGACATCTCAGACACAAATTCAAGTCCAGACTGTATCCTAGGGCTGGGATTGATACGAAACACCGTGAAACACACCGGTGAAAGTGTGTACTTCGTGTACAAACATCTTAAGCAACCCTCATACCTTCAATACGGGTTTAAAACGATATAGCACAACAGCATCTTCCTTCCCTGAGGCAATCAATTTGATCGAATTTTCATGCCTCCCTTTATGCCATCGGTTGCTGAAAGAAAACCGCGTCGCTATAAAAACACCCCTAACATCGTCCCATCAAACACCTTCCACACGCCCTGTAACAGGTGTCCCGTGTGCCCGTGGCAAAAAACAAGGATGAAAGGATGTACATACCCACCTTCATCCTCTTCATCATCACCGAAATTTTCCCCACGGGTGCCCATTTTACAATGGGAGTGTGTGTGTGTGTTTGAGTCTATAAGTCTGTTACACCATCGCGTGCACACACACACACACACACACCGGTTTACCGGTGGCCAAGGTATCGAGCGCGCCAATACCTGTCGAAATTAATTGAAAATGACTTTTCGTTCATTATCCGCGAACAATCTAATTATCGTGGCTGCTGCTGTTGCTGTTGCTGCGCGCGGAAAAACAACCACCAATCGCCGCTCCCTCTCTTGCACAGTGCGACCAGGCAAAAATGGAATGAAGCTTCACAATTGTTTCGCGTTGTTTAAGGACCTTAATGAATATGTAATCAGTAAGTGGCGCGCCCAATCCCGGCCTCCCGGGAACTCCAACGTTAGCGAGGAGGGAGGACATTGGTAGCAAATGCTACCCGCTTTGTACAATCCGAAACCCCTTTTTAACGAGCCGTTGCCCATGGACAACGCCGGTATGGTGGTGGTGGTGGTCGTCACTAGTGCTAGAGTGCCGAGGAGCGAGGATTAATGATGATGGTTGATCGCCTTCGTTAAAATTGATCCGTTTCATTTTAGGGCGATTTGTTGGTGGACGAGAGCATCGGTCGGTCGTTTAAAGGGTAATTTGATCATCGGCGGTGACAGCTTTGAAAATAAAGTAAGGAGCTGCAAATACATGAAACAAAAGCAAAAAAAAAAAAAACACACACAACTACTAATTGCATTAGCTGGCCACTGCGGTAATGATAGAGTGTGGAGCTATGAAAAACGAAACCTCATTTAGTGATTTAATTACAGCGGGTTGTGTAAAGCGTTCGTTAAAATTGTAACTTTATTACTCGTTTATAACGTAACCACAATGAGGCCTTAACGTGATATCGAGTATTGTTTTGTCATATTCCTATTATCAAGCGCTATTTCCTCAATGCAATTCGACACTTCAAATCAACAGTATTAAAATATGAAGAAATGAAATAATTTAGATCCTAAACAAAATTTGGTCCTTCGAGCCGGATGGTACAGCTGATCACGTGGTCGTCGTTGAAAGTAGTGAAATATTCAACGTATGCACACAAATACAATCATATAATTGAGTGAAGAGTCAACAAACGATACACAATAGCACTAGTTAGCTGAATCGACATTCCATACAGAGGCCACCAACAACCCTCCCTTGTGATAGAACAAACAAAAAAAAAATCCCCTAATTTTTATCTTCCCTGCAAATTCCCCGTTCAAGCAAAATTCCGATGGCTCAGCACTGTTCAGTCATAGGTAAACTAAAAAAATCCTTTAATTGTTTTTTTTTCATCTCCGCTAACTGAGAGAGCACGCGAAATAACAAACAATACCCCAAACAATTCGCCAAAGAGGCAATTGCTGCCACAAACCGATCCCAACGACCACAAAAGATGGAAAGTATATAAAAGTTTTAGTTTAATAAAATAGATTGCTTTGCTTGCAAGGGGAAGGAAATTGATTTATCATCAAGCCCGGAGAGCAGACACGGACGGAGGGATGGGCCTGTACCAGTGTGTATGCGTGCGCATTAGATCCTTCCGTCCGTTCATATACTGATCATAATTTATGGTCAAAGATTATGTGCTTTCATACCTTCGGCATTCGGCAAAACACTGTTGCTTTCCTCCTCGCGCGCGCGCGTGTGTGTGTGTGTGCCGTTTTCCCCCAGCTTCCACACTGCGGTGGACAGTTTATCATTTTCCATTGCTCCGGGTGAAAGTGCAATTGACCCGCAGTGCCACTTTTGCTGCATTTCCTGACCGTCGTCAGGCTCTATTCTTCTCTGTCCGCTTTTCACACTTTGTTAAATCTGCATTTTTAATTGTTACCTTGAATGCGCGCTTGTTTGAGTGTGTGTGTGAGGAACAAAAAGGTAGGGACAGTGCTGATTGATTTTTATCCGCACCACCACCACACCGCTGTGCGGCTTTTGGAAACAAACACACACACACACTTGATAATGATTTACGATTCGTCGAACGGAGGAAAAGCAAAAATAAAAACGAAGTGGAAATGGTCGATCCGAAACGATAATGATGAACAATTGTGCGCAAATGTTGCCGATTTAATTTCAGTGTCCGCCGGTCCTCTCGGAGGGAAGCGTGTGATTCAATTTGTGCGCTGCATTTCCGGTGCGGTGGCGTGCGCAAAGCACCGAGCAGCGCCACCAGAGAGAAGTCGACAGGAGGCGCTGGCGTGTGCATAATCGGGTCAAAAGTTTGCACCCCGCAGTAAAATGGACGCCCAGCACGTTACGGGCGAGGACACTTTCCGGAAGTGAAATTTTGGTAAAAAAAAGAGACGAAGCAAAGTTAACGGCACAACATACCAACACACAGCACACGTCAGCATCACCACCACCACCTCGTCTCGTTGCGCGGCGGTGGTGTGTAAAATGTTTCCGCCCAACTGAACGCATTGCTGTGTGTATAATTTGATAAAATTTAAAGTGAAGTGATTTCGTCCCATTTTCGGTGCTTGCTCGGCAAGGGCTTCCGGGGGGTGCCGGGAAGCCTGTATTGCTGCACACCCACACTGCAGAGAGCATGCAGAGCAGGCAGGAGGTCAGTCAGAACGACCGGCAGTTGACCGATTTGGAACGTAAAATGGTTGATGCTTTTGCCTTCCTGCCCATTCCAGGAGAGAGAGCGAGAGCTGGAGTACGGTGGCATTACTGGGTGATACTTGTTGCCACCACAGTGCCACATTTTTGGAATGCATAATGCACATGCAGTTGGTGGGGAGGTGGTGAAGGGCGTCGGTTTCTCTTCCGACAAAACGAAGCGCACCGAAGCGCAATGGATCGCAAAGGACCCCGGAGGGAGCCCCGAGTTGCAAGCAAATGCTATATTTATGATCCCGGTTTTCCCTTCGGCGGAAAACTTGGTTCCGTCCATCAACCGGACGACGCTCGGTGATCAACGGCAGACAAAATCGAGTAGCCCACAGCAACACTGACGGTGTGCGATTGTGTATGGTTGTTGCTGTGAAAACTGTGGCTCCCCCCCTCCCCCTGCCGGGCATGTAAAGCACGTGTTGCAGTGATAAACGAAAAAGCTACCCACCGGAGAAGGGTGACGGTGTTTTCCATTGGTACGACATGAATGCCAACACTCGAACATTTACTAAAAGCTCGGGCATCTTTTGCACGCTGGCGGAAAGAGGGTGTGTGACCATTCCAGCGGGGTGCTGTCGTTTGTGATGAAACCGGAATAAAAGGTGGAAGGATCACCTGGGAGCTCTTCACAGTGTTTGTTGATGATTTAAAGAATTAAAATAGTGTTTGGAATTGACAATTCATAAAAGTTATATTATAAGGAGAGAAAAATGTAACACCAAACTAACTGTTTCTAGGGTGATAGGGAGGTTTAGCACATTCAGCGAACATCCGCTCATCTACCAATTCCAGATCGTTGGCCGTAACGATCGACAAACACCGCACTTACCTTCCAACTGGCAGGCTAGGTGATGCTTTGTCGTTGTCTGTGCTAAAACAACACGCTGCTGCCGTTGCCATAAAAGCCACAGCAACACAGAGCTTCGAGGCAAACAAATAAATGAACGAGCACGACGCGCACTGAACCTGAAATGCGCTTTAGTGTCGTAGTGTCTGCCTGTAAGCGAAGCGGAGGTGCAGTTCCGGAATTGAATTTTGCCCAACGTTACATCGCTATGGTGTATGCTTGATTAACATGCTGGCATTCGTACGGTCGTGTACTTCTTTTTACGGGATTTTACGGTCAACGGTGAATAGTTTGATGAAAGCCAGCGTCACATAAGCGGAAGACACAACGTGAAATGTAACGCATTCCTACACCGATCAAACACCGAAGAAACATGAGAAAATATGAGTTCTCTATACCGTTTGATAACTATAAGAGAACGAGATGAAGATAAGGGTTATTATTATTTTTAAATCTTCCTTAGCGTACTACGTTTTCTGTTACTTTGACCGAATTCGTTAAACAACATCAATTAGTTGAAACAAGCTTGAGCACTTGAGCTGATGGATGTAAACGCAACTAGTATCTGACAGATACTGGAGTAGACAGTAAGAGCGCGAATGATTAACAATATATCTGCCTCTACTCCAAAATGAATCCAAAACAAAATGAAGCCTCTCAGCTGCATTTAGTCGACTAATTTAATAAGCTACCAAGGCTACACAAATAGCTTTCCGTAAAAGCTTCCCATTCTTTAATCCGCCCTATTCTTAGCACAACATTAACCCTCCCCTGCACCCAAAAAAGCACGTCGCTCAAAGAGGAAAGTTAAACCGACCTAAGACCTGCTGATCGGTCGGGGAAGGGGCCGCCACGGTAGAATCAAATTTGAGGAAAGCGAAATTCCTCATCATCCGGATAAATTCCTAGAGCACTCATCAACCCATCAGCAAGCGCGGCAAACCTACACCACAGTCAGGCTGGAAATTTGTAAACGACGACGGCGGCGGCGGCGGCGAAGACGACCGACTTACACAAAACCGGCACAGGAGTGGGACGGCAGTCAAACGGGGAGACGGGCATCAAGCTGAAAGCAATTGATTGGGAGTGAAATGTGGCAGCATAATTCGCATCAGCATAGATTGATTGTGGTGGCTGTGGCGGGCTTTCTTTTTTGGCGTTCTTTTCGCAAGACACAAATCCTGTTCTCTCCCCTCCCCCCTTTATGTTTCCCCGTCGTCGCTACGTTCGCAAGCGAAACACGCGGATTTACAAAACGTCAAACAAATCGTGGCTGCCGACGGGCTCTGCACAGTGGGTTTTGTACGGCGGGCGCAGTAGAAGCTGCGTCGAGCCGCGCACCGAAATCGTAGCCGCCGTACGCGTAGTAGCGCGGGCAGGCGCAAGATTTATAGCGCGTGCTTTCGGGACTAATTTATCATGAAATGAGCAGCCACGGTGCGCGCGTAGGTAGGCATGCGTCCAGCCTTCGAAGGGGCACTGATTTGGAAATGGGAAAATCACTGGCTGGGACCGCTGGTGGATTCGGATGGATACAACGCGCGACGTCCATCGCTCGGTACCATCGCATCAAAGCATTCAACGAGTGGCTCTTCTGGACCATTGGGTTGACTTGGGCGCAAGGGACATCCGTAGCGTGTTTTGGAAGAGAGAGAGACAGAGAGCAGGGAAAAAAGGTAGCAATCCCCAGCTATGATAGATCGGTGATCGGATCGGCAAGATAGATGCTTGAATAATAACGATATTTCTGATGCTACGCGGTACTTTTCCCCCCCAAAGTCCGGCTAGGCCACTTGGGTGGACGTTTTCTCGTTGACTGATTTTGTTGCACTTCTCCGATGGTGTAATGTGGCGGGGGAATTCTCCATCGTCCATTGATGGTGGAGGGACTGCGGGAGACGATCGATTAGTTTGCTCACTGACTGATGAGTGTTTCACGCCATCCTGTGTTCGTCGGAGCACCGCCGGACCACAAACCACCGTGTCTACCCCGGCAGGCATTAATCCTCCACCCCGCGAAGGTTGATGGTTGCCTAGTTAAAACTGCTCGTGGGAGCTTGGGATCCCCCAAAGCCTATCGCCGCATACATTGAAGAAGGGAGAGCAATCTTTCCCACTGCCACGGCCGGACAAAGAAGCTCAGAATCTCGCATCGCTTCCAGCAGGTTGTTGCCCACCAATGTCCGGAGGTAACCAACATTGAAGGCATTGGAACGCAAAGAAAGAGGTAAATTATCTTTGATTATTCCGTTAAAAGGCAGGGAGTTCTGAATGCATGTTTGATTTGCTTTCAATGGTCTGTGGGTCTCTGTGTGATCCAAACACCGTTGACGGATCACCCGTTGCGATCCGCTGGCGTCGTTCCCCGCCCTTCCAAGATTGTGTGTCCCAAGTCCCAATCTCGACCGGTACGTTCCGGTACTGTAAACGTATCGACTGTGCGTACACATTCGGGGCTTCAAGCTTTCAGACGGACGACGCGCCTGTCAGTTTGACAATAATGAGCCGTCAATGTGTTTTGGTTTGGAGCTGCGTACACGCTTGCCTGGATCGGTTGCTGATGCTCCGGCTGCTCCTGCTGCTCACAACGTCAAACAACGCAATCGTCGCATGTTAATGAACTCACCCTGTCTAGCTCACACGCACGGGAAACACATCGGCTAGGGTTACGATCGTTCTTTCTCTCCATTCCAGCAAATGTATGCACGCATGGTCCGGCATTTGATAAATATTCAAGTGAAGTCCAGCAACGAATCGCTCTTTTTTGTTGTTGCTGGTAGGCGTAGGGTTCGCTTTTCGTTCGCCTAACCAGAGGAGGTGTACCGTGTTTTCCGTTTGGTAACATTTTGCACAGCCCGGCCCGGGATCGGTACGGTCATCCCGTGCGAGCCGTTACCGCGTGCACCGATCCCGGGATGCCGATGAGCCGTTCCAAAATAAATATTTGCATATTATGCTGCCGGAATCCGGTGCATTCTGAGCGTGCCCCGGAACTGATGCGTTGCGACAAACGGTTGGATGAGATTTTTCGGCCAAAGGGGCCGTCAGTGGAGCCGCCGTAAGAGGCGTTTGGGGGAAAGAGAATAGGGCACACGCATGCTACATAATGTGTGAGCTTAAATCGAATCGGGCCGCACAAGCATCCGAGCGAGAGCACCCGCACAGCAGCATCATCATCATTCTCAGTGAATCTGTTTATGTGTTTTCCATTTTAATTATTTTCACTAGATCCTGGAGGGAATCGTTCGTTTCCGGGGAACAAGAGGCACGCAAGATCGCAATGGATAGCGTGCTCGTTTTCGCTGCACGGTGCGATTGATCCATCATCAAATAATCATTACGTTCCAACACATCTGCTTCATTACTGCCGGCAAACGGCACCCGAACGAAGAGATCCTGGGAGAGTGGGTACCGAAAAAAACAAAATCCACCGACATCTTCTCAATTTCGGTAGGTTCTAGTGCAGCAGCTGCGAGGCAAAACTTATCATCTTCACCGCCCTTGGTTGAATGGTCACAGTTGGCAACAGTTACCTCATCCTCAGGGACGGCGGAAGAAGCTCAAGAAGGAGCAAAAAACCGAACGATGGAAACACATCTGCAGCATTCGGGGCGGATAAAATTAAAGGATCACGGACGCGCAAAAGGGTGCACGTCAGATTTGCTGCTCCAGAAAAAAAGAAAAACAACCAAAACAACCCCGATTGTCCAGACTCGATCGTGTAACACACGCGACGCGGTAGAACACGGCCAATGATGGGTGAAACGAGAAATTGAGACCTGAAAAATGCTAACTGACAGGTAGCTCGGCTACCTGATCTGTTTCGGAGGTTTTCGTTATTATTGTTCGCGCTACGCCATGTTCACTACATTCTCCAAACACGCTGCTGGGTTAACCTTCGCTGCCGAAGTTGATTGAAGTCGGCACAGGGCGACGACGGCAGTGCGGCCTGCCTCCCATACATATATATACTTACGGCGGCCCCTCAATTTCCATTCAATATCTCCGTGCGCATGATATAGTTATTATCGTGCCTTTCTCCTTGCCGTGTTTGGGCGGCGTTTTTTGTCGATCGCACACGATCGCACCCTAAATCGAATGCATCGGACTGCAGAGAGCGGGCTAGGTTTTGCACACGATCGGCAGGGCTGGTATGACCACAACCCTTCAAGCTGAAAGGCCCGCAGAGATCGTGCCTCACGCAGATCATAATCGCGATGGAATGGACTGTTGTGGTAACTGAAGGTGTCCGGCAGTGACAAGGTGCCAATCCAGCCACAGCGCCTTCCCAGGCAATGCGGATGACATAATATTTACCACTGGCCGAATGGATGAACTCATCCGTTCGAGATTTGTGCAAACTTCACCTGAAATGGGCTATAATGATGTCCGTGTTTGGAGCGTACGTACAAACGTACACAGGAGAAGCCATTTCGATTCCGATTTGGTGTTAATTAAAAACTATGGATTTTTCTTGTTTGCGCCTATAGAGAATATCACACGTTCAAGCGGCATTCCCAATTCACCCCAAAATGGAGCTGAGAGCACAGGATCACTCCTACGCGGAACCAACAAGTGTAGGTATAAAACAATCATCAGACAAGCGTGAATTTTGCTACAATTCAGTGCGTGAACGTTTGCTGCGTTCTCCCCCTTTTTCTCCGCTCTACGCCACATCGCTTCAAACGTTTTAAAGCTTCCTAGAATTTTTAAAGCCCTAGCACCCACAAAAACGAAACTATCATTAATTGATGCGTTTCCTTCTCGGGCTCCCATTCGCGTGGACTTTCGCTGGATACACACTCACGCTCATGCTGCGTGTGTATCATACAGTTCTATCGTATATCTAGCATGATTTTTTTGTCTTTGTTGGCTACCCAATTTGGATAGATTTAATTTATTCTCGCAGTTCAATAAAAATAGATTTTCGAGTTCTAATAAAATGCTTACCGCCCTCGATCGTTTTTTCCCGAGCGCCCAAGAGCAGCGACGCGGTGAAAACAAGCCTGCAGGCCTGGAGAATGGGCAACGTGAGAGAAATTAAAATAAAACAACCATAACCTCAGCCAAATGCGCAATCGCACCACCAGCCCCGCGTCCGTCCGTCCGATGGTGAGTGTGTGTGCTGGTTCGAGCGGTTTTTAAAGGTTTTAAAAATTCATCTTTTACGACCCCTAGGTCCGTATATCAGCGTGAAGTACGGGCAAGTTTTGTTTTGTTTTCGATACTTTCTGCCGGGTAGCCTATCCGGGACGGGACGATATAAACATGAGCCCGACTCGAGCGCGGTGTGTATCGATACGAATTTACCGAACGGTTTTGTTTGGCCGGGAGGACGGTAAATCATCGCGGTTTGCCCCAAACGATCGCTGGCGGGAAAGTAAGGCAATATTTGGACGGTTACCGTTTTGGTCCTTCGAACCGGAGCATCCCAATTGCGTGTGTTGGTATGTCTTGAAAATCTATTAACGTGCTCTAACCTGTTTACGCTTTAATATCGCTTAAAACGAAACATAAAAGTGGGAAAAAATAATGATTGAAACTTTGGTACGGGTTCTTGAAATACTTGTTGCAGGTCAGGAAACGGGCCTCAGAACCACAAACATGTAAAACCCACCTACCTTTGTTATCCTTTGTCAAAGCAGCTTACCTCGTAAACGAACGAAAACCGAAGAATGTGTGTGTTAAATTGAAAGCAAAATATTTTCGCAAAACGTAACTTTTCTAACCAATCCCTTGCCGATCCTTTTCCCGGTGCGTTGCGGAATAGAGTAAAGCGTTTGAGCATCTATTGGAATCATTGTCGTCCTCCTGGAAAGATCCTTCTTCACGGAAGGGATGAAATAGTGAAAAAAAAGAACAAGCTAAAAAAATGTGTACGGTCTCCTCAAAACAATGGATAGTGCAAATCCTAAGCACAAGCATACACAAACGCGCGCGGGAAGCATGGCAACCTCATAAACTTCGTTATTTGTGAAAAACTTTTTTTTACTTCCTCAGGATAATTGTTTTGCTTTCTAACGAAGCGTAACGTGGTCGGATGATCCAGGATAGGGTGAGAAAGTAGGGCGGTTTTTGGGCGCGTACCTTTCGTGCGCCTAGGAGAAAATGGATCCAGACAAACACATGTACAATACACCTGGAAAGAATTGCTCAAGAATTCCGGAACTTCGGGGAGATTTCATTCAAATGAAAAACGGAAAAAAGGAAGAAACAAAGAACATCCTTCTCCTGGTTTCGCTACCAATTGTACGGAGAGCTTTTTGCAGAGGTCGAAGGACGCTTTTAGGGCGAAAACTAACGAACCAATAAGGTTTTCCAAGGATGAGCGCGCCGTACGCTTAGGTACATGTTGAGGAAGGAATCTCAGGATGACAGGATTTGTGTTTTTTTCTCCCATTATTTGATGTCCTTGTTTGAAGTTGGTGAGTTATTTATTTGTTTGTCTCCTTCGTAACCCTTACGCTTGGGATGGGCTTGAGAAGCGCTGTAGGAAAAGCATTTAGTGCTTGTTTAGAACATTGTTTCTGTTTTGTAAACGCTTTGGAAAACTTTTTAAAACGATACATACAAAACCACGTTACAACAAGCAACAAAAGGAGCCCCCATTTAAAGCCAATCGAACAATAATTGAAGTAAGCAACACGGAACAAGATAATTACAGTGGCTTTGGCAAGATGAAGACGTTACACATTTGCATCGCTCCAGGGTCACGACGGTGCACGTCTTCCGTTCCCAGTCAGTTTGGAGTGGCCGTCTCGTCGTGTGACGAACGCCGTTGCCTGCACAGGGCTGTTATGGTTTCGCCAGGCAAACCATGTTTTGTTTGGCAGTCGGGGTTTTCGGAAGAATTTGTTGATAGTTTTACATCAGCAGATGACTCCGCACAAAGCGGCGCAGAAGAGCGTGTGGAAGAAAACGCACGCACACAAACCGACTCCTTCCTGTTGGATCGCCACAGCATCGTTGCCGCGACAGGGAGGGGACTGCCTGTGCTTTGGCATTTCTTTTGTGGCGACGACGAGCGCTTGTTTTGTGGCCGTGTTTTCGGTCATCCGTCACAGTTGATTGTTGGCCGGACGGACGGAAAGGAAAGGGCAAAGGGAACAGTACACTTTTCGGTACTTTCTGTGTGTAGCGATGCGATGGGCTTGGTTTGCAACACGGCATCAGAAGTCGGGCCCTCGCTTGCCAACATTCGATGGGATAGGATGCCGCCCGAAGAATGCACGCGTGTGAGAGTATGGGAAGAGATGCCGAGAAGCGGAGTGCGGGATCGTTGCAACCTTTCAAAGCTTATGGGTTTTAAACGGGAAATTAAGCGATTAAGATCGGTTTCCGTAAAGGCAACCGGGGTTAAGGTCGGGTGCCGTGCGTAGCGGAGACATGGAAACATATGGCAACCGAGACGATATCGAACGAACCGGGAACGTTGAGAGTGAGAAAGGAAAGTTTGTTTTTCCTTAACCCCGCGCCACACCAAACTTGCCGAAAACCTGCCGACAATTGCGGGCCGGAGTGTGCGGAGAACGGCGTAGAATGCCAACACCCCGCGGGGTAGAGAAGGTAACGATCAAAGAATCGAAAGCGACACAGGACGATACGGCCGAATGTTGCTTGGAAAGCAAAAAAAAATCGGATTGAGTTGTCGGTGAGATGATCCTTTCCGACCAAGGCAACAGGATGTTGCGCTCCGTAAGGGCGATGGATGCGACGTACCGTAACCGCAGCGTGAAGAAGGCATCTGTAATCGCCTGGAGTTGCTTGCTCGGGGCAGCATGCTGTGTGAGGATGAAGTGTGTGCACCCTCCGTGTGTCGAATCGCATTCTGTCGGATTAGCCACGTTTCATTTTGTCGGGTGCCGGGATCTTACTGTAATGGACTGCACCGCAATCGGCTGATTCGGCCGAGTATTGTCCAGCGAAATGAGTGCAACGAATGCAAACTGATTGCCTAGGGGTGAGTGAGGCCACAAGAAACAAGTAAGGAGCCGGCATTAAATTGACTGCAAATAATTTTTGAATAAGCTTGTGATCGCATTATGAGCAGCAGGCCGTAACGTACTGGCCTGATGATGTCATTTGGTGCGTGGACAGAGAGAGCCGAGGATCGGTTGTAATTTTGGGAACGATTATTGGACACCTTTGTAATGCAACAAGGTTCAAAGTTACGAGCGAAAGGTGTCGATTATGATTAGGCATGGTTCCGTTGTTATGGTTGGAGTGAGAAATCAACAATGTTCTGGATGATTTCTAGCCTATTGAATGGTTATTAAACATGGATTCCAGTTATCAATTGTTCAGCTTGTAGATAAGATAAGAAGATCACAGAATTGGATCACAAATAGTTGATCTGGAAACATTTCTTGTAGATGAGTACAACATTTCAAAGTGCAACCATTCCAAGTCATCAGAAAATTAGATATTGATCAGATATTCAATGTTTTCCTTTTTTTGCAAAAGCCAGGCTCATACGATTTACCCATTTCCTAAAGAAACCATCAAGAATTCACAATTGAATTAACATTAGTCCTCAGCTCATTCCACCCGGCAACCTTATCGCCGTTTATTTCAATAACAACTCCGAACATAAATACATCTCCCAACCGCGCGAATGATACGGCAGGTCCTAAGCTACACCTTTTCCCTCGTATGACCCCGCTCCTGAAATAGATACAAACTAGCTTCGGCACGTGGAAACAGCTGCTCCGGCCGTACAATCTGAACCCGGCCGGAATGACCAGCCGGTGGACTAGATGGATTACACAGCTTTGCGCTTCCTTGCCGTATTTTACCATAAGCCCGCCTTCCCTAATAGGATGTCCGGTGTGGGCAAGGAATGCGTTGCCCCCAACGGACACATACGCACACACACACACATACACATACGTACAAGAATCCATTTGCTCGTCCCTACTATCGGAGATGATAAACAACGTTCCCTTCCGCCCGCAGCTGGCGGTTGGATTCGCAGGGAACGGAAGCGAACCTTCGGTTGGCAAGCCGCGACCACATAATTAGCCCTTCTTTCCCATTAAGGGGAACGGCCAGGAACGTCCCCGCGTTCGTGGAGCAAGTGAAGACACACACGCACATGGACATCGGGGCGGTGCGTATCCCATTACGATAAGCTAAACGGAGCGGGCTGAAGGGAAAAACTTCATACTAATGATTAAGTCATTACTTCGGTTCCCTTTTTGTTGCTGTTGTTGCTGTTGGGGGAAGAGGCCAGTGCCTGAGCGACAGCATAAGCGAGAGAAAGTAAGGATGCGTGCGGTAGCGGTGGAAGCGAGCAGCGAGTACGGTTTCGTGAAACAAAACCATCAATTTTCTTATTTTCGGACTAATTGTCAGGGTGGGTCACCTCTTTCGGGGCACAAGGGAATCAAGATTGCGGGGGGAGAGCTGATACAAGCGGAACAACAAAACGGGGGCATTGGTTAAGGATTCTACGCGTTTCTTTCGGGACCGTAACAGGACTCTCACTCTCTACATCTCGTTCTGGCTACCTTTGGAAAAGGGGCAAGCGATCAGGATGGAACATCGGAAATCAGTTTCAACGGCAACTCTGTCCAAGTGGTGCGCAGTTAGCAGAGTGCCCAATTTGTTAAAAAGCATTTTTTCGGGAGCGGTTCCGTCGTACGGTGAAGAAGTTATCGCACCATCGCGAAACATTGCCCGAACATGAGATAGCACATTCCGTAGCGTTTACTGTGTGTCGCCTTGCGAATGGCACATTTTGCTCGTTATTTCAAATGCTGCTGTGCGCAGTGAAAGTGGAGCAGAAGATGAGGAGAAAGAAAAAAAAGCCCCGACTGGACCTCCAGTAGGGCCTACCCGGATGGCTGCGTGACTAACTCGGCAATCGCTACATTGTTTCAGTATCGCTACCGCGGTACGCCCCACGGGTCGGGTATTTCCATCGATAATTAACGGGTTGGATACAAGGCAAGTTCTGGTAGACGCAGACAAACACCCAGCTCCGGACAACAGGGCTCCGCGCGGAACAAACGAGATCGGACGGACGCTTTGACGGTCGTCGCACGAAATGAAGTAATTAAATAAGGCATCGCGGGCGGCCATCGGGAAGCTTTATGCGCGTATCTTACACATTGATGCGCGGTTTACGGCTCGAAAAGGGGAACGGTGGAAGGCTGTGTAAAGTGAATTGTAAAGCCGCTCGAAACAAACCCCAAAACCAATGCGTCGTCTAAATCCTAGGGATATCTTCATCCGAAGCGGAGCGTCGGCCGAGCGCACTGATAGCGTTAAATTAATAATAATGATAAATAAGGAAGCATTAATATTGGTTTATCCTTGGAGCCGAGCACTACAGCAATCTCTCTATATCTTTCTCACTCACTCTCTGTCTCTCTCTCTTTCCCAATGTGTGTTGAGACCATCTTCATCTGCTCCCCCCAGGAAAGGGTGTCCAAAAGTTTGGCTCCCAGCACCAGGAAGGAAAGGAAGGAAGGATTCCCAAGCACAACGGAGTTGGTGGCCCCGTCTGATTGCAGGCAAACGATAAGACGCTGCTCGGCGGCCGGTTATTATTTATTCACGATTTTCGATGCGGACATTTGGCGAACCCGCTGCAGCATAACCGAGGCGGGCTTCCGGGCGAAGTTAGCGATAAAGGTTAACTGCGCGCGTGTGTGCGTACTGACACTGCTGCTGGAAGGTGCTTCCCTCCAAGTTGACTCGCTGGCCTGGCTTTAGCCAGCAGTACAAAGAAGTTCGTTTCCTTCGCCGTCTGTCTTGTTAAGCAAACGAAATTATCATCCCGTTTTCGGCAGGACTCGCACTTCTTTCGCTACACAATGTGCCCTCTCTCTGCTATGCGCATGCAGAGTCGAGAGGGCGACAGTTCGGTTCCGTTCCGGCGTGATTGCACTTCACGTAATTTGACTGCGCCGTCAGTCGCTTGTGGCAAAGGACAAGGGCGGCGCGTGTAATTGTGTTACGATGCACAACCAGCTTCGTTAAGGATAGCTTTGAAAGCCGTTTGAAAGAGCCGCCTAACGAACGCGCACCGATAGGTGTTGTTGTTTTGTGTGCGTGTCGTTTCCTCCTCTTCCTTGCCCTAGTCGGAGGGCCGTTGCCGAACACTTCCAATACACGATGCGGCGGTCTTGTGATCAAACATCGTGCTAAATAAACAGCTCTTCAAAACCTCAAAGTCAACAGATGCATCTACATGTACAGCCGCCTCCCGGGCACATGTTTACCCGTTCCGATACCGTTCGAGCATTTATGGAATGGAAAACCAAAAACCAAAACAAAATAATAGGAAAAGCTGCACCGGAGTTCGTTTTTCGGGCGCTTAAACTTCTAATCATATTTTCCCTTGCCAACCCACGCGACCAACCGCAGACGGCTGCGGAGATGCACGCACGATGCCACCCACCCCACTGGCCGTAATTACTCACAAATGCAGCCCGTAATTGCCGCCACACTGGTTTTTCACGACCTGCCGCACAGTTGTTTTTTTTCTCTCTCTATCCCCTTTCAAACAGCGGTAGAATCCCTTTCCACGGTTTCCCGACGGATGATACAATCCAGAGCAACCAGAACACATCTTCCGTTGCCGGTAATGGGGGTTGGCAAAAGCAGACGCGGACGAACGAACGCGTGAAGGACGCGCACCGTGTGTACTAACCACGTGACCGGCGTGGCGCACATAAACCGCGCACTTTCACGGGCGCATGGTGTTTCGCGGTCCGTTAGGATGTGGCATGTTTTCAGTGTTTGTTGATTATTGCAAAATCATTTTTCATTCCAGTGCGCGGGGGTAAAGGGCGGGCGGTTAAATTGAGCTGTAAAACTCCCGGTCCCCGGGTTGCCTAATAGATATGGACGGAATAGGCCGCAGCAAGGGTCGACCAGTGTTGTCTCTTGCCCTTAGCAACGCCGTTACCGTTCGCAGCAGCAGTACACTAGCCACGTGTGGGTTAGTCGGGGGTTTGGCTCACGTCCACTACTTCCACTCTACGACGGGAGGGGGGAGGGGGGGGGGTGGGTATTCAATATGGCGCGTTTGCAGTCTAATGAAAATGATTGAATTATTCTTGGCACGCGCCGGCTATAATTTATATACCATGGGATTTTATTAATGTTTTGCCCCTTCCTGGGTCACGGTGGTCATTTTTCGGGAGACGGTACGTTAAGACGGGTAGTGTATTTTGTTTTTCAAAATAGGGAAGAAGGTTAAGTAGATTGGCTTCTCATCGGAGTTTTTTTTTAAATAATTTGCTCTTATTGTTTGTGAGAAGCTCATTTGAGGAAAATAGAAATATGACCTGAAATATTCATTTAATTGAGTCACATCAGCAAGTAAATTTTGAACTGGAAAGCAAAAAAAAACAAAACAAAACAGTTGTTTTGAGATTCTTATCCTGGAATGAAAAATTTGCAATTAAAAAAAAAAGATAACAGAAGAACAAAATTGACGAAAAAATTGATGAAAAAATTGATGGAAAAAAATCAAGTAAAACACAAACCCATAAAAAAGAGCAAAATTTGTGCAATGAGAAAATGTGAAGTGAAGAAAAAAAACATAAAAAATACATAAGGAACTGTAAAATAAAAGCAAAGCAAAAGAGCAAAGATCATTCAATTTTAAATTAGTTATGAACAAACAGTAGAAATTGACTTTTTTTTTAAAGTAATAGATCAAAGAAAGAACTTGACAAAAAATTATCCAAATCTAAAACTAAATGTGTTTCACCCTACTATGAATATAATGTCGTCCTTTTAAAAGCATGTCAACGTTCAAATAATTCTGTAATAAAACTATACCTCATTTAGCCTGGTTATTTCAATGCTTGTATATATTTAAACCTGTCTATACAAAACAATCGATAAGCTATTGCCCTCTTGCTGCATTGTACGTTGCCCACCAAAAGGCAGTTCGTCCCATGCATCTAAGGCAGCCACAGTCCTCGGCAACGCAATCACCAGGGTCACCACCGGTAGCGTTTAGGGTAAACACCCCCATTTCCACCGCGTTTCCCTGCTGGCACACGAAAAGGAAGCGGAAAATAATTTCGTTAAGTGTAGGCGGCTTTTGGCCGCCATTTAGTACACACCCGACCGCGACCGAACAAAGCGTCCCTGAACGGAAACCATTCGCACACAGGAGGAACTGGTGGGTGGCTTTCAGGGGCTGCAAAATATGGCCCTCTACGTCGGTCGGTTGGTCGGTTTCGAGGTGCTGGAAAACAATTACATTCATTCGTAATTTCGGGCCATTTTGCCTTTCTCCCGCGCGTTTCGAACAAGGGAACGAAGACATGCGTAAACGGCCACGTTGCGTTCGTTTATTGAACACCATACACACAGACACACGCGCGTGCCGTGGCACAAAGTGCATCATAAATTGTAACAATAAAAAAGCAACACAGAAACGGAAAGGAAACAAACAGGGCACTACACTCCGTTCGATATTTTTCCCCCTTTTTCACCCTCGCTGTGTTCCGCTGGTGCTGGGGTAAATGGTGCCCCGATTGTTGATCGCCGTTGGTGCAATCGGTGTGGAAGGGCGTAACCAGTTCCGAACCTGGTAGGGTGGCAGCCGAATAATCATAAAGATATTTATTAACAATTATTACTCAAACTTCCTACCGATACCGAAACCCGGAGGGGCTTGCCGTTGTGCGTGTAGCGTTCGACAAATGCGGGGGAAAAGGGCAGGAAGGAGCCTTCAGGAAACGACGAATCACCACCACCACCACCGATCAAGGATCACACACAATCGGTCATGCGGCTGCACGGTACAACTTGGGAAATCAACCACACACACACACCCCAGTGGTTGTGCAAATATTTATTGCACTCACGTACTTTGGCGCAATTTAGCGCCCGCTTCAGAAAGTTTGCCAAAAGATTTTCTGGGGCCGCTCGGAACGACAACATGGCCTCGAGACGCCAACTGTCACCGTCGCCCAACAACTTCTGCCCCAACTTTAGGCCAACAGGGTGTGTTTGCCAGGGCACGTCGTCGTTGTGGTCGTCGTGGACGCCGGCTTTTGTATCCTGGTTTTCGCATCCGGGCGATTAATGTTTAGCCGTGGGTTATAAATATTAATCAGGTCAGCGTGAAGTCCTCCTCCCTGGCCGGCAGGGATACGCTCGTAAATCCCCGGCCGCTGGTTGGTGACGGTGAAAGCACAAACAAGTGCAGCCTGTAAACGGAAAGCTTTCGATAAAAATGATTTCCGTGTCTGAAATTGTCGTCCTTGCTGCTCGGAGCGGCAAAGAGGTCCTGCGCGTTTGATGGACGACGGTAGTATAGTTTGGTGGAGTGTGGTGTTCCATTCCCGGCAGTGCCAGGAACCGGGAAATCACTTGCCGTTTTTATGGGTGGTGTCGCATGATTGTGGTTGTGGCCTATTGGTGTTTATTGCCTTGCCGGTTTGCCATCCGACCTCCCGAGAAATGTATAAATAACCGGGGATAGTTTACAAACAAGCCAAGGATAAACATTTAGTAGCGAGATACATACAGTAGCAATCCAGATGACAACTGTCGCGATCTAAACAGCGCTTGAAAAACTCTGATTGGCATTAAAAACAAATCAAAAAATACGTTGTTTAATCCAGCAATGGGGCCCTTCACGATTCTAGTCAGTATTTTTATATGGAGTTTGACAGTTGGAGGCTAAAGTCATGTAAACACTCCATACAAAACCTCATACAAAACTAGCCTGCAATTTTCAGTCTAGATTATTCTAGCCTCAAAGCTAGAATTAGATTCGAGTACCAGCTCAAAAAACGGTAAAACATGGTAGCGTTTACATTCCAAGGTGCATTAAAGAGATCTGGTGATGGAATCCCGAATCGAAATGTATGTAGTCCAGGTGGTATGATAGCAAGTTTTTTACAAACAAATTTGAATATCCTTTTTGACAGGATGGGTGAAAATTTTTGTCCACACAAGTTTTCTGGAGGCTTGACGAATACACAAAACACTCTTAAAATCTTCATTCAGAAGCAGAAGCGATTAAAATCAGCCTTCTAAATTCATACACCTTGGGATAGGCCCACCTGTATATTATACTGACTTAGATAGCTGCTCGAAAACTGCAATACAGGCGGTCTCCGAGATACACGGTACCTCTTATACGCGGATTCGGAGATACGCGGTTTTATAAATTTGACAGTTCTTTGACTAAATTGTACTGATCTGCTACATCAATTGTAAATTGCCAAATAATTTCCGTTTCGTTCGAATGTTAAAAACTATTTCAAAAGGTTTAAAGCTGTTATATTCAGTCAGAATCATATCAAATAACTCATAAAGTGACTAAAACCGCCCCCTACTTGCAAAATTACACGAAAATTAGTGAAATTTTAGCTGGAAATCACGAGATTCGACTTATGCGGAAATTCGAGATACGCGGTATTTTGCGGCCGTTTTCGGTCCCCATTAATCGTGTATCTCGGGGATCGCCTGCACAATGCAAACAGCTGACAAGCCTACGAACTTAAAACGGAACAGACCCCAATAACGATACGCTTTTTAGAACCCTCTTTCGACGAATATCTAGTGTTAAAGTTATTTCAGTTTAATCAAAACAATTCATTATATGAATTTTCGTGGATTTTGCGATTCCAATAACTTTTTTATGTACAGTTTGAGATTTGACAAAAAAATTATATCACCCTTCCATGTAAAACTTCACATCTAACTATCCTCAAGTTTTAAGTCCAAATTTTGAAGTCTAAAAATTTCAATAAATGCCCAGTTCTTGATCAGGCGAGCTCATGCTTGATTGATTTCTGCCCAAATTCTGCTGAATTACAAGTATTTTGCCAACCAAGAAGCTCAAAACAAGGTGTCACAGTGTTTGAAACGTATTATACTGATTTTTATGCCGAAAATAAGCAAACAAAACGATTTTGCAAGCCATAAACGTTGGGAGACAACCATTGAAATCCAAGATAGTGGAACTCAATTAGGTATGGTAGTACAATCCGGCAGTCCAATATTCACAGTGACAACCGCTGATACATCCGTGTTACATCTTAATTTGCAAAAAAACAAGTTAAGGTTTTCTCAAAATGAATCAACTGCCACAGTTCGTCCAATTCCAAAAAGAAATCCGTTTTGACCGCTCGCTTCATTCACTCTCAGTACAGCAATGCATCACCATTGCTGGAGCGTGTTGTGGTTCCGCTTTAGCCGCTCACCGGAACCGACCGGAGTCAAGTTTGCCTGATGACTCCTGTCCGACGGCAAGATTAACTTCTCGCGCGCCAACCTTGGCCGAAACTCCGGCATGCAGTCGGTAACTAACTCGACACGGTGGCAGGAAATTAGTCACCCAGCAAAGCAAGACCTACCTCAAACGGTCGCGCCCGTCCCGCCATCGCACACGGACCACCGACCGACAGCACGCACTCGAAACGATACCTTGAAATGTCACCCCTTTTCAAGACGCTGTTGATGGCTTAATCTCCTTAGCCTTCAGCTCGAAGGGAAGATGATTGCAGACGAGCGGGGCGAGCTGGTGTGCGGCTAGCCCGCAGCCAGCCAGCGGGCGGTCTTTGTTCGACCCGGGTGGCAACGGCGGCGGTGTCGGCCGGCTGGCTTTTCGCGGGTGAGCGAATGAGAAATGTGCGCTCGCTTCGATCGCGATTAATCAGTGGGTCCCGCAGACAATCCGGTGTGTGTGTGTTTCTACCGCCGGCCATGCGAATGTGTAACTGTGGCACATCCACGGGCAGGTAGAGAATAATTCATCACCAACAGAGGAGCGTCCGTTCAACGGGGGAGCGGAGTTGGAGTTTCAGCCGCGACCACCAGCCAGGAGGGGAACCGGTTTAGTTTTCTTGCAGATGCTCCCCGCGGCCGCAGGGACAGGAAAACCTTGAAAGAAAGGTTAGTTTTTCGTACCTTTTGTGGTGTCATGGACGATCCTGCCTGCCATTTGCTGCGGAAGGAAGGTGCCCAAAAGTTTGCGTCTCCTGCCATAGATTCCTCGATCCGCGCTCCCCAAAAAGCGCACACATCCCTCTGCCTAATGTATTCTAATGAGTGATAATTAATGACTATGATGCGCGTTCTCGGTCGCGGCCGTGATGCTTGCGCAGCCAGCGCTTCGCACTCTGCTTCGGGAGGGGATCCCAGAACAACAGGGATGAATATGTTAATTTCGCGAGCGTTTCAAACGGTACGCCCCACCACAACGAGACAAACAACAATGGCAAATTTCGTTACGCCCGAAAATGACTCAATCACGTGCACTGCGCAGGTGGGGGGATGGACGCATGGACGGACACAATGTTCGTTGTCTTTTGCTCTGTGTGCACAAACGCGGTACGAGCAAGCAGTGACCGTGTTGGAGCCGGCCACGATTGGCCACCTGGGGCTATTTCCAATCGTCGCGTCGGTTTCGCGTCGTTGTCGTCGTCGTAGTCGTCCGAGGCAGTTCGTTATGATCCCGCGGTGCATCAATATGGGCGAACGAGCGACACAACTAACCCATACGCACAACGCACTCACAAACAAACGTGCGATTAGGTGGTGGCCTGCAGCCGGGCACCCCATAATTTAGCCCTTTATTGATATCGGTCCCTTGGGCCGCGCGAACAGAACACAATCGTGTGCGAAGTCGAATTTGTCGCAGTTGCTACACACGGCACACGGTTTGATGCGGGTTTGATGTGAAGCGGAGACAGTGGGCGGACGAAAAGGGGAATGGCAGTTTCCGGTCCACTTGTCCAATGGGCCAAGTTCTATTAAAAACCAACACGCATTGTTGCCCGAGAGTGGCGTTGTTGCAGGATATACAATGAGCGCTCCATTCCAGCCGATAAGGAAAAGCCCTTTCGATCCTTTACTCTTGCCCGCTGTTGCAATCGCTCCGTACGGCTACCGTGCAACCAACAGCAGCGAACCGAGAATGTGTTTTATTTCACACACACACAATTCTTTTTTTTCGTAAATGTTCACACTGCAGTACTTTTGACCGAGCGGTGTGTGAACGTGAGCATGGCCAGTGTCTCGGAAACTTCATCCAATAACCCGGGCTTGATTTGTTGACCGTCAGATAACCTGTACCGGTCACACAGGCACACACTCCAGCACCGTGGAACCTTTGTGGTGTCCGGGGACAGGTGAAAGGACAGCCCAGCCACCTGCAGTAAGCCTGTGCGCGTCTGTGCCGCGTGCGTGTTTGTTTTATGGCGATTGGAAGTGGACGGTGCGGCGGACGAATGTGCTAACAAATTAGTTTTCTTATCCAGATCGTTCACACAGTAGTGGCGCGCGGTTTGGGCACGCGATGTAGCAGGAAGTCTTGCGAAAAGCCGGCTTTGTTTCGGTGGGTGGGGAGGAAAATTCGGTGTAACAACCATACCTGCCGTCGTGTTGTCACACGTGGTCACACGGACAGTACGGTACGGTGGCGCTGGGGCGGTCTCCGTTTGGGGCGGGTTCAATCTCACGAGAGTTATGAGCATCGGGTGGCCGCACGGGCGTGATTATGGTGATTATTTGCTTTACACTTGACCGGCCCAACGTGGACTGCTACACTGGTGCCGAAGGGAAGGCAAGGAGACACGGCAGGATCGCGGTTTGTATAGAACCGAGCCTAATGCCAGGGAAAGGCCCTCTGAGCCCAGGCCAGGCCATGCGCGCAATTTCCGTAATCGCTTTTATAGTCCACTTTAGGATTAAAGTAAATTGGATACGCCATTGATGATGGCTGTTTAGTGTTATGTTTCGATGCCGATGTAAAGCGATTTGAGCCCATGCATATGTGTGCGTACATGTAACTATTTTTTTGCCTATCGAGAGAGTATTCAAAGGAGGTGCAATTCGAGGCAAAGCGTTGTAATAAAACAATATGTCGTTTCGATCGTAAATTACTGGATTAGCCGCAGCAAAGATTTTTAGGGTGCTTTGTACGCGATAGGCGGTCTCGTGCAAACCAAATGGCTTACTAGGGCATTTCACTTTCGTTTTTTGTTGCCCTAAACAAACATTGTTGTAACGAAATTGCAACTGGTTTTGTTTTTGGCTCCGTTCATTTGAGATTAGAACAATAATGATGGTATTTGATGGTTTATATAGGACGTTTGGTGTGCCACTGACTAGCAGACGGATTAGTCGAACCGGTAAGTGTGTCTCGTTGCATCACGCCAATTCCTGAATCAAGCCTGGTTTGGAGCAGTTTGAGGAGATTTGTTTTAGAAAATTATCTTAACGCACTCGGTGTCAAATTGAACTCTGATGAACTCAATTTAAATGAAAAGCTACAAAAATTTGTCCAATATCGAAACTTTTACAGGAAACAAAGAGACTCTTAAATAAAAAGTACAATTAAACCTTTTCCTATCTACCATTGTCCTCCATAGAAACACGTTGGAAGCTGTACTAAAACGACAGCTTGTCCCAGTGTTGTGTTTCGTTCCACCAGATTTTCTCTGATAAAAGGTAAAGTAAATTCCCTCCACTTCTATCCTCCTCCATCAACATGCTAACCTTTGCGCACTCCACATGACGACCACTGCGACACTGGATGCATGCCAGCAGACACAAAAGTGCTGCTAATGCGAGAATTTTCCACAAATTCCTAACCTCGCCTCCAGTGACCGACCGTGTGTAGAGCCTTTCACCTCTCGTAACAAAAAATAGTTACACTAGTAGGATGGTTTAAAAATGCATCCTTGCCCGACGACTACACACGACTGTCTCCTCTCACCGTGCGATGCAGTACTACTAACGGCGCGCGGAGGCTTTCACAGATTCTTCTGTTCGCTCCAAAAAAAGCGCAGACACAGACCGGTGTGTGTGTGTGTGTGTGAGGTGATGAAAAGTGGTTTGGAAACTCGAGAGTGTCCCTTTCAGGTCGCGGGTAACAAGTAACAATCCGGGAAAATCTGTCGCCCCACGACCAAGACCCCGAGAGCGGAATGGATCGGAGGAGCAAATGGGAAAGAATGATGAAAACCACATCACGTCAGCAAACCACGTTCACACACAGCGACCAGGCGACAGCGAGTGCCAGCCAAGCGGTTACTCTCGCTCGTGGCCGGAAGTTGACATGAAACCACAAATTGCTCGTAAGCCTCGTCGGCCTTCTCTCTCGCTCTCTCTGCCCGAGTCGGGGGGAAGAAAATGTTAAAATTACTTCCTCCACTACCGAACGAATCGCGAACACTGGTGGGCAGAGAAAGTGTGTTGGTCAACGGGAAAAAAGCCCACCCTCCAGGAGGTTGCAGTAGTGATTGGTGTCCGAGTCAGGGCGAGAGGGAAGGACATTTACAAAAAAAAAATCTCTTAGAAGTCGCTGCCAAGGGAATAAAGCGACTAATGCACATCAGCAGCAACCACCGACCTGCTGGTGTGATGAACGGGCGGCCAACGACGTCACGTTAGCCGCGGCTGACCCATCGGCGGAGATGGTTTCGAAAAAGGTTTGCACACGATGAAGTAATAAAAATATTTTACTAACGCCTCGTGCTTTGCTAACAGCGCAAAGCGCGGCCAACAGCAAAAAAAAAGGTAAAATTTCCATCAGCACAGGACGAACGTGGCAATAAAAGTGATGTGCTGCACAAACCAGCCAATGGAGGTGGAGCGCTGTGGACCACAACACATTTTCCCGGGCGGCCATTAGGGCAGTTGCTTAATGAGTAATAAGAGCCCTCCGACCAGCAAAGGCGATGACCAGAAAAGGAGGCTCAGTGGGTGTAATTGGAGGGTTTTACAGCGTTTTCGAAACATGCCCGGCGAGGAGCAGGTGTGGCTTATCGATTCATCGCACTCCGGCAAGATTGAGCTTAGGTTCAAGCTAAATCGCAGCGCGTGATGAAAGCATCAAAACGCATGGCCACCGTCCCTCTCATTTGGATCGTGTTCTCTCTTAACGTTGAACCACGGTCCTGGTGGTTGAAAGCGGAAGCAGTTGAAAGGGCAAGCAGCAACGAGGAAAACATTTAGGAAATGTAAATTGTGCTCGGTACATTGCGTACGATGGCCGGCGGCGCGGTACCACAGGTCGGTTATATTGCTTGTTTATGTCCGTGCGTAAGTGCCTGGGAGTGGTTCTTGCCTGCCAATTCCGGGCCGGTTCGGGCAGGAGCGAGCAGTGGTTGGTGGTGGTAAAGTTTCATTCTTTATGCATCCTTGGGGAGGAATGCGTAAGATCCGGTTGGAGGACGTCCTATCGAACTGCCGTGCTCCAAACAACAGGCATGGTCAATAGGTTGCGGGATTTTATGAAACCCAATGCCCGAGTAGGCCTAATTCGGCCTAGAGTTTTCGAGGAGCAGTTTGGTCGTGCTGTCGGTAAGTTGTAGCTACACATGTCGGAAGACTATACAACCAAGCATCACCACCAAGCCCTTTCGGCTACTAATCTCAGTTTAAGCGATGTGTAGCAGCTACTGCTGGGGAAAAGGGGTATCCAAAGGCCAGCCCAAACACATTAACACAAAACCTCGTCGCAACAAATGGGGGGGAGAGGTTTTGCAATCGGACACTAAACGTCTCTTGGTAGAAAAGCGGTACACACCGGGAACGCCACCCGTTTATTGAAGCAAAGGAAACCCTGCTGTCGTCGATCGAGCCTAGTTTATGGGGGAGAGTGGGAGTCGATGTGTAGCACAACCGCAACCGAACCTATTCCTGCAAACCACTGCCACTACCTCCGGAAGGCGGAATGAAGAAGTTTGCGAAGGTCTTAATGTGAGATGTATGCATTACCGGGGAAGTTTGTAGCTGGTGAGGAATCTTTATTGAAATTGTTTGCACCTTTCATGTAACATATTTTAGACATTCTATGGTGGGTTCGACACAGAGTGTTTCTCGAAGAACCTTGGGAAGGTGTGTGTTTTTAGGGCGATAGCATACATGGCGACATATAAAACTTTAATGTCCCTTTAAAGTTAGCCGTTAAACTATTATGTACGCAAGTATACAATATCATCTGTTTAAACATCTGTTTATGATCCATCACTCTTGCAGACCGTTCCAACAGTAAGCGAAGTGTATTAAAACAATAAAGCGAAAGCGTCGTTAAATTCCTTAAACAGGTAAATACGATTGAACTCCAATCCGAGCCCTTAAGTACACTACTACCTGAATGTTGAACCGTTCCCAAGTTACCGTTCAGCAGTAGCAGCAGCCCGTTTATAATTCTACTTAACAGCTCGCTTCCTAGCTGCAATTAACCGGCACATTGTGCACGTTAGTGCCCGTCTTCAATCAAACCATCCCACTGCTCGGAACTCGGAAAATCGTCATCGCTCCCGACTGCGAGGGAAGTGGCGACCAAATCAGACACTTGACGCGCTTACGGCAAAACCGGCAGGAGGATCGGTCGAAATCAATTTATCGGCAAACTCACTTGAGTGATTAGCATTAACGGTGCTCGGCCGGTGACCGTGCGATGATCAATCTCTTAGCCCGCCGCCAAGACGCTTTGCAAAAGGATCAAACGGCAGCAAATAGGTTGCAGCAGCCGCCCGCCAGTTTGGTGAATGGTCGTCAACCACAGCGGGAACACATTTCATCGTTAATTATCTAACAATTATCGTCCAACGGTTGCGGCAGTGTAGCGGGGGAGATGGCACAGGATTGTTTGTCTCTCGAATCCGGCAGGTCGGTGGTGGTTGGAGAATTCAGGGGATAAATCATTCCAACACTTCCATGCGCTACCGTGCATTGGGGAGGCGAACAGCCGGAATGGTAAGCGTACCAGCACCGTGCCTAAGACGAAGACGAAATCGAACGAATCCTGGGTGATTCATTTGCACCTGACAGTATCGTTCGTTTCAGCAGGTCGGTGCGGCTAGCTAGCAGTGCAGCTTGTCGGAAAGGATGGGTCGGAAGATCGAACGAAATCAATTTACCCACTCTAGAGAGAGAGTACGAGAAGCCCGCCCGAAACCTAAACCAGCTCAAGATCGACTTCGAAGTTCGGAGGCGACCCTTCGCGCGAGGCATCCTTGCACCCGCGGCGGGTAAGTGGTTGAGAGTGCGTGAAATTAGATTATAAATTATTCATTCCCGCCTTTCAAAGGCTCCGGGAGTGATTCATTTCAACCCCCGTTTCGGGGTAGCTTTCCACCCAGTGCCAGCCAGTAGCAGTATCTTCGCCGTCGTATTCCCAGCTCTCCTATGCTAACGTTGGGTGGTAAAGGTGGTAAAGGTGGATTAATCTCACACACGAAACGCAACTCGAAATGTGTGTGTGTCTGTGCGTTTTCACCCGTATGCTTCGTATGCGTGCCTTGAATGCAGGCACGCCGTAATTTGACTCGCCCCGTTCACCCTTCTCGTGCGCGTGCTACGCACAAAATCGGCCGAACAAATCATCCATAAATTTAGCACAATTAACATCCCGTGCGTAATCAAGAAATATGTTGTTGCGATGGATGCCTTCTTCACACTGCCCTTGGTAATGTTGATCGTCTCATGGGAAGGCAAGGGAAACCGGATCCTTGCCCCGTGTTATCGTTTGTATCGCTTGCAGTGTTGGAATGCAGTTGCCGCGAGGGTCTGACAAACGCGGAAAGCGATTGTGCGTGTTTCCCAAGAGTCTCGCTTCACAGATGCATAAGTGTAAGCCAGAAGACGATAACATGAAAAAGATGGTTTTAATTTAATAATCATTGCATCTTTGGCACTCTAGAAAAAGGACTCAGATTGAGTTCTTTTTTGTTTACCTTTACGTCCGGTGTTTAAGTTTGTTTACAGCGCAAACGCATAAACTATCAATTTGTATCAATACAGGGGACACTGTTCAACCCTGAAGGCTGAAGCTGCCTGATTAAACGCCATTTTTACAACGTGAGAACACATTGGTGACATCGCCGCAATCAAGGCTTTCGCCGGGGCCGCCGCCGCATTAGTGTGGTGGTGGTTGTTGTTTGGGTGAAATTAATGAAGCTAAAATATTGCTGATTAATGATGTGATGTAGTGAAGAGCAACGCCATGTTTCGTTGCAGCTCTTTTTTTGTTTGTGCGTGCATGTGTGTCGGATGTTGCTATTACTCCCACTCTCTCTCTCTCTCGCTCCGTGGCCGGATGCAATTTATGCTATCGTCGGCTGCACACCGCACTGCACACGCACATCCGATTGTGCAGCGGACACAATAGAAGCGCATCAACACTCGAGCGCGCGCGCGCGTTGCCACGTTGCGGTCCGTATGGTTGAACAATAAATTAGCGATTGAACATAAATTAATGCAGCATTCCCCCAGCCCACAAGCTTCTCCCATTTCGTCTGCCTATTGCTCCTTTTTTGGAGCGGGGGCAGCTAAGTGCACCGGGTTTGTCTGGAATTTTGGGAGAGTTACGCCGGTAGCGTGTCCTGGGAACAGTTGCCATTGGTGCATCCGGATCGATATCTTTCCCAACTCCCCACTGAACCTCGCTGCGTCTCATCCGGACATCCGGGGCATGGTTCCTACTCCCCGCAACTTCCACACCTCCCTCTCACATCGCCCCGTGTAAGGCGCGTCTCGGGGTGATGATTAATGAATGGATTGTTATTAACTCTTAATTTGTGAGATCCAATTAGATTCCAGCTTACGGTGGTCGTTTCTTCCCCGTCCCCTCTTCACCGTGCGAAATGTCACTAGCAGCAGCAGGAGCACGAGTTGATGCTGCTTCATCGTCTGCCTGCCTGCCTGCCTGCCTGTGTTCCGGTCGATTGATGAGAGAATTAATCAAACCGGATTTCAATATCTGGCAGCCATTTTTAAGGCATCACACCGTGGTTCGGTGCGGCGCGGACAGCAGGACGCCTTCGACTTTCGGAAGTAATGACGGAACCTGCCCGGGATACAAGGGCAAGATGTAATCCTTAGCACACTTCACTCACACCACCACCACACTGGAATATCGCGCGGGTGGAAAACCGACCGCGAACGGCACACAACAGTGCGGAAGTAATTTATTGCTCCATTCAAAAGTGCGTTCCGGTGTGAGCCAGTGCGCGATGCGTATTCAAGCGCATTCCTGTCCCGCAGCCTCATTTTGGGGGGGGGGGGGGGGAGGGGTAGAAAGCGCCGGGGGTTGGGTAGTGGACGTGTCACTTGAAATTACAAGCAACCGGAACGGAAATGGTCTGGGCGCCAGGGCAGTGCGCGTTTCCTGGCTGGGCGATTCGGTCTGATGAGTTGCCTTTCTTTGTCACCCTTCCAGTGAATGCGCCCACCCTCCCCCCACACACACACACAGGCACACAAATCAATGGTGCATTGTTGAAGTGGTGAATATTTGCTCCAGAAGTTCCGGTGCTGCTGCTGCTGCTGGCTGGGAATGGATGGAGTAAGTACGAGTTTAAAGCATCACTCACAGTTTAAAGCGCAAAAAAGGCAACGAAACAGATGCTGGGGAGGGTGGGTGGAAAAAGCCTCCCATAAACCCTGCACCCATGCCGGTTGGGCCATAAATCGTTTGGCAAGAGCATAATCATGTAGTTGTTCCATCGACAACACAACACACAGCCTTATCTTTCGTCGCATAACAGTGCGAGAGCAGGAGAGCGGTGTGTTCCAATAAATTATTGACAATCTGAAGTTTGAAGGGGGTGGGAGGGAGAAAACGCAAGCGGATTATTGATTAATATGTTACCTTTTCGTACCGGACCGGGTTCCACAGGTCCACAGACCCAGCGGTGCCCAGTGCGCGGAAACCCCCGGGAAGCGATCGAAATCGAAAAATGTGTATCCGCACCGGTGCGAGCGGACTCCTGAATATTCAAATCGCACCAGCAGCAGCACCGCAACCTCCCGGGCTGCTGCTGCTGTTGGTGGAGGATCCATCTCGGCTAACCCGCCGGGTATACGGTTAGCAGTGTTGATCCCAAAAATGGCACCGAGAGCAAGATAAGCAGGTCCGCTCGTCGTTTCGTTTCGCCATCGAGCTTCTACCAAACCATCCCGGAGGGCGGGCTAATGATTACGTTTCCAGTCGCTATCTATTCGCGTTGAAGTTGCCCATC
Organism: Anopheles gambiae; assembly: GCF_943734735.2. Taxonomy (NCBI): domain Eukaryota; kingdom Metazoa; phylum Arthropoda; class Insecta; order Diptera; family Culicidae; genus Anopheles; species Anopheles gambiae. Next base: position 23,204,960 of record NC_064601.1, on the reverse strand, counting down.
TCGTGCGCTCTAGGAGGGGGGGGGGAGGAGGAGAGAAGCGCATATTCTTACCCGAAATTCATCGTACGAAAGATAAACATCACACTTCTAATCGGTCTTAAATTAATAAAAGAAAGGAGGCAGAGGAGAAAAAAAAAGCGCAACGGCTAGGCAACCTTTTTCTGCACCTTACAGACACACTCAGTGGGCAACTTGCCTTCTACCTTCTTTCAGGGCGAGAGCGTTTAATCATGGAACCGTATCTCCCAGTTATTTATTGCATTTTAACACTACGGCTTCCCGGGCTGTACCACTGGAGAACGTCGGACCACGGAGTCGAGGAGCGGTATTGGGCCCTCTCGGCCAGGTCTCGGCCACATGCACACCTTTTGCGGGCGGAAGGCCTGGTTCACTTGTGACGCGAGGAGCGCTATCGGTTTAATCTAATTCTCCTGCACAGGTTTCAGGGTGCCGATCTTCTTCCCACAAGCGTTCTAAGGCTGTTCGAGCCTGATTGCTGGGCTAGGTTCCGGAGGCGGATACCTCGTAGATTTGAAACGGTTCTCCCGGCTAGGATAAATTAGATTATAACAATCTTCGCTTCTTGGGAAATAAAGAAGATGAACAAAAACGAGCGGATGAGAATTGGAGTGTGTCGGATGTTTTGAATTTTCGAACATTCGTATCACACACGTACTGCTAATCCACAATATAGGAGATGTCTTAATTTTGTTCTGATTTCTGCATTTGTTAATGATTTTCATTCGGATTTGAATGCCAAATGGAAGTCTGTTGAAGTGCCTCAGCAATACATTCCAAGGCAAGATTGATCTGCACTCTTTCGGTAATGCATTTTACCAATTAACCTTCCCATTTACAGCTAACTGAACGAGCTACTTAGCCTTGTTTCCGATTTGTAAATTACCCCTCCGTTTTCCAATCGCAAACGTTCATTAAGACATCGATACAACTGGCCGATTGACTTCCTGGACTTGCCTAGGCAGGCTACGCACATTGCCCAACGCCCGTTGCTGCGCTTCTACCTGGCCCGGAGGTCGCCATCCCGCTGACAAACGGGTCGGTCGGTCGGTCGTCGCTTCGCTGCCACACGTTCCCCGCCAGGCCTGTGCGTTGCACACAGTGGGTTGCCCAAGGGGCCGTCGTCGTCGTCGCCAGCAATAAATATATCATTAGTAATTAAGTTGAACAAAAAAAAAAAACACACACACACAAACTAGACCTTGCCAAGGACTTCTTTGCGCAGACCCGTCGAGGGGTGCGTTTCGCAGAAGGAAGAGTAACAGGCCTTTCGGCAAAAAAAAACACACAAACTCCAGAGATCCCAGGGCCGGGAACAAGACGTCACGGAGCAGGGCGCTTCGGTAAGCTTGCCGCCACCTGGGGTTTCGGGTCAGTCGGGGGTGAGTGAGTAATGATGGCTGTATCTATTTCGGGCGGCCCCGCATGTGTACTCGCCGTTTTGCGTGGAGTGGTTTTTTTTGTGTGTGAGTGTTACTGCTGTTGCCCCGAACACAGCATGGGCTTTGGGATTTTGCGCTAGTTTGTAGAGGGAAAGGGGGCAAGTACAGAGGGCAGTGTGGTGTCCAGTAGTTGATCCTGTGGCGGACAGAGCACAAACCGGCGACGACGACCGGAGCTTGACCGATGGCTGTAATGGGCCTGTGTGGGTTTTGCAAGCGTGGGAATTTAATGTGAAAAGTTGCGAAGTTGGTTGCGGCTGCGAGGGTGGACATTGAGAAACATTGGGAATGTTTTAGTGTGTGCAGATATCAGTGGGGATGGCTAGGGCATTATTTTGCGCAGAAACAGTTCCAACTTCGGGAGCAATCAGTTTAATATTGATTGAGCAACAACTACTCGGCTTGTGATACTCGCACACATCTTGCACCTTGAAAGCGCATAAACAAGATCCTCTTTACCAAAACGCATGCTCTTGCAATGCCTTGAAGAATACGTGGTTCAAAATAATCGTCTATTTATTACACCAAAGTTAATTTTGTATCAGCTATTCTAGTCTCATGCTTAACTTCTTGCTCGACGATAAATTCCAATACACATCAACCTAGATACAAGCTGTTTAAATCATGCTCAACTCGAGATACCAAATCAACCCCGGGAATGTACCTGCTTTCACGACCAGCTTCCACTACACACTATAAACGGGCCGAAAATCCACCTCCGATAACGAATTGGGTCCGATAGCTCGTTGCAGTAGTAGTTGCGGAAAAATGCTAACGGAACCGGCAACAGCAAACTGAATTATTTCTCCAGTACGCAGAGCGTTTATCTCCAGGCAGAGTAAAGCATCGTTTCTCAACGAAAAAAAACAGGCCGTTTTACGCCTGCACCTGAGGATCTGCAACCTGACTCAATCATCGGAGCAGGTTCGGTCTTCAAATTTTTCGCAAGATCGCCTCAAACCCAAGAACACCTTCCCAAGTCCTCACGAGCTGCTGCTTGCAATGCCTTGCGCGATGGAAAACATTTTCGCCGTAAATGTTGGTCGTAAAAATAAATCATTCAAACCGTGCACAAAACATTCCAGCAGTGCTCTCAGTGTCGGTGGAGATTGGATGTGCACCAAGCGTACTGCTCGATTCGCCACACGTGCGCATACCCATCTCGGTCCGGTGCTGGAGCACCGGAGAAACTCACCGAGCGTCCATCCCATCCTGCAGGTCAAGCGATTAGAAGCTGGCCGGCCGGTCGTAATGAGCCTCGCGCTCCCAACACACGAAACTGCGGAACGGGGGGGGGGGGGGGGGGGGGGGGGCAGCAGTTCAAGGGCCACTGCAAGGGGCCTGAGCAACACCGACGTGGCTACGTGGTTACACTTCATTTATGATCATTTGGTGAAAACGGTTGGCCCTGCAGCAGCCCGCTGGACCAGGAGCAGTGCTGCCGATGCCACGGCCGATGAACTGCTACTACACCCGGCGGTGCTACGGTGTATTGCGCCCTGGTTGCAAGATTTATGACACGTCCCGGGGATGAATGCGAAGCGTAGCTGCACTCCCAGCACTCCGGCCGACCTTAGGCGGAACGCAGCTCCCACCACAAAAACCGAGGTTTCCCCGTCTGATAGATAACCGATAGATAAAACGGGAGAGAAATCGATTATCGCCGGCAAGGTTCGAACCGGGGTAACCTTCGCTGCCCAGCCACTTAGATACACCTTAGCCCAGTGTACAAGGCTCTCTTTGCGTACTTTCTTCCAAAACCGGTGGTCCGCAGGTAGATAACAAACGGCCAGAGAACTGGTCACAAGCAAAAAACCGAACCTGCTTCTTTTTGCAACAGTTGCAACAGTCTACGACGCCAAGAGGCTCCCGGAACGAATAATGCACGGGCTAAAAATGAACGGGATAACCCTAACCCCTATCGGTTATCGGCCGTGTTACAGCCCGGGACTTTACGGGCCTGTCGGGGCCACTTATCGGTCAGCAAGGAAAACCACCCGCGCGCGGACTCCCGAGCTGCCGATGACTACCACGCTCGAACTAATGACCCACGCCGAGGGAGATTGGGCAGGCAGCAGCAGCAGCACGCTTTACCTGAAGGCAATTTTCGAATGCCCGTTTTCGCATCCCAGCGCAGTCGGAAAGGGGATGAGAGCATTTTTCTTTTTTTTCCTTCTTCAAGAAGAGCATCCTCGGCACAATGCAGTCCATTGCATTATGTTCGCATCGACCTCTATCTTTCGGGCGTCCCCAGGCCCACTTGTGCACTATCTGCCCAGTGCAGCGTCACTTGCACGCTGGTACGTTGGGTGGCTGGGCTGCGTGAAGGCTATCGACAGGCTCGTAAATTGCGGCAAAGAGCTCGCACTCACCGAAATAGATTACTGGCAGTGTGTCGAAAGTACGGCTCCACTGTGCCGGTTTCGAGTGGGATATATGCACTTTAGCTGACCGTGCCGAGGCACACACACACACAGAGCGCGAGACAGAGAGCTAAGTGAAGTGAAGTTTCCAGTTGGCTTCCAAACGACCCCCACGAGACCGGGATCGGGCAGCAGCAGCAGCAGCAGCAGCAGTGTTGGCTGACGTGCTGGTCGACGTGCTCGAGATGAGAAGCTGTTATTATTATTCATTGATTCTAAATAAAATATTATCATATCACTCTCCTCGGCAAACGCTCTCGCCCGGGCAGCACCGGAATGCTTTTAAACGTTTATCCTTCGCCGGTTTCGCTCAAGGACGGTGGGCATTGCTGCTGCTCGCCAACGTCCAAAAAGGGGAAGACGGGGATCAAGTCTGGGTGTGTGTGTGTGTGTGTGGAAAGGGCTATGACATGCAAAATGGTAGAGAAGTGTGTGTGTGTGTGCACCGTGTTTCGTAGAAAGCCCGCAGAAGATGCAGAAGCTCGGTGGTAATGCACAGCCCGGTCGGTCAGTCAGTCAGTGCGCGCTACGTTGTTGAGCTCCCGAATTGGGCCCAAGTCGACCCCACGCCGCCGACTTCAGCGTCCGAGGGCTTCCCCGGATGCAGTAATTTTGAGCCTCTTGCATATTCACCGGTTTGCTGCAGTTCCCCTCTAGCTCTTCGCCAAAAACCGGTGCCCCACCGGTGTATGACGGGTGTATTTATATTAACAAATGTTACATCAGACAACCTGGCTCGTCGGTGCAGGAAGTGAAATGCTGCTTCGCCGGGCGAGTGAGATTGACCACGGCTGATATTAGAGGGCACTTTCGGTTGCCACACGGTGCATGTTCGGTGTGGCTGCCCGTTTCCGGCAATCGTGCTGCTGCTGCTACTGCTGTAGTGCTTTTCAAGCTTAAGGGCAGCACACAGCAGTCGGCACTCTCCAGGTGGAATTACGTGCCATGTTTTCCGACAAGGCTACACTCAACACACACGCCACCAGGAGAGCGGGATTGTTGTTTTTACCACTGATAAGATTATTCGCTCCCCTCCCGGCCAGCACAGCATAATGAGAGTGCTGCACTGCACCGCTTACAATGCTGCTGTTAAAACATGCATTCCTGCCAGGAGCTTACCCCGGCGCCCAGGGTCGGGAGGGAAGGATGCCCTCCCGGCATTGCTATCAAGTGTCACTTCCGACACATGCATTGGCGCCTCCTTCCGGGCGGCATTTCGAGAGGGGATTGTTTTCTCATCGCTGACCGACCGCATGCCCAGCATATCGCATCGTGGGTGGGGGTTTTGAAAGCCCCATTTCAGCCCTCTCAACCACAGAAGTTGGTGAATGTGGGCGCCTTTTACACAGCAAATTCCGAGTGGTATTGTCGGTATAAAACTCGTACTCGAAACTATTGAACGCGCAGTAAAGTGGGTGCATGGTTTTTGGGAGTATGAAATGGTGCACCACACTTCCCTTTGCCCGCTCCAAACTCCATCCCGTCACAGAGTGTAGAAAGATTCGTCAACAAAACATCATCTCGTTAGCGAAGGGCTGCATCACACTTCGGTGGGGAAAGTTTGGCGCAAAGTTTAAATTGCGCGTCTAAACAGCACATTTGCAGGATCATTCTTGGCGCCATTCGCTCCGTGCAGCAGCGATTTGTTGAAAGGTGTTTCCGACAGTAAACGTAATACACACACACGCGCGCGTTTTGTCATGAAAACTTTACGCCAAAGCGTCAAACTTTTGCCAAACTCGCGCAAGGTGTTGGGTGGTGTGGGTGAGATTGCTATCGGGGGCGGGCATAAATGTCGGGGGGCATTACAAACGTGCTCCGGAAGTTGCACAGGTGTCGAATAAATAAGCAACACACACTCGCGCACACACCTGGCTGGGAAGGTGTTTGTCAAAACTCATCAAGAAGCAGCAGAGAGTTCACGCAAAAAGGGTGCCAGCTGGTGGAAATATATTTTAAAACTGAGCTGCGTGCTCAAAATCAAGCGCACACGCGATGGTAAATTACCGTCAATCTAATGCCATTCGGCAATAGCCAGCAAAAGCTATCATCACTGCGGAAACGTCCTGTACAACACGAAAATCGGTTTCCGTTTTCTCGCAAGCGTCCACAGCGCGATGATCCCGCACAACTCCCCGGGATCACTCTCCGCCGGCCCGCTGTCGATTCTCGATTGGACAAAGTTTGCGACAAATTTAATAATCCTCCCGGGAAATACTCGAAACAAAAACTGCCACTGCCGGATGGATGACTTGCAGGCTTGGGGGAGGAAAGCGCAAAAGAGCGCAAAAGACGGAGATGGCACCGAGAAGGATAAAACTAAATCAAAACTCAAATCAAAGTTTGTAATCGAATGATGCCATAAAGTGTCGTCCCGTATCGACACGCTATCGGTGAAAATTGGTAGCGATGTGATAAACAGAAGCAAGGGGAGGACAAGAGACAGCTGGGAGAGCAAACGCAACAAGGCTAGGCTAGAAAAGTTGGCGTTATTATGTGATTTTAGAAAATTTTATCTCAACTTATTCGACTGTCGTTGGCTGCCCCTACGTTCGCTTCTTATTTGCACGAGAGAAAATTTGATTCTTTTTTTTTGCCCCATATTTGGTTGGTTTTTCCTCCAGGGGATATTGTGTGTGTAGGCTTTTTTTTGTTTGTATTCTTTCGAAGCTCTACATCGAAGCTTATCAATGTCCCTTAAATGTCCATTCCAGGGAGAGTTGTCTTTTGTAGATTGGATAAGCTCGAAGAGATTGCCCATTGGCTGAATTGGCTCTGTGTGGGTGTGTGTGGGCGGCCGGTCGGAACAGAATAAAAACCCATTTCAGGTGACAGGAGCAACATGTTGGAAGCCGAGCAACATCCGCAAAATTCGAACGCATTCCAGTAAATTGTGGGCTAAGTTTCGCATTTGCCTTCATCCCGACGGAAACCCAAATCAAATGACATTGCAACGTACCTTCGTTTCGTTTTTTTCTGATTCTCACTCTCTCAAATCTAACCTCACAAACGTCCTAGTCGACCATCATTTGGAGCTGGAGTGATCCTGGAGTCCTTAAGATTCTGGTCCACGTCCATCCACGAAAAACCGTCTGCACACCGTCCGTGCGGAACATTTCGGTGTGGCTCTTTAAACAAAACACCAACACACACATACAAAAAAAAACCAACCTCGGCCCACAGAAAGGCTGCAGCAAATTTTCATCTCACCAACAACCGGGGTAGATACAGGGCGCGCGCCACCCCGGAGGCAATAAAAACGTCATAAAATGGGAAGCAATCTTTTTTGGACCGAGAGGTTTTCTCCACGTGAAACGTGAATTGAATTTTGATTGGGAATTGGGAGACCGGTTCGGGGCTTCGGGAACAGTTCTGGAGCTGGGCTGGAGAGTGATTTGGATTCCACTGGGCGCGCGGGTTGTGGCAGTTGGCCGCAGAAAACCTTCCCGCACAAACAAACGTATCGGAATCGTCTTGAAATTTGATCCCCTGGTTCTCATCCCAACGTGGGCCAACTAGTGCTTATCACGTGCCTTCCAATGTAACCGGGAAAATACTGCCCCCCAGTAGCCGGGTGGGGATGTAAAGGAAGTGGATTTGGATGATCGCGGCGAAGATGTTTGCGAAATTTAGATTAACCATCGTACACGCCCCGCATATGCTGGTCGGAGCTATGTAACCCGGCAGTTCTGCTGGTCGGCGAAGATGACAACGGCGTTTTAATAGGCCCGTCCACAGGGAGAATGGTGTCCCGGGTTTTCGCGAGACCATTTTACGGCCAGCTGGATTGCCAGCTGTCGGCGGTTAGGGTCGCCGCTGCGTTGACTGCAAATGATCGAGACCGTTCTGCGAATCGATACATTCAACGACGGTTGAGTTGTGATGGGAATTGCGAATGCGAATCGGTGCATTAGTTCAACGTTTGAAAGGAGCTTGAGCGGGAAGTGCTTGCGAAAAGACTTGACATCTTCGTTACTATTTGAAGTTAAACATGATTTCATAGACATGAGTAATTATTTTGAGTTATTTAAAAGTTTCCTTACAGCGTTTATTCTGATTACAGGTACCAACTTTTAAAGCTCTCTCGAGAAGTCTTTAAGCGAATAGCAGCCCCGATTTCGAACGGATTTTTCGGCTGTTTGCTCTAATTATCAATAGCATACACTTTGTGGTGCCAACTTTTTGTGCGTGTGTGTGTGTGTGTGTTATTTGCATTCTACTCATTTGCTGGCTTTATTCAAACCGCATTAGAGCAGCACCAAGCTTCATTCCATGCGATGCTATCCCCAATATTCCTCCCGATGCTCAACCCTCTACGAGCGCACGAATGAAGAGCTGTTTCATTATCGGCAACAGTAATCGGTATGTTCAATATTTGCACCCGTTCGACCCAGCGGAAAATCGGAAATCTAGGGTTTGTCCTAATTAGCATACCCGCACCAATAGCAAAATCAGACGCACACACACAAACACAGTCACTGCCACCGGTTGCGATTCATCTTGAGAATTATGATTAGCTTCCGAGCGTTTGAGTAAATACCGGGCGGGCGGACGGGCCAATTCCCCGTCCAAAAGGCAAACAACACTGCACAGGAGGGAGGCTCAAGTGGACCAGCAGCTTCCCAAACCTGCGGGCAGATTGCAAGAACGCACGCATGCTCTGTCCCTTGTGCAATGTTTCCCCATTCAACTTCTGTAGCAACTGCTACTGCCTTCAAGATTCCGGTGTCCGAGGCTTTTTGGTATCGTGTCACCCGATGCCGTCGCCACCACCGCCGCCGGCATCAAACATTGCCATTTCGACAGTTAACGTTCGTATCGTCAGAGGAATGGTCGGACACTTGCCCGCTCGCTCTGTGTTTTGTGGGCAGCAACACACACAGTGCACCCGTGCTCGACCCCGTGGTCGCCACCCGGATGAACAATATTAGCAAATCGTGACTAAAATTACACACACACACACACTGGTACTGGTCGCGAATGTCAACGCAGGGCACCCCGTCCTACGCCCTCTTGTTACCCGTTGGACACACTGGGGTGTAATATTGGACCTCGATTTTCCGGTGCACTGCCCGCCGATTGTGTTTGAGTAGCAAATTTTGAGCGTCGGTTCCGGGGCCGGAACGATACGATTTGGGACAGGGGAGTTCGCTCGTCATGGTTATTGCTCTGCCATCTGCGGGTTTCATTAGCTTTGTTATGTGGTTGATTTGCATGCTAAACAATGTACACATGCGTGTGTGTGTCACGCTCTACACGGGCGAGGCTGGAGCACAGGGAGGGACGATTTACGCGGTGAATACTTCTTGTAAGTTATGTGGCATATTCATTATGCAGCCCTGAGCACCCCGAACACGCACACTGCTGACGAACGAGCATTGAATCGAACGTACAACATCATTCGATTGTTTGCCGAAACCTTGCGACCCTCCCCACGGGATGTTACAGGGATATTATCAATATTCATCGGATTGCTCTCAAATTTGCGCAATCCGTTTGCTGGCTGGTTATGGTAAACATGACAGACTTGGTTCGTAACATGCTGGGGGTTTCCAGGAATCGCAGTTACCGCTGAAGGATTTTGAAAGGTATTTCATTCCAGATTGGAAATTCATTGAAGTCGACTTCTCTACTCATATAAATAGCAAATCGAATAGCTCTGAATTGTGGAGTTCAAGGCCGTCGAGGCCCAAAACCTGCTGTAATAGACACCGTAAATACTTATAGTTTAATTGCTGTTTTCTAGGAATTATGATGTTTAAAGTTATCTACTTATAGCTTTGCTATAAAATGTTTGAAGGAACACATGTTAGTCCAGCTCCTTTAAAGATCCCTTGAATTCTTCATACTCCAAATTCCAAAAACCTTGTTCCTCCATACAAATGGAGGCAATCAGTAGATCTAGCTCACTTGCTACCTCCGAAACACAAACCGTTACCAGTTTATCAATGGACCCCTATTGCACTGGAACGTGTCAGGCCAACATTACCCTGCCTCCCCCAGCTTCTCGCCAGATTCGGTGGACATATAATTGAGCGTGAATATATGTGCGGTCGCTACCTACTGCATTCCACGCATCGAACAAAATCTCTTTCACGCACGTCGCACAATAAGCAACAGCAACAATAGCACGTCCACCCGACCAAGCCAGCATTAATTTCCATTCCAGAATGTCAAAAATAACGAACCCACATTCCGGGACGGTCTGCGCTTACGCGCACCTATGACTCTATTCCTGCCGGCAGACCCCCATGCTCCTCCATATTCTTCATCACTTCGATCTTGATAATGTCGGATGACATTGATCCATCAGATCTGGTCGGTGCGATCGGCATGATCGGACCAGAGCTTAAAAGGTTGCACGCATGGCTTATGCCGGCCGGACTCTCCCGGCTATCGAGATGATTACGAGTGCTCCCAGTCTTTGGTCGCGGATCACTCGGTGGCTTAGCAGCAGCAGCAGCAGCAGTCGATCTTTGACCGATTGGGTCCGATTTCCATAATACCTCTGTGGTTGGCTGGCTGTTGGTCAAGTAACAAGAAGAGAACAAAACGGAAAGACAAGGGTCGTCTATCTGCACTTGCTCACTCTTGCTCTATCTATCTCTCTCGGTCTTTCTTAACGTTCAAGTGGCGTGAATAATTTGGCAATCCGGTATTCTGATCCGCAAACGCTCGGGTTCCACCGCTGATCTGGCCACCCGATCTCCGGTGGGTCCGGTTCCAAAGTTTTGATGAAGTACCGTCTTTTCCCGCACATCCACAACTCATTCCGCTTATCGATCATAAACGATCACTCCAATCACACGCATCTTGGCATCTCGACTTGCGCTTGGGCTACGTGTGGTAAGCTAATCCTAACTGCTGCCGAACCCCAGCGCTACGGCGGCCAAGGTGCGGACGGGCAAGGTAGCCCCGAGACACGGAATCGAAATGATAAAATTGATTAATGATTTTTAATCGATTCGATACGGGTCGACAAAGGCGAGGAGGGGAGCGCCTGGGCAAGACAGATCTAATAGGAATAGCAACACCGTTGCGGACTCTGGCTATCGTCGGCCTCGATCTCGCACCCGCGTCACTCTCGCATCGCCCTCGGGGGATAAGTGGGATCAGCCGTTTTTTTCTAAACGGAGCACCCAGCGTACAGTGTTCCTTCAGCGAACGGACGGACGGGGTGACGAGATCGAAAGCGATTCCAGCGCACATTTGGAAGAAGCGGGTGGACGACTACTGGTGGCTACTTCTGTCCCGGTTCTACCCGGGACCGGGCAGCAAAGCGATCGCTTTGCTACGGACAGCTAACGACCATTTATCTGATGTGAGAAATGGATCAGTTATCGAAATGGGATCACTCTAATCGATTGTCGGATTGTTTTTATTGGCATCGAATGGAAAATGACAGTTTAGAAACGCTGTTCGGTGCGCTGGGAGGATCGCTGAGGATGGGCGAGAGAGAGCGTGCAGGGAAGTGGAAGAAATATGATTTCGTATTACGATTTTTATTTTCTTCGTTCCTCCATTGGCGTTAACCAGTTTTGCTTGGCCGATGTTCTACGACAAGGAAGCATGCGTTCCATCGCACGTTCTTATATTGATTGGATGATTCATAATGGAGCCGGAGTAGACTTTAATGATGCTCTCTAGTAAATGGAACCAGCAATGCGGACAGCTATGGACAGACACAAGAGCAATTCGTTGCCACTATGTGGATGCTGTACAAAAAAAAAAGAAGAAAGGAAGCAAACAAGGAATCTTCAGAGATCTCCTACTTACAGACACACGCAGCGCCATCTGTGAAGAAACTCAATTTGGAAGCTGGTTACAGCCTTTTTGGGAAGAAATGTTTCTAATTTATTCAATAAAACTCGCTTACCCAAAACCGTCCGGCTAAAACAACATCATCAGACAATATACAACTGTACAGGCAATCATAAAGAATTAAAATCATTTCCCATTTCTCCCTAATAATGCAAACGATCTGGCATTAGCTGTGACAGACGAAATGCCGTCTCTCCGATTCGCTCCACATGCGCACATGCCATAAGAGCGGATGCAAATGTAAAATAGTAAACATGATGGTTTAGTAGCGCTCGGGCGAACCTTTCTTCCAACCGACCGTAACCTGTCAAAAAGGTAGAAGTGCATCATTTACCTTTTGCCGTAACCGTAGGCGACACCACACACACACACATACACACGGAAACAAATGATTTCGTACGCTCGGTGGCACTGAGCCACCAAAGACAAGACAGCCTCATCCTCTGGTTCACCCTCCACCTTAAACACGGCACGAACACTTGAGCCGTGTCGTTTCTCATGTGCTTTATGAGCCTGAAACGATTACATCCGCTCAACAGCGGAGCGGTCCCGTGTCGCATATTTCGGAACGATTCCGAACCCGGTGGTGGAGCGGTTGTCACACTGAGCAGCTCTGCACTGAAGGTGTACAGCAACAAAGCAAAAAAGAAGAACCAATATGTATCATCACAAGCCAGGGCGCAAAAGCCCGAAAAGGTAAACCGAAAGCGGCAGGCGATACGCTGCGGAAGAAAGGCCGGTCTGTCTAGCGCGAGCCGCGTTGTCAGTTGTTGGGCCTCACCGTCAAATGTAGATCTCTCTGGCGCAGCACACATTAATTCGCTTCGGTTTGTTGGTTGATTGTGTTTTTAAATGCGCCCCACCCCTGCCCGAAGCGTGTGGTTCCTAAAAACAAACAAAACATTCTAATGCCGGTCTCTCTGGCCCCCTAGCTCCTGGATGGTACTGACGATTGCCGAATTGTAGCAGCGATGTCGAGCCGGTGCGATGAAAACTGTTCCGGAAGGCTTCACACGCCGCAGGGCCGGCTTGTGTTGCGCGATCCATTTCCGTTTCGAGTGGTTGGCCAAAAAAAAATGGCCGCCTGTCAAGCCAGCTGTCAGTGCAGGGTGACAGCAGTAGCAAAAGTCGCGGTAACGTTCGTTCATGTGCTTGGCCAGCTCCCCCAGCACGCGGTTGGTAATGATCCATAAATCGCAGACCATTTTTATCACCGTTGTCGACCGCGGTACCGGCGGTACCGGACCGAAGTTCGATTCTTATCTGCGGCGAACAAATTATATCCCATTAAGCTGAACACCGCGTGTTTGTGTCCCGATGGTTTTGCACGCGACGATGCCCAACCGAAAAAAAACAGATTGGCCGAACTTTGGCCACCTAGCGTTTTGTGGTCTTCTATTCAAACGTTGCCCAGTGAGCTCACTATCACTGTAGAAGCAAATCCCTCGCCAAAAAAAAAAAAGAAAAATAATGGAATGGTGCAGGGTTCCACCACGGTCACGCTATATGACTTCCAATGACTTTTTGTGGCCGGGCTGAATTGAAGTTGCCCCTTTTTCGTTTGATGCCCCCGTTGACCCGTATCTTTTCGAAATTTGGGTTTGCCAAATTTTCGGAGCTCGCTCGACCGATCGACCGAGGCTGAAGAGTGAAGAGATGGATGAGGAAGAGAGAGCGAGAGAACAGAAACAAAAATGTAATTCCCCTAATAAAGTCATTATCCGAAATTAATTTGCTGGAACACCGCCGGCGGGACAGAACCGACTGCAGGGAGTTCGCGTAGCGCGACATTTCAACCGGACGTCATATGCGCGCGGAGGGGAAACAAAACAAATGATCGTGCACTATTTGTTCTTTGTTGTGTGTCGCATGCGTTCGTCTAATTGTCATATGGGAGAAGGTGTGTTGATAGGCATGTTTGTTTCTTTTTGTTTGTATAAATCGGTAAAAGAGCTTATGCTTATTATGCCTCCATGTCAGTGAACGATCAAACTAATCCTGCTCTTAGCTGTGAAAACCGTCATAAATTTAAGCGATAATGCAAGAAACTTTAATTCAAAGTCAGCATAAAAATCGCATTTATATACAAACAAGCTTTTTTGTTATTTTTTCAACATAATCGCTTCAGCTTATACTAGGAGTAGCATGGAATTAACGCACAACGGTAACAAGGCAGTAAACATCCACTTCAAACACAATCCCATTCAACGTGTGCAGTGTGAAACGGGCGTTAATAAAAGCGTACCAATAAACAAAACTATTTTCCACCAGGTTTTACATTCCCCCCCCACCGTGCAGTATAAGAAATTGGCTTTACGCTGCAAGTACAGAACACGCTTCGCTGACTTTTCGATCACTTGAAGTGTGTGGTGCGTCCCTCGGATGTCACGACAAAAACAGGTGGAGAGTGTGCACGTTCATTAGCATTATTCATGCGGCAACACCTTCCGCATTACGAAAGGTGTTAGCATAAAGACATTGATCGAGTGACTGCGACACCCCGGGGCAAAAGGGGGTTGGTTTGTTTTCACCTTTTTCCCACCTTTACCTGTTATTTACTCAGAGAAAATAGATTGATTATTGTTGTGGCTGATTGGTACGATAGCAGTTTACCTTTCTTGCTCAGCCCACAACTCGTTTAGCTTTAGGTTGATTGTTTGGTGTGGATGTGGTTTTGTCTCTGTGGCACTATTGTCGTCGCATTTCAGTGAGCTATTTAATTAAAAGCAAAAGTTCTATTGCCTTTCAATCTTCAATTGATTTTTTTCCGAGCAAAATTCATAAAATAAAAGCAGGCACACAAAACAGCATTGCAGACACATACAAACTACTATTGGCAATCGGGATCCACACACTCAGCTCCAATTGTTCGGGCACTATGCACATCCTGCAGCTACAGCGCGACCCCACACAACCGTTCGTGTACTATTGACGGTAGCACACGAAAGTGCATTTTCAATAGAAGCAGCACCAGCAACACAATCAAAAAATGCACCCATTTCTTTACATCCTAACAAAGTCGGGGGAAGGGGTGGTTCATCCTTGTACGTTGGTTTTGCATGGTGCGCCGTAGAGCCGTGAACGGAAAAACACATATATTGTTGATTTATACGCGAAATAGCGCTGCAGCCTCCAAACGGCATCAAACCAGGACCGTGGACGTACCGACGAAGCATAAACCGGGCGGTGCACTCGATTTAGCTGATTGGAATGTCACGGATGCGGCACAGCGGCAGCATATTTGCACTCGAAAGGATGCCAAGAATTGGAGAGCACTTCACAATGCTTTTCCAAACACTTTCTCTCTCTCTTTCTCGCTCTCGCTCTTCAAACTTTGGCGGTCTGGCGGTTGGATTGCAGCGCCTATAACCAATAGAAGGCTAGCCTGGATGTGTAATCAGCGGTAAAGCCGGGCGCTGAGTGCCGAAATCGAAACCAATCCACCAATTCCGAGGCAAGCAGTATACGGAGCGGCACCAAAACAGCGGCACACGGCTGTGACGCGTTGATCGATGAATGGAATAATTAATTCAAAATAATCATCATTGCATATTCATTTGCCAAAGCTCGTATTTATTCATCAACCGGGCCAACTCGGTGTGTCTGTGTGTTACCTTTTTTCCGGGATTTTTGGAAAAGCAGGGCAAACCCCGTACAGTGGTGGGAAAGGCAAACGCGAATGTCTTTGTTGCGCTGCCGTCGTTGTGTGTGGCTCGGTTCACTGCGGGCAAGGACGCATTGATGATCGCGCCTCCAAAATGATATCGGCTCCCCTTTACGTCTGCTTCTTCTCTGGTCTAATTATACCTTGTTACACCTAGCAGGGCCTGAGTGGAGGCCGTTGAAAGCAGATGCTTGCATAATGAACAGAAATTGATGTACACCGGCAGGCGCGTGTTTGGGTGTGTCTGAGTGGCAAAGTGCCCATTGATCGGATTTGGATTTCAACTGTACCGAAAATCGATAATGCGGATCCCATTGAATACAGTTTCGTTTGTGAGCGGCAGCTCCGGTGCCGGATTGTGGCGCTTTCCGCATCGAGAAGCATGGCGATTGGGTGCTTATTATTGTATTCAAAAAAGATCTTGCCAGTGTGCATATATGATCCAAAAGGAATTAATAAAATAAAATAAAATGAATCTCCAATCCCAACGTGAATTAGATGTAATGTTTTGAGATCTGTTTCAGGAATAGTCACAGATACAGATAAATGTTTGCTTCTCGTAAAGTACTCGGAGAATCTATACTAAAATTCCTCTATTGATTGAATATCTATCCAAAACCAATTTCCAAGCAACGGCCCTATTTTGAACCAATATCGTAAACCATGACCTAACGACGAAAGAGTTCACCTCACGGCAGCTTTTAAGCTTTCTCACGACAAAGAAATTCAATTTGTGATTAACAACAGTACCTGCCGGTAAGACTGATACGATAGATTGATAGTAAGATTGAAGCCTAAATGTCTAGAATGTGCCGATGCACTTGTTGCCAGCTCCAATCTAGTGGCCGTTTCGCTCCGTAAAATGGAATGCGCTTTTCGTGACGATCAAAGTTAATTGAACGAGCCACAATACCCGACACATCTCACAAGGACGTGTGGTGGGTTCCCGTTCGACGAGGAAGAAGCCTAGAAGCCTTATGCTACACGGCGGAATTAAAATCGGCTGCCCAACAGAGGTGATGGGAGAGTCTTATCATCGCTATCTCTGCAATCGCGTTAAAAAGTTTAAAATAACAACAGTTTTAGGGAAGAAAACAAAATCCAAACTCATAACTTTGAAAAGCCAATTTTTGCACAAATGCTTCACAATCTGCAGTTCCGCAAAGTGTGTTCAATAAATCGCAACCCATCCCACCCAGGGCAGGCGCGAAGGGTCGAAGAAAAACAAAAACCAAATTGGTTGTTGGCGCAGGTGATTTCCTCCTCCCATCCCACTGCCCCCCCTCACACTGGGGGTAGATAAACCTGTTAAGCGAATTTATGTTAATTGAAAGAAGATTAAAGGGCCGATAAGGGCGAAGCGAAGCGGTTGTCGAAGAAGCAACCGGAACGCACTGCACCGGTGAAAGGAACACAAAAATACCGTTGCGTACGGACGATGGACGGTGGTCATATTTCCTCGACCATCCTCTTCGACTCGTGCTGTGGCGGCGGTGGGCGTACGGGGTGCGCTGCTGTCGATAAGCCATCATCATGGGGCTAGTAATAATAGTAATGACAATAGTACCACTAACGATGAATGGTGAATAAAAAAAAAAAAAAAAAGAACCACGGTTGGCGGGTTGAGAGTGACCACCAACCATTCGGTGGTAAACACGATTGATGAGCCCAATCTACGGGACCCAACAGCTGAGCGCGGAAGCGTGAATGGACGCAGAAAGTGTGTTCTCGTGTTTTGTGCGAGTCGATTTGCCCGGCGCGTTCATTAGTGCAAAGGGAAATAAATCCAATCCCTCCATTCCCGATCGCTCCACCGCTTTCCACCCGAAATGATGATGAACCATAACTCACCTGCAACAGAGCAGTGGGGGGAAAGCCGCCTTGAAAAGGTAGTGGTGGCGTGACACATAAGCATAAGAAAAACAAATGAGACCATCATGCAAATCAACCGATCGGTCTTTTTTGGTTGCGGTTGTTGTTGTTGTTGACCATTCCTTCTGGGTTTCATATCCTCGTGGGGTTTGGATTTTGGGGTTACCGGGCAGTGAACCAAAGTAAAGAAAAATGTGTAGGTACATGGGTGGCGGCTTTCTTGTGCGTTCATTATGGCATAGTTTAGGCCATGCTTAGGCAGACGGGATAACAAACGATGCGGACGATGAGCCATTGACATATTTTACGCGTGCATGCCCACGTCGGGCACACACAACCACACTTGGTTGGGCCGTTACCATAACTATAGATGAGCCACTCTTATCGAAAAAAGGTTTTATTTTGCGCCCCAATGGCTTTTTTGTAACCCAGACGAACTGGAGAAGGGAGACGGACGAGTAAAAAACGAGGCAAATTTCTAATATAATGAAGCGAAAAGAGGTGGAAATTTATTGAACATTAGTGTGTGATGCCGCAGCCATTTGTTTTTAGCACCCTCCCCGATTTAGCTGATGGACACACACCAACACACCGACTTGTGGGAAGATATTGTCATGTCGAACAAATTCGACGCGAAGAATTTGTGAGTTTCCCTGGATGTGTATACGATTTGCATAATTTATATGCATCTCCCGGAACAACAAAAGGCCCAACAATTATAAGCGCATTAAGTGTGTGCGTGGAAATGAAACGTTCACACACAGACGATAGTCCGTTTTAAGCTACGCAATCGAACCTAACAAGCTTCTCATCATGACGTTTGACAAATGACTACTAATGCCGCTCTAGCGGCACCAAAACGAAGCTCCGTAGCGAATTCTTACCGCCGCAGCAGCAGCAGACAGATTAAGATCGCACCGAAAATTGTACGACCGCCAAAGACGTTGCTACCGTCTGTCGACAGATCGGCAGAAAGGGGGTAACAGATCGCCCTCCCTACTGCGCTGTTGCGTTGGAGTGCTCGCGCGATCGTAAAACTGCTCCAATTCTACGCCCTCTCTCGGGAAGGTAATTAGAATTTAATAACCGGAAAATGTGTATGTTTAGTGTGGGGGCGCCCCGTGTGTGCTGGTGGAAACGGGCAAAAACAGACAGGCACCCGATGGAGTCGTAACAAAACGACGGGCGAAGAAAAATGATTGGGCTACTCGACTCAGCTTTAAACCCACTCTTTACACATCGAGAGACGTGTTGAAGAGTTTTCGGAGGCGGCAACAGTGACACTTTTACGACGCGCTCAGAAGCATCTTCCTTACCCGTGCACAGTGTATGATTGCTCCGTTATGGTTCATAGACAGTGTTTAGCTAGGAACATTGCTCAGGCGACCTAAATTTCAAGCAAGTTGGTGACTTTATTAGTCGGAACTCTCCAACCTCAGGTTCGCTCAAACATAAAAAACTCAACTCCGTTCGAGACGCATTGTTTTCTTTTTAATGTGCTTATAATTGTGTAGAAAAACGCGTTGCTGTTTGATGTACTTCTGCCGATTGGCAAATGGACTTTGTTTCGCGTAACTTCCGGGAATGGGTGCCTCTTTGCGCTGGGAGTCCCACGAGCAACACAAAATAGAGGCCCACCCAGCAATATTCTGAACTGTTTCCTCCCCGAATATTCCCCCACAAAAAAAAACGCTTCTTCACTCATTTTTTAATTGCCAGTGCCGGGTGAATTTAAAATTCAAACCTGGTGATAGTGCAATGTTTATTCATGGTGCCTTTTGGGGGTGCCGTGGCGCCCGCCGCTTTTTTGTTGCTGTTACCAGATCTGCTGACCCGCGAAAGCACCGCCGGTACGGGCAAGAAGTTATTTCTTTCAGACCTCCGCGTAGTTACAGAATATACGTTTACAACTCAGCTCAGTTGTTTCTCGGCTCAACGACCCACCCACCTACCAACGGGACGACCCTTGTGGAGTGCGTGCGACCGGCGCCGCCGGATGAATGCAGGCAGTGTGGAGGGGCACGAGGTGCCCACGGGGTGAGTAAAGTGAGCGCCCTCTCTCGCGTAAACACCTCCGAAGACGCTGCCGGTTCGCGCGGAGGTGTCCGCCGGAGCGGTTCTTTGTTTGTTCTTGGCACAAAAATGCTGCCGTTGAATGCCCACGGTCGGTGGTGGTTTCAGTTCGATGCGCGTATCGGAGGGAAGGGCCAAACGAACCGGACCGGGACACACAAAACACAACAATGGCTATAGAAAAGTGTGCCTCATAATTACTTACTTATCTATCAAAGATATGATACTGACCACCCGCCAGAGACAGCCCCGAGCAGCAAGCCTACGCGTGCAGATTAATTTTCTGTCTCGGTTTGTTTGTGTTGATTGTTTTTTCGGGTGGCCTTCATGTCTTCACCAAACAAAAAAAAGCGAGTGACTGATGAATGTGGTTCTTACGCTGCGCTAATTTTCCAAACAAGATGAAAAGCGTGGAAATAAATGGGAAGTCATTCGCGGACAGCAGGTCAACAGATAGGAGATAGGAGGCCGAGTTGCGCGCACACAAAGGAGAGAAATTATTGTTTGTTGCGCCGGTTGGTGCTACTATCTCTGCTGATGCTTAGGGCGTAAGTATGGCATCGTTTTCGACACGGATCCGGACCGTTGATAGGCTCGAAGGCGTTGGGTGGCAAGCAAGCCCCGATTAGTTGCGTACACACATAAAGCATTTGTTGCGATAGTGGAGCTTCTTTATTTGGTGTATTGTTTCAGTGTTTTTTTTCCTCAAAAAGGGATGGATTACTGTATCTTGTTGTGTAATAATTTTGATAACACATGTTGAATACAGTTCTCAGAGCAGGAAATAGAAGATATGTCATTAAAAGTTAAGTCATTCTGATTAGTAGAAAGAATTCTAGCGACTTCAAATGATTAAAATTTTCCCACAGGGAATCTATATTGTTGCTCTGCATATGTAACGGTTGTTTAAAGACAGTGAAATAGCAGTTTCTATTTTGAAGTGGCTATATATTTCACAGGTATATGGAATCCTTCGAACCTCAACTAATAAAGAAGCACTTCATTATGACAGAACTGTAGACCCGAACCTGGAATCCTATGCGAGGCAGCCATAAACAATTTAACTTTGAGACAATCAATTTTACATATTACTTCAATCCTGTCAGTTTGTACGATTTCGAAGACAAGAGACAACCTAAAACTAATCCAGCCCACCTACGGTTACACTGATTGTAATAAGTAATAAAATCCACATTATTGAATTGCTTTGTACGATGCAATTCCAAGCAACTCCTGTTATTTCACTCAGTGAAACTAGATGAACTTATCACAAACAAAAGATCGGGTTCACAGCATGTAATATCATCAGTTCGGGATACTTTGACACACCAGGTCTAGAAACTTGGTGCACTTTTGCTGATCCAATTGCACTGAGCATGAAAGAGGGTTCCCGGGATCAATGTCAGCGCCACAGTGACGGTGGCACCTGATGAACCGACCGATGAATCACCGCCCGAAACATGTCCATTCGTATTCAAATGCAATGAAGCTGCATTCTTGTGCATCCTTCGAAGGTTTGATGGACAAGGGGAACCATCGTGCGTCTGGGACGCGTCAATGCTTGGCACACCAGGACAATCCCGGTATGCTCCGAAACAAATCACTCGCACACTCGAACGATAGGGATGATGCTGGACGCGGCTATCGATATCCTTCCGCCCTGGACTCACTCGACCACTGGTGTCGTTTGATCGATTTGGCAATGTTTTCATTTAATTTGCAGCACTTTACTGCAGGCTCTTGCAGAAGCAGAAGAGAGCGGGATTCATCAAAAAGGGGAAACAAAAAAAATGGCGAAAAAACAGTTGGAATGAGAAGTTGGTGGACATTTGAGAGACTTCACTCCGGTGCTAGGGAATGGCATCTCATCCCCTCCATTTAACTCCGTTTCCCGCCCTGAGGACAGAAATAATCATCCGAAAGCAAACTCAACGCTCAATTCGTCGAGTTGAAAGCGGAGTCTCGCTCTCACACTCTCTTCCTGTCCAGTGATAGCTTCATTGACTGACGGGGGGTTTTTTTTTTTTGGCACAAGGATGAGTTCAACTATTCATTGATTTCGAACCAGTGTCCCAGGCGCACATTCCAGCTGATGCTAAAACAATCGAAATGCACCCGCTCCTGTGGCGGAACGTCACTGAAGCTTTCTTTGTGCAACGAGCGACTCGGTGCATTGTTTGGGTACATTAGAGCGCAGCAATATGGATGGATGGTAAATGCATTCCTTATAGAGACGCACATTCCGTGCATCTGTACCGTTCGCCGTTGGTGAAGGTTTTGCGGTAATCGAACAATTCCTGGCCGCGCTTTTGATGTTGGAACTGCACAGCACAGAAGCATTGCAACTCCGACTCCGGCTCGACAGGGATAGACACAATGGGGCACGGGACAGCGCAAAACCACACGAGCGTGTACGAGGTAAGGGTGCGTCGCACAGGGTCGTCCCGGTGCGTACACCAGTAGTGCTTCGGCTGATTGACGAAATTAATTACCGTTCGGGTTGAAAATAATTAAAACGTGTGTTATAATGCTAGATGAACAAATTGATCATAATTTACTGGAAAGCCTGCAGGCAAACACACGCGCAATGTGATACTGTGCATCAATTGTGTGTTCGGTAACGGTCAGGTGCAATGATTCAATACAAAAAAAAAGCAATTAATAGCAATTTATCAATAATTGCCATTTTGCACATAATATTGTGCAATTTTGCTGCTCTTATTCTTTAAAAAGATTGGTTAATTTTCACCGCTTTGTGGTGTGTTTCTTTTTTTTCTTCTAAAAGTGCACCCTTTTTCCAACCATCCAACGTTCTGCTTCAAAACAACCGCGATACAGTACCAATTTCCCACAACGGCACGGGTGTTTTCCGGTAAATTTCTCCCAAATAATGCGTACGCTGCTGACCACCCTGGATCAATTCCACGGCCAATGCGTTCGGAATTGTTGGTTTCCGTTTGCGTGCGCGTGTGCTTTTTTTTCGCTTTTCCCAAAAGGTATTCTGTACACCCTAAAGCTATGTTTACTTGTACACAGCACAGGGAAACTGTTCAAAGGAGGAGCGGGCACGGTTGTTTACCATGGGGATGGGTCCTTCCCTGTCTGTCTGGAAGTTTGTCTGCACTGGACGGCGTCGACTGTCCCCCGCTCGCTGCCATCCTGCTCCCATATTGGGAGCATCGGTTTTGGGAGCAAAGCCGCGAAAGGATGCACGCACGACCGAGACCCGCCCGTTGTATGGCGGGCACGATGCGTCTCGCGCCAGAGCGATACGGTGGTCGCCGCCAAAAGCAGACACAGCAATGCAACTAACCAGGCGATTGCAGCGGAAGCAGCAGCAACTCGGAAGCAAATCCTTTGATGTGGTTTTACAGATGGGTGCCTCTTTTTAATTGTATGGAAAATTGTATCGCGCGGACGGGCGATACCGAAAAGAGGGACGCCGTGTAGGTGTGTTGGAGGAATGGAAGGGATAGCGTATTTCGTGTCCAGAAAGGACGTGCGTGTTTTCAACGGATGATGGATGTACTGTTTGCCGAAATTGTTGAAAAGGGATTAAGTTAAAAAGTTGTCCATTGGTGAGAGCTTTTCAGGGGTAGGAAACCATGCAATGGACACCATTTGGAATGTTTATAACAGATGAGAACGGAAAGAGGTAATGCAGGTAATTCAGGTAAATTGCTAAATGTAATTTTAGCTTAATTTCATTGATTGTTTATGAGTTTGCGACTATATTTGCACCATGATTGCCATTACAGAGTTGCACACATTGCTTCGGAACTTTAGCCGTAATTTTCGTATCAGTCTGAGAGTGAAGTCTTTTACATCGTTTATCCTTTGAAAACGTGAACAGTGTACTTCCGAAAAAAATCCTTTAAAAAGAGTTTTTGGAGATGCCGGGTATCGATCCCGGTACCTCTCACATGCTAAGCGAGCGCTCTACCATCTGAGCTACACCCCCTGGTGATACTGTGGTGTCCACCAGCGTTTCAAAAGCCACCCAGCTGACCTACATTTTAGAAACGCGATCGATCGTATTTTTATGCTAACCCCACCATAACAGACTGCAAGGCGTAACGGTGCAGCAGCGCCCCACCCAAACGCGCAGAAGGAGATATCAAGGGTGGGAGAATCGAACGCTGCGACACCGAGCGGGAAAGGGCAATGGACGCCCGGTTGGAAAGCTGTAACCGATCGCCGTCGTTAAGATCGATCGCCGTTCGGTCAAACCGCAAGAATGTACCCATACACAGCCACACGTACACACTCGTCTTTAACACGATGGAGTGCGAATCATTGCCCGCAGCAGTGCTCACCGTTGTCCTCCAACAGTTCCATACATCATCGATCAGAGAGCGAGTACACTTCGGCCTGTTTCTGCTTAGCCTGCGCTAGATAAATCAGCTCGCTTAAGAAAATATCTGATTTGTTGGGGCTTTCGATCTCAGAAAAGCCACCACGCTGCCGTCCCCAAGCTGGACCTGGAAGTCAATTCCGATAAATCCCTCACTCATCCGACCATTGCCAACATCCCAGGGAGGTGGTTTTGTCGCACCGGAATCCGATATCCTTCCGAATCATTTATCAAGCCTAAAATTGTCCCGCCGTGTGCTCACGGCGCTCGCACGTACGTGAAGCTGACAGGCGCAACAACAACGCGTGCTTTGGCGTTTCGGAAGCGACTGTGCCGGATCAGCCGGATCTGTTGGAGTTACCGAGAAGACCACAGTGTGTTCTCCATTATTTATCAACCAGCTAATGGAGGGAGCACCGAGGGTACGTCAGGATACCAAGGGGAAGTGCGGGATCAGTACGACCACGTTCCGAGCGCTCGGCTTCATAAATAATCGTTAGTAGATTTTGGTGACAACTTCGAGGTTTTGATTGATAGGTGGTGGTGGGCTGTAACAGTGAGGCACGGGGAAGACCTCAACCGGCAGTTCCGGGCCCCGACTGAAGGCCATCCCGATTTGTGCTCGATGGTTTATCATTCATTTCGGAAACTGTGTTTTACCGAGCACCCTCAGCAAAAAAAAAAAAGGAAACGTCTCTCCGAAAACGGAAAGCAAACCCAGGCCAGATTCGGACGAGTGGAAAAGAGTGCCGATACAATAAAAATGTTATTACTTTGTCATAATTTATCGCTTTTCGCTTGTGCCTGGGATAACGCGGCTGTCTTAGCGAAGGGTGAGTGTGTCCGTTTTGGTGAGTTGCTTTCGACGGGATTATGAATTATGAAGCGATTGTTTTGTGAAGCCAAACCAAGCAAGACCAGCGCATTCTGGTCCGATTGCACTTCAGCAAGATCTTAACTCAAAAACGACTTCAATATCACGAGATGATGGTAAGTGGTGGTAAGTGTTGCTTCCCTTCCAGTTCTTCCTAGCAGCTAGTTTAGCTGTTTGTCAGTTTAGCCTTACTTTATCAGTCATCATAGCGGGTTCAAGGCAGCAGCAGCATCAGACACGTCTGGCGTGGAAACATAAAATCCACACAACATTAAACAAAAGCCAGGCAGTGGAACCATTGGCACCGGGTTTTTTTCATGTCTGTCTTCTTCTCCACCCGCACACACTTTAGTACATCTTTAGTTGCAGGACCGTAGAAAGGGAGGGAGGACATAAATGCATTCTGTCCCTGTACCATCGCTGAGCGCACCCGCAGCAGCAGCAGCAGCAGCAGCATCAACGTGCTTATTATTGCACGTGTAATTTATGGCTATTTATTTCAACTAATGACATAATATACGAAATGAATTATGACGCATGTCGGGAATGGTACAGTAACGACGCATGGCCCCACCGAGCTACTAGTGTGTAGCTGCAACCTTTAAGCGATTCGCAACGCCAACCCCGCTCCGACAAGAAGAAGCCACCAGCGTCGTCTCAACGCTGTTGCTGCACAAAATGAAACGAGCTTCAAAAGTGCGAAATAGTAACCCCTGCTGTGGTGGGGTGGAAATACGCCACCACCATTTAGGAGCCGCATTCCCGCAGAGTGCGCAGCTCAGGTATGATCCCCGTCCGCCCCCAGTTCGGTCACGGGATCTTAGGCCACGGGCAAACGGTCAAACGGGAAATTGTTGCATGCTTGCCCTTAGCAGGACGCATGCAACAGAAATGGGATAGGAAATCTAGGAAAGTGTGATGTATTTCGTGCCCATTTAATAGCTTACAATGTGCCGTTTCTTCGCCAGGGTGTCCCGAAAATGACACAATGTGTGAGCGTGCCGGTGGGAAAAGTCTTTTGTTTGCATTAGAGTAAAACCGAAACATGCTCTAGGTCCTGTTAAACTTTTGCCCCCAAAAAACGGACCAATCTTCCAGCTGAGAAAAGAACGGAACAAAGTTTCATATTGCACACACACACACACACTCTAACCCACATCCCCAATGTTCGGTCAAACTGCACGTGGTGAACATCTTGAGCCGTAATATCGGTGGGATGCTATAACGTGTGCCGAATAGTATGGTTAGAACAACTTTGGAGCTCGCACACCCGGTGTGCTGTCCTTACAGTAAAGCGGTCCACACGTCCACCACCAAACACATGTGTAGCCATGAATTCTTGCGTGCCACAATAATTGCCTTTCTTTGCCAGCTTCACATGACGGCGACAAACGACCCTGTGGGTGGGGGACTGAACCCACTCACACACACACACACACACACACACACACACACACACACACACACACACACACACACATACACATACCAAGCTGGAAATGAGCAAACCTGTGGCTCACATCACAGGTTCGTTCTCGACTTCACGAGGTAATGGTGGTCGGTCTCCGCCACAGGGTGCCCATCCGGATGCGCTCAGAGCCTCGTCTTCTGCCTCCAGTCCCCAAAACATAATCAGCCTTTATGTTGTACCATAAAAACGAAGAAGCGAGCCTGCAGCCTGTTACAGCCCCGGGACCCGTGTACCCCAAAACCACTGCGGGGTGTGGGCCCGTCCCGCCGTCGGTTCCGGTTCCGAGCGAAGAAAGCCAGCAGCAAAAGGGTTATACGGCTAGAGAGCGCAACCCGTTGGCCAGATGGTCGCCGCGAAAACAACCATGCCGAGCCGAGCGGGCGATAATAATGCGTCGCCGAAGCACCGGGTGTGGGATCGCTGTAAACAGGCCATTACTTTTGTACACTTGCGCACTGCCGCCACCGCCGGCAGTCGTCTGTGTTTCGAGCGGGAGCGAGTCCATCTCTTGTGCTGCAACTAACAACACGGGCCAAGCACGGATGGACCGAAAAAAACGGTAGGATATTCTTCTGGAGACTTGAAGCTCTCGGTTAGTGCTGTGTTTTTGTGTTGCCTCCACCCAGGATGGTATTAATATCGAGTACCATCTGCAATAAATTGGCTTCAATGAGTGCGCCCGATTCCGGCCATAGAGAGCTGCTGCTGGAGGAGAATCGATCTCCCGATGTGACGCGCATTTGATGAGCCGACAGACGACACATCGCTTGGTACCTTTTGTTGCCTTTTGTTGCGTCTGCTCGTAAATATTCCCAATCAGGTACGAAATGGAATGACTTCTTCACTGTTGAGGTTTCGATCGCAACAGGATTTCCAAGCAATAATTTAGCATCCAAACGATGTGTGAGTGGGCGCGCGTGCACTATCATGCGTGTTTAATAACTGTTTTAGCCAAACTTTTAGGATCCCTTCGCTTCGGTGTAACTTTCGCCCCAAACCCGTCGATGTCTAAGCTGATTAGACGCATTACGAGTTTCCTGTGTTTAATTTGTGCTACGTGTGTGCGGAACTTTGCCAGCTCGCTGGTTCGATTGCAAATGTAGTCCACTCCCTCTAACACCCCCGGGGTATCCTAAAAACGATTCGTTTCGTGTACAGTTATTCCCGTGAGGCGTTAAGGGTCAAAAGTTTTCCCTCCCTCGCTTCCCCTCTCTTGCTTCCAATTCGTCGGGCTTACCGGCATCAGGGGATAACTCATTATCGGGAATTATCGGAACCGTGATATCGTTATCTGGCATGCAGTATGGAAGATTGCCAGTACGTGACTGATTTATTCGACCATTGGCTGCTGCCTAGATGTTGGAGCCGGAGTAGGCTTACCGTCCTGCCTGTCTTCCGTGGGCCGGGGCAAACAAACAGCTCTCTAAGCAACGCATGCCTCCGATATCGTATTTACAGTAATAATGAAGATAAAATTTATTCCACAACATACACACACCAAACGGCCTCTCGAGCTGCTCACCGCTGTCCAGATCATCAAGCGAAAGCAGATTAATTAGTGTCGGATCTTGGAACACCACCGGGCTGCACTCAACCCAGCAAAAGGTCCGTAAGACAACACCGAGCCCATTGCCTAGGAAACAACAGTGCAGCCCGGATGGTAAGTGTGGCGGTCAGTGTTAGAGGGTTCGAAAAATTCCCAATCCCCAAGAGGCATCTTAAGGCTCTGGTCGGAGTTCTGGAGTTCATCTTGTCTGTTCGCCTGGGCAAGGAAGTGACGAACGAAATGTTCTTTACCATTAACACAAAAACCGCCAAGTGTGATGCGTTGTAAGCAGGGGCTGTGATCCAATTAAAATTTTATTTCATCCAAAGATGCTGCGAACGGTAACTGGCCACTCCTGGTGCCGATGGGCGAATAGGCATTCGGGATGGCTGCGTGGAAATGATTGCTGAAGCGCTATGAAGCATTCTTGGGCGCGCTACTTTCGGTACGCCGGCTTGACAGGCTTGAAAGCGTTGGTCCCTCCACTAGTGCACTCATAAGCTTGGAAGTTTTGTTTCACCAAATCTTCTTTGAATTGGTGTGGTGGGTGATGCCATTATACGAATTTGCTTCTTCTAAGAATTCAAATGTCTCGCAGAGGAGGAAAAAACACACTGTACAAGTGTCTCGAGCACTGCCTATAACGCGCCACCGGACAGCGTTGCTGCTCCCAAAAGAACACTTCTCTAAAGACATTAAAAACAGGTAACAAACCTCGTAACAGTAAGAAGGGGACGGAAAACAAGATGCAAGGTTCTAACGACCCGAGAGGTACACAACTTGACAACTTAATTCCGTCCTAGTGATGATGTCTAAATTAGTGTGAATTTATCTCACTTGACGCTGTGGACCCCGCCGTCGGTCGGTCGGCTCTGGAGATGGGAACAGCATGTCTTCCCCTATACCACCCACCCCGCCTTTCAAACCATTCCGTCCAGCAGCGAGATGAATGCTGGTTGTTTTTTCTGTTTTTTTTTTTTATATTTTGTTTTAACTTCCTCGTTAGACAGATCGACAAAAAAAAAGGTCTAACCTCGCCGCACTGGCCATGTCGAAAATGGCTCATTTTATTTTAAGAAACGGGTTAGGTGTTTATGGGAGGGCAACGATTCCCGATTCCGATCGAAGCCAAGCCGCACAAACATGCAAAACATTTACTTTTCTTTCCCTCGGTCCCATGCAGGCCATCCTTTGGGTTTAATTTATCGTTCTCCGAGTCGTTTCCTCGGGTCGGCCCGCAGAATCGGTCGGAAACGGAGCGGTCGATTGGCATAATTAATAAGGGTGGTCCGAGCGCGGCGAGTGTGTACGATGTGTGATGAGCTGATCGCGAGCTAAACAGCGATCCCCGATGACATCAGAGTCGGCCGGCTATGCTTGGGGGCTTCGTAATTATCAAATTATCTTGTATTTTACGAATCATCTGTGCTGATGATGGGGAGATCCGGATCGGATGGATTGGTTGGCCGGGCGCGATGTATCAGCTTCGGGTTCCAGCTTCCAGCCCCAGAAGATTTACGACGATAGGAAGGAAATAAATATTTTCTGGCAGATGTTTTAACGGGTGGCAACAGACATTCAAGATAGGATTGCTAACGTTTGATACATCACATCTATCAACTTTGCAAGGCACTCATTCAGAGAACATTGCACAAACGTATCAACAAGTGATCCTGGACACTCTGAACACAAGCTCAAGAATCATGTCCCAATGTCCCAATGTACCAAAACATCTCCAAACGAACCCACTTTTCGAAAGTGACTCCTTCACGTTCCGGTACATCTTCCAGAGACCAAACCCCAACAATTTAGACACTACAATACTGGCAAAAGCTCTCTTCAGAGTCGTTCAACTCCCTGCAGCAAAAAAAAACCACTAGAGACTAGTTAATAGTCCGTCGATTGTGTAGCCAGTGTGTGTGTGTGTGCTGGTAGTATCCCTTGCGCAGTACGTTACATCGTTTTATGACGGGCAGGCAGGCGAGCAGAGAATGGAATATAACTAAATTAAATGTACGAGCAGCTACAACAGACGGGTTCGTGTTTGTTTCGGGCCTAATGGTACATGATTGTACACCGTGGTGTTGTACCGTGTGGGCTAGCTTTTTCCTCTACCGAACGCCTACCAGCCGCTCGGTGCTCCAAGCAGCAAACCATCACACTTGGTAAACAACGGCTTCAGATTGAGCGTTTTGTATCGGAGTGAAAGTCTCTTATCCTTTACGAGCCTTTCTACGAGTTCCGGGCGGGAAGGGAAATCTACTTGCAGCACACGATTGTCTGAATTTCCTGTCCCTGGACATAAAGGGAATCAAAAGGAAGGAGAGAAAGAAAAAAACAAACAATCGAGCTAGGTGGAATGGCGAAAACTATTTCTAGAAAAATACGACCACTTAAAATGTCCATCGCTGTCGTATGTCGCATTCTGGTGTGGTGCGGTATCCGGCCATCCGGTAAGCAGTGCGCGCGCCTTTTGTGATGACTGCGAAGGTCTGTGGCTGCGGTCGATCGTTGCGGTTAACGATGGAAGGGAACGGATTTGGTGGATTTATTTGCTTGCCGGTGATAAAACCCACTCCCACAACAGAACGACCCGACAGAAAGATTGCACCAGAGTGCGCATTCACACAATCAACTCCTTTTTCATCGAGTGAAAATTATTTTTATGTCAATGGTTTATTGGTTGATGTCTTGGGGACGTCTCCAGTTCAGGGGGTGTAAGTGTTTATGCTTCTTTTTTTATTTAACACCCCCGCTCAGACTAACTTCGAAACGAATCGCATAATTCTTGGTGGCCCGTTACGGACACCCCGTGCACCGCGCCACGATTCCCAATGATCGAGCTGCTAAACGATTAAAAGCACAAACACAATGCCCAATCAGGCAGGGTAAACAAACGGTATCCACACTCCACTAAACACGCCAAAGCCACACGCCACCGAACCTGATCCATCATTACTATCGAATGCTTCATCTTTCGGCCCAGGACGGCGACGACATGTAAATGAACAGTTACCCAAAGCGGGAGAACAAGCGCCAAACCTCTCCGGAGCCAACAGACTGTAGTAGAAAAGCACTGTCATTAGCCAGCCGCGTGAAGCGTTTGGAAATTGTTTCATCGCAACATTCTCCGGCGAGTTCTCGCATGATGCCCACACAGACACACACACAAATACATTCGAACGCACGCCCGGTGTGATGAAAATGGAGGAAAACAAATCACCTAATGAACCTGATGAAGACTAATGAAAGTTGCTATCAGTTCCAATTCATAAATCTCCTCCCGAGATGACCTCACGTTTAGCCGCACGAGAAGGGAGAGCACCGACGGAGCAGTTTATCGTTGCTGTGTCCGTTCGTGGAAGATGGGGAATAAATATGTC
Source organism: Anopheles gambiae (assembly GCF_943734735.2). Lineage (NCBI taxonomy): Eukaryota > Metazoa > Arthropoda > Insecta > Diptera > Culicidae > Anopheles > Anopheles gambiae. Next base: position 23,174,019 of record NC_064601.1, on the reverse strand, counting down.
ACGTCATTCCCGGCCAGCGGCCGCGCTGATGGTGCCATTAATCGGTGGCGAAGCCGGAGGCGGCCGATATGGAAATGGAAACCTCGACGGGGAAATGAGCACTCCTCCCTCACGCCCGGGAGATAGATTAGTAGACACGGGTCCACGTGATGCACAAGAACGGGAGGCTATGTACTGACCACAGGCCAGCCGTCCGGGTGGAAAAGCATCATTAGTTCCAAATTCAAATAGCTGATCGGTGTTTCTCTCCTCCTACGAGGTTGTGCGTCAAACGACAGGGAGACAGTGATGAGTCCAAATACGAACCCTCCTACTGCTGCTGTTCCTAAAGTGCCTATTACGACAAAATGGAATGATAATGATCTTTACTTTTTTCCCTTGTTTTAGATCCCTCAGACCCTCTGTCTATCTGACACGGTTGCCTGGTTCGTTTCGACGTCAGGAATTCCTCAACGAACGACGAGCTACGCGTGCATTATGGCACTACGAAAGGCGTGAGGGCAACAAAGTGAATTGTTCAACTGCTGCTTCGAGCAATTAATCGACGGTTTTGTATGGCAAAGATGGGAACACCTTAGGCACGGTGTTGATCGGTTCTGCCATTTCCAGGGAGACTTGCTCCGACTGCCCCAGGGTCCACCACTTTCACCTTCCGTTCGATACCGGTTTGCATAATGTTTAATGCATTGCTTTCGTAACACTGTCAACTCGCTGAGGCTTTCCTCCTTCCCTCTCAATCCCCCTTCTGCCAACTCCTAGGGGCGGCCTGTGGTCTATTGGACGGAGCACGCGGATCTCGCGTACCCGAATCGTGCACCGTGATCGGCGTAAGGCGATGCGGATTGAAAGATTAAGCGACTAGGGGAGGCACCAGCACCAGCAACCAAACCATGGTGGCGAATGAACGATGGAAATGAAGGGAACAGAAAAGATACCTGTCATCACGATCGCGGTACCATTTGGCGGGGTGACGGTGGTGTTGGCGGTGAGTCCTGCGAGATCGTGTGCTTTGCGATAATCGATCAACAATATAGCGCCTAATTAAAGATAGAAAATTCCCCGTTCTCCGATTGTGGCTGCGATTGGTACACGAATGGTGTTTGGCGGAAGAGGTCGGTGTACGGAATGGAAATATTTTATATAATAAATTTCAAAGCAACATTGTGAGTTCGAAGCAGCGGGAACGAGCGCACAGTTTCGCATCGCTTGATGGATCTGTGTATTCAAAAAACGGGAATGCTTTCATCAGCTCCATAAAAGGCAGCTCGCTTACCTCTCTCCTGATCCGACGCCACGTGTTTGTTGGCTTGGCGGTGTGAATGTTGTTTCACACATCTTTGCTAACCCGATCTCTTGGTGGGGAGAAGGCCTCAGTCTTCTCGCAAAAAGCCTAAGGACCTTCAAAAACAAAGCAACAAATATTAATCTCAACCAGCTTCTGGATAATCAATGGTATGGACAAACGTGAACGTGAAATATTATAATCAACCGGGCTTTATGTTTTCAGCATTTATCGATGAAAACAATTATGTCGTATGCAAATGGCTCTTCGGTGGAGCTCGTTAAAACAACGCGACGATTTGGCCGGGGCCAATTCCACTAATCAGTACAACTTTCTCGCACAATCTATCGCGATCGGGCCAGCACAGATCGACAGTTTCGCAACAGGCAAACGGCCGCAGCACAAGTAAAAAAGGCCCGTCCACCTAGAGGGTCCTCCTCCCTCCGCCGAACCATCTGTCCGCGGGGCGCTTTAATAAATGCCAATCAATCAACCTACTGCTACACCGGCAGCCGGACAGTGCAGGGCGCTGAGCGTCCATCGTCTCATCGTTTTGCCGTATCGGTTGTCATCGCGGACGCGGATCATTGGGTGAGCCGAGCAATTAAAGTCTCCCCATCCGATGACCGACACAGGGTTGCCGAACATTTTTCGCATCGGTTCGCTGGAATTCCAGGCACTCCGGACTCTTCCAGCGATGTTTTGATTGATGTCCCTGCCCCGGCTTTAGAGTCCAAACGTGAATCACGCACAAGCTACAGGGCAAGATTGTCTTTTGCTGCGAAAGGAGCGTTTCCCGATTTCTTTTCACTTCAGTAAAGACTCCCACAGACAACAGCTGTGCGCTCGCGCACCCGCTTGTGTCAGCCGAAACTCCGGGAGTCGGTTAAGATTGCTCATCAGCAGTAAAGATTTACGACTTGCGAGACTCTATCAAATCGCTCTCGCTTGTCGCATTTGATGAGTGGAGTCATGTGTCGTCAAGCGATAGATTTGAGTAGCGTGGAAACAAGGGAGGAAACCTCCAAGAAAAACATCAGTACAGTAGCCAAGAACCGTTCCAAAGCCGGGATGACTGCAGAAAACGGGGGCTGACTTGTGAGATGATTTAACATTTCTCGAGCGTGCGTTTAATTCTATATGGCGGTGTACTTGGGGATGCTGCTCTTGGGCAAACTAACCTCATTTCTAAAGCTAGTTCCCGCCCTGCTCTTGTTCCGCTGCTCTAGCCAATCAACGACCCAACAAAAAAAAAAGAACCTAGCTCTAAAGGTTGATCCGGTAACATAAATCAAACAGTCAATGAATAAAAATCAATCGTTAGCACAATCGCTCGGAAATGGTGGCCGACGCAAGGGCGGCGGCGTGTGCTTCGGGCAAACAGATTACATTTCCACCGTTGCCGTTGCCCGGGGAAAGGGGTTACACCGGTCATGCCGGAGCCACCGCGTCCAGAATACATAATTAACAGCGTAAAGTAATTATTTGCGCCCGCGCTGAGAATGAATCATCCCGCAGGACCGTCGCCGTTGGAGGAGTTGCCAGGAGCTGGAACGGCGTGGACGTGCTGAGCGAGCGCCACAGCACGAAAGTGATAGCCTGGGCTCGGAGAACTGTTTTGCCGCCGGGCACCGTACGACCGTCCGAATGGTCGTTAGGATGGCAGTGAAGTGATAACAGCGCCCCGGCAGACGTGGCACGGTGAAAAGTCGAACCGTTTATCTTCCCGGGGAGGTTCGCCCGGTCCACTCGGTGAAAGTGACGATAGTCTGGCATTAAACTTTTAATTGCTTCATTTCATCTTCTCGGAGGTTTTGGAGGTTCTTGTTTTTCTTTGTAGTTTCTGTTCTTTTCTTCGATCGCCATGAAACGTTGGCAGCAGTGGAGTGGGCGCATTTTTTCCCCCCTTAAGCCACCAAGATGTAGTTAGTGGACGCTTTGTCCGGGGAAAAGGGTTTGGAAAGAAGGCAAATTTGGCATTCGTTGGTTGTGAAAAACAACGCTGAGAATGTTTTCTCTCATTACGAGCGAGCGGGCACAACTGGAATGGGTTCGGGAATAAGGTCAACCGGTTAATGAAAGGATCGACCGATACGGTGACATTTATTCGCTATAAACCTCTTAAATTAAAAAAAATATATATTCGAAAAGAAATTAACGCTAGTTTAATTTATTTCATTTGTTATACTGTCCCGAAAATCTGGGAGGGTCAACGTTTTATTGCGTTTCAAAGCCACTGAAACCACTGCCATAATTGAATCATCCTGCAAGAAGATTACTTTGCCGGACGTTCGGCAAATTTCACGCTTATCGCCTTATACGAACGATGACTCGGCGTACAAACTGCATCGCGCCGGACCAACATTTCAATCAGCGCAGCCCGGGAGACGACGCCTTCAGTCCGGGGCCGAAAGAGCAAACCGCACAAAAAGGTAAAATAAAATCCCACCCGAAAAAGGATCGTCTCCCGGTCAAACACAAACACACGCACAAGGATTGCCTGCCGTCTGGGCCCGGTATCCAATCCGGATGACAGCTGTTGAAATGCAATTACACGAGAGGCTGCCGCATCCGCGGCTGCACTCGACTCGCGCCTTAAGCCGTTTTGGAGGCGTAGGCAAGCGTTTAATTTTATCGTTCCGTTTGATGAGGGACAAACACAGACACACACACACAGGCTGATGAAATAATCCCAAAACCGTTCAGTAAGCCGAAAAGACTCCCCACTCCCCAACCATTGGAGGATCAGGTCTTATCATGTGCAAAGGGAGAAAAAAATGCTCCAAAACTGAACTTCTCAAAACTGATGTGCTTTAATAAGAGGGAGTAGGTAAGGGAAGAACACACGCGGCTTTAGTCGCGGTTTCTCGTTTTGGACTGTTGCTTTGGAGGCTTTCGGGAAGCCCCCCTGGAGGCTACGGTCATCACGCACACACACAAACCCGCCTTTGCGTTCGGGCGTTGATGGGTTGTCAGTTGAGCGTTGGTACATAATCGCACCTCAAACCTTCAAGACCGAGAGTGTGTCTCGTGGTCAGGGTGCATCGCGGGGGTCAATTTCATGTTGCTGTCAAGGAGGGGACGGGCAGGTGGCAGCGCGTTGATGCATCCTGACGTGCAGCAACCCCAAAATTCGTACCCGAAAAAGGGAACAACCGCACAGGAAAGGCAACGCGGAAGCGGAGAGTGCGAAAATCTTCACCCAGCGTGGCAGGGCGTTGAAATTGAGGCGCGCTGTGCGGTGAATTCAGCTTTAATTTTCGTCCTGTCAGAAACAAAATGGGTGCATCATAGCCGCCCACATTTGGAGCCACCCAGGCGGGGCGATGGGAGAGGAGGGAAGGGCTGTTGATGTCTTCAACAACTCGCAGAAACGCTGCTCTTCAACTCCTCAGCAGCAGCGAGGCGAGATCGTGCCTTGTAATGTAGAATTCCAATGACCGAGAGCTCCGGAACGAAGGCATACCGAGACGAATATTGCATCGTTTTGTACCAGCGAAACGGGTGGCGCGAGGTGTGGAGTGCCCACGGCAAAAGGCTGCAATAACCTTTGGATAAAGTTTTATGCAAATAAGACAACACTCATGTGCTCTGTGAATGGAGCAACGAGAACTACAGACAGTAACAGGCAAACGAAAACATTTAGAAAAAAAACAAGCCGTGAAACTCTTCCGGTCGGTCGGTGATGGTGAAGATAGGTCATTATCATAACACTGTTAGATACTTATCATGAATAGTGAGTGTTTTTTTGTACAAGCATTTACTTTACCTTGCTGCACCAATGTGAATAAAAACAAATACATAAATGGTACAACATCTCACCAAGAATGATGCAGCAGGAGGAGGAGCAGTGATCTTAGTTGACTTACCCGCAGGAGAGGATTCGTTGCTGGACACATCGCGCCATCTTGAGCGAAGTGTACAAAACTACAAGCAATGCAATCCCCTCCACCGCAATGCTCCTTGGACATGAACGGTTTTGGAATTAATTAAAAACCAAAGTCCCAAGATAGCCAAGACAAAGCTCTTCCGAGTGAAGGGAAGGGTACTTCCCACTGCCCGTGCGGGTCAATCGAATCATTGCGGCCAGCGCGCATTGCAGGTCGCAAAAGGTCGTCTCGATAAAAGATCTTACCCAGTGTGCTGGACAGGACCAGCTACCCAAATGGAGGACGCAGAAGCATCGGCAACGGGTTTAGCAGAAGATGCAGCAGAGAAAATGAAAAGTAAAAAAAAAAAAACAACGAAGAAACAAATCACTCATTTCTCTGCGCGAGCGAGCGAGCGGGCGCACGCTAGGATCTCTTCCGAAAGTGTGTCTTCCAATTCCAGTAACGACGACAGCAACGAATGGTTTGTGGCATTATATCAACCAACCATTACAGAACGGATGCTTCCGGGAGCCAGGGACGGACAATTCCACCCGTTCTGGACATTCTTCTCCCAGTTAACTTATTCGCTACCAGGTACAACATGGTTCCTGTACAAATGTCAACGCGAACCTTCTCCTCTTCCTCTGGTGCGATTGAACACCCGGATAGGGCGACCGAAGATTCGTCCGGGGGAGAACCTCAGCGCACCTTTAAATGGGATGTTTCGTTATGTCGCTTCACTCGGGATGTACTGGTTCGATGCCGTTTTGAAGCGTGGTGCGGTTTGTGCCTTCCTATGCTTTGTTCTAAAACTTTCGTGTGCACCCTTTTTGTGTGACAAAGAAACATTGCGCAGCTTTCCTTTCTCTCGATTGCGGTGTTTAATTTAGTGCCGTACAAACTGGTGACTGGCAGCTTCACGGACGCAAGGCTCTACACCGCTGGCATCCACACAAGACGAATTGTTTTTGTGTGGGATGGTGCGAGCATTCCAGCAAAGTTCCCGAAATCCTGACTCAGCCCCACTCGACTGGGAAGTCTTGCCACCGATTGCTGCGCGTTGCATCAGCGTTGCTTGGGAGAGAGGCGGTCATGGCGCAGGCCGAGTCTTCTCCTTCTGGATCGTCCCCTTGTAAACGATAATGTGTCACCGAAACGGACAGTCTATATGTCTCGTCATGATTAATCGCTAAATCGTGGATATTTACTCAACATAATTCCACTCCCAGCCCGGACAACGGACATCGGCATCGTTGGGCAAGGCGGCGGTTTGTCGGTGCAGATGGTACACACAGTGTACGGTGGCCAGCGTTGGTTGCTTGTTTTTGGTTTCCGTTTTGCGATGCAATCGCACTGATAGGGCGAGGCACGGTCCACGGGCTGGACTTGCGCCTGTGGACAAGCGAGAACTTCTTCAGCAGCTCGCCCGTCTTCATTTGGGCGGTGTGTGTGTGGCTGGTGGCCTGTACAGTTCCTTCCAATGTCTTCCCGGGTGCATTCAGGGGTGCTGTGTTTATCAAGGAATTGCTTTTCTTGCTTCGGAGCAGCTGGGAGAAGAATTTGCAGCGCAATTAATCAGCTGCATTGTTTAGGAACAATGCCTAGGATGCAGACTGAGGAATCGGTACAAGGCACACGGTAATTATTCCTATTTTTATCCGGTACTTGTTGGTCGTTGGGCGGTGGCTTTGGAACAGCACGATGCAGTCTGATGATGGTTGGGGGCAAAGGAAGCGGTATGCTTTCCATGTAACAATGGCTTGTTTTTGCAAGTTACGAAGATACACAATTGAAGATTTATTGGCTTGGCTTGAGAATATTTTACAAATTAAGAAATAAAATCTATCTAATTGTGGAACAAGATGTTTAAGCACTTTTGCAATTTTCAACATCCATCAAGAGTCCTTCTTCAATAAAATAATATAATACAAAAAAATAAATTTCCAAACTATGACTCTACCTCAAGGAGGATCGGTGTGAACTGCAATCAGTCAGAACAATCGGCGAAACATCGATTCTGTTCCAGTGCAAGCACATTACTTGATTGGTTCGAGCGTGCCTTACTGGAACCGAGCAACCGCACCAGCGCAAGGAGGAGGAAGTTGTGCAACATCCACGAATTCATTTTTAACGATCATGTTTGGGTTTAAATGATCGACCATCGTCGTGCCCACACGGTTTTCTCCAGCCCAGTCCAGTCCACCCGGCAACCCGTCTCCCGGTTTCTTCACCTTGACCCAAAACAGTTAACAACCGGTCGTCAACGATTGGAGCGCGATAAAGATTACGACACGAGAGAAAAAAACGGTCCAGGAACGGAGCCCATCGCCCATCTCCTTCGTTGCGTTCTGCGGTCTGTTGTGTCTGTTTGTTTTGGTTTAGCTTTGGAGAGATGGGTTTTTTTTTGTGTGTGTGTCTGTTTTGGTTTCGTTTGCTTATTCATCTTGTCTTCATCTCCCGGTACTGCTGCTGCTGCTGCTGCGAGGCGGTAATTGAAGAAAACTCAGGCTGCAGTTTGCTTCGGTGGATGACATTTTCGGGTACTGTGTCGCACTGTGGAAGCATTCCCTCCTGTCCCTCTGGCAACTGGCGAGGATGGAGTCGTTGGGCGGGATGGACGGCCGGGGAATTTCGTGAGCAGCGAGTCACCGTCTGACAAATTGTTTGCAGAAATGGTCGGTTGCATTTTGTCGTCCAATCGGGTGCCCAATCGGTACATCGTTCCGAATGTGTGTGGGGTGTGTGTCCGAGTGTCCTCGTTGCTTGCTACTCGTGCTGCAACAACCAAAACCCACGACTTTCCCGGGAGGGTTTTACAGTTTGTATGTTGTTTCCTGCTTTTTTTTTTATAACTGCAGCAACCTTTTTTTTACGTTTCCTCTGCTCGTTCAGCACTGATTTGCTCTTCTGCTGACGGTCAGCTTTTGTCCAGAAGGAGCGTCGGAGCAGGACACGGTTGCTGGTGGAGCTGAGCAGCCTTCCTAGGCGGGTGGGCGGACGGCGAAGCATGAAAGCTCAGCTTTGATACTGTGTGAGAGCAGGGAGAGAGAGGGGGGACGAAAAACAGCAACAAAAACAGGAAAGAATCTTCCCGCAGTCTGCCACTGCTGTTGCTGCTGCTGCTGCTGCACCTTCCAGTAATGATGCTCTCTCCTTCCTCGCTAAGTTTCCCCCATTCTGGAGGAACGCGTGGTGCGATTCAAAGGCCAGCGATGTCGGTCCCTTGCCGGGGCTGAAGCTGATAAATGGAAGCGGCCGACTTGCTGGCGAATCGTGCCGGAACCTCTCGCGCTCGGGGAACGTATGGAATGTTTGATTAATTATTTTTATTGGACTCTAACGATTTGCCAGTGCACACTGGCGACCAATATGCGGTCAGCGCTTTTTATTGCGCTGCGTTGACAAATTGCACGGATAAAGTCATCGAGCAAAACTTCATTAGTTGTGTTTCAAACTAGCGCCCGGCGAATGGTTTGTGGAGGATGGCGAGGGTTCGGTGGTTCCGTTGCAGGCTATTAGTGGGCTATAAAAAGAGAGCGGAAAGAATATTGGCCCACGGTTTTGAACGGTTCTCATTGGCTTTTGTAGCGAATCTTCAGCGCACACGTTCGAAAACAGTCAATTAGATAATTTGCTTGCTCGTTTTTTTTTTGTTCTTTTTTTGTGAGAAAATGTGAAAGGTAAATGAAATGTATTGCATTTACAGCTTCAGGCAATGCCAATCAACTCGATTGCATTTACTTCATTGAAGGTTTTTTTTGGCGATTGTCACACAAATATTTTGATTTGATGTGATGTAATAAACCAAATATAACAAATGAATTTGTACTTTCCACTTCCAACATATAAACCAAAGGATAGTCTTTGCTAGGGCAAATATCGATCGTAGATAAGGATTGAACTCTGGATCTATTGTGTACAAGATCACCACGCATGGTACGACGCTATTCGAGGACCTCATGCCCGTGTCGTTACAAGTGAATAATATGAAAATAATGATAGGAAACATTACATTATTTCATCAATCCTAAATCAAAATAACGGTTCACGAGACTTGAATGAAAAATAATTGATTTCATATATCACTTCGTAAACAACTACTCCTCCAATTGGTTCACTACGATTGATACTCTTCAACTGTTATCTTTAATTAAGCCACATCTTTACCATAAAATAAATAAAGCTCCCTGTGCCATTCCATTCCAGCTGTAGGATGCTATTGACCGAAACATTACACCGATTTATGGTGAACACTTTTTCTAAACCGGCAATTGACAACCCGCTTAAGACACCCCCCAGGGAACACAGGCGGGAATGCCTAGACGCGCACCCATTAACACGCTGCAAGCCGGACCCCAAACACTTAAATTAACATATCCATTTAGGAAGTGCACGTCCACCGCACACCGGGAGTGTGGTTTGCAAGCGCATCGTCTGCCTGGTCGTATTAGCTTACCGGACCTCGTGTAGCTCGTTCCACACTGGCAACGCTCCCCAAACGGCTCCCGCGGTCGAGCTAAATTGGATCGTACATTCTTATCGTAGAGCACTACACTTTGATTTCAATGTTTCCTCTAGCTTCGTCCACCTCTGTCCAATACACCATGGCACCATGGTCTGTTTCTGTGTGTGTAGCACCGAAGGATGTTTTGTTTCTTGTTGTGCCATTCCCTGCGTACCTGCATTCCCGGCGTGTTCTTCCCGGTGTGTGTTTGGAGCTCTGGTCCACTGGAGGCGACCCACACGGAGAAGTGTTTGGAGAAGGCACCACAACCAGTGGCACAGTCATTAGCCGGACGACGGTTGCCCGGACGACGACCACAACGATGACGACGACGATTGGATTTCACGACGGTCCAGCAATCCGCACTGTGCACACTTGGGTTGCGCTCACCCGGTAATCGAAGTTAATAAACTTCCCACCAGAGCCGGATCCCGTGCGATGCGTCTCCGTTGTTGGGGCGGGCATTTTTAGCATGTTCGATCGGGGCTTCCGGAGCAGATTCCAAGTCCTCGCTCTCTCTCTCTCTCCGCTGCCCCATGCTGTGCCGACGCAGCGGAGTGTCTCAGCTTTCCTGCGCGTGTTCTAGCTTCTGACTGGTCACAATCACAGGTTACGGAGTACGTGAAGGTTGGAGCGACTACGTACGTACCCGTCAACCTTCACCGCGTAACTTGAGAATGTTTCAGCCACCGCACACACACACACACACACACACGTGCATGTACTCCTCAACTCGCCTAGCCTAGGCTTCATGCTTCACATTTTCGGTTGATGAGGATCCCGCACTGATTTTGCCGACTCGCTCGCTGGATGATCATTCATGCCGACCTGCCACGGGTTCCTGTGGAGCCACACAGGATGCGCACACGGCTAGGCCAACCGCCGGCTTATAAATATGTACCCGTCATGTCGTATGGGGGCATGATTTATTGAGCTATTCTCTGCACATTTTATCTACGGCCGGACATCTTATCGGTGTGGCGATGCATTCACACGGCCAGCTACTCGGCGGTCCTGGAAGCGCGAGGACTGGGAGTTAAAAAATCCCCCTTGTGGGGGGGGCGAAACATTACATTACTGATATCCAATACTACAAGCCGTGTGGTGTTTGTGTGTGAGAGAGCGTTCATAATTTACAATTGCACAGCATCATCATCAGCGTCTGCTTGTTTCGCGAGCGGGAGGATTTGTAATTGCTCATCGGATCGGATTAAATGCACCGTTGTACATGCCACTGCAGGCTGCTGCAGTCTCCCCAGAAGTCGTTCGCCTTAGTCGCATCCGTTTGCAGATCAGTTTACTAATTTGTGCAAAAGCTGCACCAACGTGCACTTCTTTTACTTCATCCCCTTTACCGATGGGGGAAGAAGGTTTTAGCATTCACCCCAGCGAAAGATGTATTTGAAGGAAACGCGCCAAACATTGCCAAATGCTCAATTCCGTTCCAGCTCCCCCAGTCGCTACTTGCACGACCACCCACGGAATGTGGGCGCCGTGTCACCGCCGCACGCCGCACGGGTCGGCGGAAGCATGTTTCGTTTAATTAAAACAAAGCACTGTCGTCAGGCGAAATCGTGATTCGCGGACGGATTCGTTATTGTTTTCTGATTATCTCGGACTGGCGAAGGCACCGCTAACACGCCGGGAAGGATCCCCCCACAGATCCACCAGAATGCAGGCAGTAAGGTAAAGGAAGCGACCGAAAGAATTGCATGCACGGCAAGGGCAAAAGAGACCCCACGAAAAGATGTAAGTTGGAATTGTGTTCGATTGTTCTAGCCAGTTCGGGGACACCGCACCGGGAAGTTGGGCTAACATTGTTGAAATAATTAGTCACTAGGTAGCCGGCGAACGTTCGTGAGTGCTGCGCGGCATCATTAAAAAGCGTCCCCGTCGGCACATCATGCCGTACGACAGCGAACAACTCCCGTTCGGTTGGTTGACCGGGTGATTGATTTCGTTTAATTTGAAATAAGCTGAGCAGCTTTGATGGCACGACCCAAGTGGAAAGGGATCAAAACGTGAGGCAACGGCAACCCATTGGCCAGAGTGTAAAGTGACACCCGGACGGACCGCCGGGGAACCTGAACCTGGGGGCCTACACTAAATGAGCAACTGCCGGGTAGTGGTGCAGCAGCGCGCATCGTCATGTTGTCTCTTAATTAGCATAGGTTTTAGAGCGGTGACGCTGGGTTTCGCGCGTAGCAACCAAGGGCTGCAAGTAATAATGATATTTATTTGCACTGACAGGCAACCGAGCGGACGAATCTCCTACCGAAGGGCCACCCCTGGCAGGACTTGTGGAAAACCATTGGCAGACGATCGGCTAGAAGCTGCCAAGCTGATTGCAGCAGCTCCTGCGCACAGCGGGAGCTCATGGGCGGGCGAATAGGTGCTCTCCTTCGTTTTTACCGAGAAGACCCTTGGGTTCATTTATTCTCATTTGCTAAAGCTTACGTCCCGTGACATGGTCGTCGACCAACAATCACATCTAGGGTACCCCATTCCCCCTCACGGGTACTCGATCATTTCGGTGTCGGCAAAACGGTTTCCGTCAAGGGCATGGGTGCCGCCACCTTGCACTGGAGTAAGTGCAACTATTTGTGAGTGTGTGTGTGTGTGAGAGAGAGAGAGAGAGAGAGAAAGAGAAGGAGCGATAGCGAATGCAGGAATGCATCTACCACCCTGTCGCACAAAGCGAGGTAATGAGATTATGTGCCCGAAGACTGAGAAGCGTTACAGAACCATTAAAAGTGCAGCCAAGACAAGTCACCGTTCCTTTTGCTACAATCTACAAGAACATGGCCTCGCACTGCAGAAACGAGTGGCGAGGGGCACTGTGCTAGAATTAAAAGCACATTTTGCAAAGGCAAACCAGTGACGAGCGACGAGCCCCACCACGAGTTCAGGGGATGTGAGGCGGTTGAGGCCAGGATCAATTCTTTTACGATTGACAATATTAAAATGGAATTATTGTAGAACAAGCGCGCTATTTACTCTGATCGGGGGAACAGCTGGGAGACTACTGGTAGGATGCACGTGCATTTATGTAGAGCTGTTGGATAATATGAACATGAACAGTGTGTCTTTAAGATGCCGTTTGAGTTGCGGTGCATTTTATGGGGAGCAAGCTCGTCGTTTAGTTTAGTTTGTTGCAGTGTTGTGGAGCGGGAATGTTTGCAGCATAATCCACCAAGAGGCCGCAGAAAAACAGTGTAGTTCAACGAAATTTATATGCAATTCAATGTACAACCAATTATGGTAGAATGTAAATATAAACCATTTTTCCAGCATTGAAAGGTTTTAAGTATTAGGATATCAAAGGATAATATTGGACATTTTTTCTTAACGATCATTGTACTTAAAATAAAATAATACTTGAGCTGCAATGTAAAACATGATTTTCAACAGAGTTTCATCCTTTTCATGGCAGTACAAAAAAAAAAACATTCAACGCGTGATTCCGTATGACGATGATGATGTTGAAGCTCTAAACTTTGTCATACATATGCACAAAGGTAAACCAATGCAATTAGAATCAGATTGCAAACTCTTTTTGTACTTCAAATGAAAGATATTTTTAATCGATTCCCAATACACTGCAGCTTGCCTAAGCAAACTTACACACATACACACACACCTGGTAATATCCTTTCACCTTCTTCCGCTAGCGTAATTGCAACATCGTACCGTACCCACTGGGCGGAGGGAGAATCGGCAAAGTCGTTAAGAATTATCGCACATGTAATGCACTATTTCTTTGTGACTAACGAGACCGCGCATTTTCCCCAATGCCACAACCATCCTCACCATCCGCCCGCACCGAACAAACAGCATGGATGCGCATCCCATCCGCTACAATCTGCCACGCAACGCAACTGCACCTAACGGCACACCACAGCAAACCCAACACCACCACCGCCACGGGCTTAGCTTCTTCGATCAAGTGCACCGATTGGGTCGCCCGGGGGATTCGCATCGACTGCAGTATGTGTTAAGGCGCTTTGCTTCACAGAAAGAATGATAATGGTCTTCTTCTTTCTCTCCCCCACCCTATCTATCCCTTACTGAATGGATATGAGACTCAAAAGGAAACCTTAACGCATTGCACCTCGCCGTGTGATCTTTGTTCGATTTTGCAACCTTTCCCATTTACCCAAAACGTGCGACAAATGGATACGCGCGCCTTGGAGAGTTGCTTACATCCACCGAAGTGTGTTACACCGCCATTTGCAAGTGAAGATCCTTTTTCTCACACTCTTCGCACTGGGGCGGGGCGGCTGGTGTTATGCGCACCAAGCCGATGGTACTTTATCGTTCCCGGGGATGGGACGCTCGAAAGAAACTCCGATTTTTCCTACCAGCGCGTTGACATTTTGCTACAATAAGCAAGGGTATAGGTTGGTTTCGTTCGTTACAGTGTGGCACTGTATCTCCCCGTCCTTGCCGGATTTCCTACCCCCTAGGGTGCGCGAACACGTGGAATGGAATTTAAATTAAATTTGCAAAACCCGCGCGCGTACTCTCACCAAACAACGCAACAACGCTGACAGCGCGAACAAAGCGGATCAATAAATTTAGGCACTTCCTTCCATTGATTTCGATGCACACACACACTCGCGCGACCGGTGGAGTGCATTTTGATACGCGCTCCCACTTGCCAACTTGCCTGATAGCGGCTGTATATTTGACTTTGTTTTCTTTCTCCTTTCCCTCGGTTGCATTTCCTACGCATTGTGATGCACTGTGCAATGCAATGGTTGGGAGAAAGGGGATGTGAAAAATGCACCGCACAAGAGAGGCTTCTACTGCGGAAGCTGTAGCAATTCCAAAATACCGATGATTGCGTTATCGATGGGTGTTTTTCTGTTATTGCACTGCAGCCCGGGGAGGGATTTGTGAACGGTAGTAGTAGTGTGTAATAGTGCCCTCTCTTGATTTAATTGGATGAACACGGCTTCGCACAGGTGAAGGCACAGTACAACCCCTTTCATCACCCCATGATAGGGCCGCTTGTACTGTTTGTGATGGTGGGAAAATAATGTTCATTAATTTGTTTCATTCCAATAGGATAGGAGAGGCTGTAGATGCACTATCGTAGTGGCAGCGTTCACTTTATGTTGATGGTTGTTTGTTCGCGTCATTGCAAGTTAGCGTTTCGTGCAAGTGAAGGAATGAATTTACATTAAAAAAAAACTCCTTTTGCACGACGATGTTATTGGTGGTTATACGCATACAGCATGTATTTATTTGATTTTACAAATCGTCGATTTTGAGTTAATTAATACGTGTTGAATTGCATTTTGGTTCCTAACCAATTGGATCAACGTTTGTGATTTTTTTTTTTCATAATGGATGTTAGAGTAATTTTTCAATCATATTGTTTACTTTTGAAAGCTGTAAGCTGCTTTAAGCTGCTGCATAAAAGGATCAACACGCTTTAGAATCAGCGCTTTCGTCAGTTTTTCGGAATTTCCGCCATGTCAGACGAAGACATGCGTGTAGGCATGTTTTAATGATTTTTATCCATTTCTCCACCTTAGTTTTCACGACAAAATTGTGGAAGTAGAGCATTTGGAACATGTTTGTCAAACAAAATTCCAATTGGACACAGCTGGGGGATGTTGGACCAGTTCAAGGACTATGGTGTCTTACTGAATTTACTCCAAAAATCGCCTAAAATAATCGCATTAAGTTTTGGCGCGATGTCTGCTTTTAAACTGGGCTTTCATTCGATGGTCTGATAGTTGTCCAACCGTGCCAAGGTTTATACAACGTCCACAGAATGTTCGTTTTAGACGCTACGGGGTGCCGATCTTTCATCGCGCTCGATCCTGACCGAAGTTGCTTCACTGTTTTGGCCATCACGGTTAGAGTTTGACTGATAGAGGTGTCCAATTTTGTCTGCTGACTCATGAAATACAATTATTCTGCTATTCATCACCATCATTCATGACTAAACGCATCAGACTTCAGAAACAGATCGCTTAAAAAATGTAGCGCCGTATCGGGGCAATTTCAGTGCAAACAGTTTACAGTTCATTGCAACTACAGAGTTCGCAGCATACAGCAGTGTTTAAAATTTGCACATTTTTATTGTTTGTTTCTCAGCTACAAACCTCGAAAATGTCTCGGCTTACTTGCTGTAAAACTATACCATACTAACAAAGAAAAGTTTCTCCTTTATGCGTTGGCCATGCTACGATTGCATGAGTTCCACACAAAGAATAACCCGTTCCAGGGAGAGAGCTTACACAATAGCGCACTATATATTCGCTATCACACCAGTTTGTGTGTATCGATCGTAAGCCGATGCAACAAGCATTAATTGTGATTGAAATAAAATTATTCAGCTGTGCTCACTTTGCCATCCTAGCTAGCAGCGAGCGAGAAGGAGCCATCGGTTACCTGCCACAAACGGGTGTCCGGAGAACGTCCTGCACACGATTCCATCAAGCGTTCCAGTGGAATGCGCACAACAGGAAGGCTTCCCTTACGACGACAACGACGACGACGACACAGTTCTCAAGACTGCGCGTTTCCCCAGCACACGTATGCTGGAAGGAATCTAATGCTGCTGCTGCTGCTGCTCGAAAAGGAATGGCAAAACTGTTTGTCCTATTAAGCAAATGCACCCGAGGTTGCCCCCGTGTAGTTGCCACCGGGTGCAAGGTGTTGCACTGTGCTGTTGGTTTCTCAAACACACACACACACGCTGCCACTTTCTGCGGCCTGTCAGCATGTGGAGCAGAGCATGTGTGTTTTGCTTCCGTAACTGCCGCCGGTGCTGCTGCTGCTACTGGGCACACATTTTACAATCATCTTTCTGCCAGCTAGGGTTTGCAACCTGCAACCCGCTTCCACGAGCCGATGGCCCTTCGCCGCACGCAGACGAAGGCGGTGGGTGGGCAACGCGGAAACGATAAAACCAACGGCAACTGACACCTCCGATGCAGCTTCGTTCTATTCAATTCAATTCAATTATGGAGAATTTATAATGCAAACTGTTTATTCGGGCCCGGTACGCTTTCCGAGACCCAGTGACCCCCGGGAAAGCACACCGGAACGCACCATTTAGCTAGGGCTGTTGCTGCTGCCGCTGCTGCTGCTGCTGGTGCCCTTGTTGGGAAGCTTGACGTTGCTCTCTAGCCCCCCCTCACAGACTTCAGTCAGTGAAACAAAACATGCATTAAGTAAATCGAAATCGTACTGCACAATCCGATGCACTGTAGCTAGGGGTTTTCCCATGCACTTGCTGGCGAAGGCTAACCCTTTAAGCTTTTTCGGAGCCGAGCGTTGCATTGATTTCCCGTCCTGATAAGTACCCGGTGACTGTGTTGCTGCTAGCGTACCCGCTCCAATCGGTGTGGAGGAATAAAATTAATCAACTAAAACATACACACACGAGAGTGTGGGGGGGGAAAAGGACACAAGGTTGCTTGTTTTCGCTAAAAATAAACACAGTCGAAAATAGAGTAACAGATAAGTGCAGCAGTTCTTTGATAATTGCCCACCCCGCGGTACGTTTCCATTTCGTTGACGCTTGGCCCAACTGTAGCCAATCTGCGATAGCTTTAAAAGGGCCGCGTACTAGGAATGAAATGAAACGGATCGGATGAACCTCTCCCCGCCCGGGCTCCTGTGCTTTCACGTGGGAGTGACTTACAGTCCTAAAAAGGGCTTTTGCGCTGTTGACTCACCATTCGTTCTGCAATCATCATCGCTTGGCCAGCGCTTAGCCAGCACAACACGGACTCCACCCGACCTTCGCTTCGCTGCGGAATGGTGCGCTTATCTAAACGTTTGTACAATTTTCGCTTTAATTTGCAGCGAAACTATTTTAATCAATTTAATCTCGTCAACGAAACGGGCGACGACCATCGCCAATCGCCAACCTATGCCGGGGGCCCGCGTGTCCGCGGGTGTGTGTGTGGTTTGAGCAAAGGATGAAGCGGAACAGTAAAGAACGACGTGCAAAACGGAACGAAGCGGTAAGCAAACTCCGGGCAAGCTTCACAGTGCATCGTGTAGACACACACACACACACAAATACAAACAGTGCACAGAGAGCATAGAGGAGATGCTCCACTTTACTGGATAAGCATTTTAGGTCGAATCAACGACCTAGGCGAAGTTGGAGCACCAACAACCAACAAAAACAGCCGTGTAGAACTTTAGCTTGGGCAATTGGCAGAAAATTAATTGATTTCCTTTTCGGAACATCGATTCGTGGAGAAATTAAATTTCGTAATTAAAACAATCATTGCCGAGTTGTCGCAGACGACACGGGAGGGCAAGGACTGATTTTATTAGCCACATCAATCAGTATAATCCACACACTAATGGAAAAAAGGTGAGTTTTAGCAGATTTATTGTACGAGCAAAGCAAAGAAAGGATTTTAAATTAAATTTAACAGAACCCGAAAGAGTCAGGTTCAAATAGTTGCAGCAAAATTGTAGTTTCAAACACCTTTTGCAGGCAAGCGCATGTTTGAATTTCTCCAAAAAGGGCAGTTATGCACAAACAGTTGCAGGTATTTAGGCGTTCTTCGATGCAAATACAATTCTCGCCATAATCCACATGTGCCATGAAGTTAAATTTCGCCGTAAAGTATGCAACCTTCGAAACAAATCATGATCTTTAAGGGAAGACAAGGCATACCTTTGCAGAAGTGATGTTACTTGACAAGACCCAGCTATGATGTGATGGTGAAAGACCGTTTCATCTAAAAGACCAGTTCGAAATCAATTGATTGGTGTTATTTTAAGACATGTCACTACTGTAACCTTAGCCAAACGGTGTATCTTGTGTTAAGGGGTCAAAATGTTCCATTTGCCCGTGTGCAGTAACAGAACCCAACTATTACCTAACCTATACACCCCTCAAACGACCAGCTGGAAAACCCCTGAAAAGACAAATCTATGCCCCCTCTCTAGCTCATCTTCATTGAAGAGTATTTTCGTGTTTCATTTGCATGAACAGAATCCATTTCTTGAAACAGCTCACATCAAAGATGACGTACTGTGGTGGTGTGCCTCGTCCTCCACACCACTTCATGTCTTCCTCACGCTCTACAGCAATATTACCGACGCCTGTGTCATGTTTTGCCAACGTTCCGACATCGTCTCGCACTCTCTCTCTTTCTCGAACTGGCACATTATTGGGAGCACAAACTTTTTGACAAAGAAAAGCCAACCCCGCGTCAGCAAAGCATACCACCGTCGCCCCATCCTATCTATTCTGCTGCTGCTCCAGCAGAAAACCGGAGCCGTTTGTTTTCTTTGCGTCGAGCTTCATCTGTACACCGCCGTATTCGTTCGTTTGTGGAAACTCCCGAACCCAACAAATCCTTGCTTTCATACAACGGTAACGTTCTTGCAAGAAGGTTGCTGAAAACATCAACCACTCTCCCCCCCCACTGATTGCTAGGACGCTTGTCTCTTTAGGATTTTACAAGTGCAAAAGTTTTGTTCTAGCCTCAAATTTCCTAGTGTGCCCGTTGGTACCGACTTCTTTTGGTTTGGCGGGAAAACCTCGGGGAAGAGAGAGAGAGAGAGAGAGAGAGAGCTTTGAGCAACGCGTTGACTTTAGAAGAAACCTCACCGTAGGTCCAATGTTCGGGATTCTCAGTGGTAGTTATATTACACGCTGAACACACAGACAAGCGCATCATGCAATGACCATGGGGTCGGAGTTGCGAAATAGACCTCGTTCGACTACCAAGTCCTGCCGGGTTCGGGATAGGCAGCCTGCACCACACAACAGAGGTTTCCCTTGTCATGGCAAGCGAAATGGTATTGTGTTTGCGAACGCTCGGCATAGCTCTGCTGCTCATTTCGACGTAGCGTACAACCAAATCCATCCATCCACCAAACACCAGCACCGGCATAGGTCCGCTATCTCGAGCGATGGGGGATCATGTCGGTAAACTAATAATGAAATGAGTTGTGTTTTGCTTGTAGCACCACCGGGAGGAAGTACCACATCAGCAGGGGGGGAGCAGCAGGAAGAAGGATGAAGCTTACAACGTGCGTTATTTTTGGGATGTTCAAAAATTTTGAGAACTGTTGAATCCCCGTCGCTCTGCTCTTCATGACATACAACAGCTCTCGTACTGCTAATGGAGTTGCTAAGGATGAATGTGTTCAAAATAATATTGTGAATGAGCTTCAGTGGCAGAATTTCCACACAACATCGTTGTTCCCTTTCAATTAACCTTTAAAGTGGGGACCCTTTATCAACATGTCGGACACACCGATATGCATACATCCTCTTGAAAGGATCACACTGAAAGTGTCCAAAGGCTTGAAGCTCGGTCCCACCCACCCCAAGGCAATGGTTTCTGTTACCAGGAAACTGATAGCATTATTGAGATTTTGTTTTTAATGTATGCATATTAGAACAATGATTGTACTGTACCATTGCTCCGCATTCTACCAGGGCTACCCTTCACGTTACGATGCTATCGGGATCCAGAACCCTTCGCCTATTATTCTGAGGGATGAATATACAGGTCACTTGGGCCATTTTTGCATCCAGGCTCAGATAACAAAACCTGATGATTAAATTTTAAACCTTTACAAAAGACGCCACAACACACCACTCTGTGTCCGGGGAGTGTGAGAGTGCAGCACTATGCGCAAAGCAAGCTCGTGCGGCTCGTGCAAATCCAGCATGGAAGCCGAGCTGAGGGAGTACTCGGTTGGTCTTCCGAAATTAGGATTCCCATTAGGAGTCGGTTAGAGTGCTTCGAGAATAGCTTCGGTGGAGTGCAAGATTCTAGTTTTTCCAGGCTTTCGTGAACACTGCTCAGACTCAGCCGTGTGGGTTGAAAGTTACACGCTGTAATTAGATGGAAATTGCGTCGGACGAAGACCAGCACACACTCACACACACACACGCCCTAGTCGGGCAGACGCTAGCGCCATCGGGCCATGATGCTACGTAGGCTACGAGGGTTTGCGTATGAAACTGAGCCCGGGTGCTTCCAGCTCAGTAAAGCTTTTAATTGGATGTACGCAAGTAACGATGCAATTTATGCACATGCACTTGCACAAATCACACTCCCCCAGTGCAGGCTGTACCAGCAGGGGCTTTACCGGGTTTCGGGATAAAACAAAGGTTTCATTTTCAAGGTATAAAACTGGCAATAACTTCTAATGCTCTTATCAGCACACTCTTAGGAGTTGGAGAAGAAAAAGGAGCCCAAAAAAGGCATTTCTGCACCAAAGTGCTGCTGCTGCGGCACCAATTAAAATGCTCCTCGCAGCGCATCATCTTGACCAAGCGGCAGGAAAGAAACCTCATTTCTCGAACCGTTGCGTACCTCAAAATGAGGACATAAATTATCTCGAGGCAAATTCGTTACCAAACCCGCGCACAGTTCACCCCATTGGACAGTACACTTTAACTCAAAGCGGTCTCACAGTTTGCGCCAAATCCACGCAGCGCTTGCAGCAAAGGCGTCTGGACAAAGATAAAACAAAATACAACCTGGGTATAGGAGCGCGCGCGCGCCACGCTGCGTCCTGTAGCGAGAGGAGGAACCGATCGCGAGGATTGGTTTTTATGGGGGAAAAAAGCGCAATTTTTATGCTTCTGATTGGCACCGCAGCCCGGCACTGCCGCTGTGGTGGTCCCCCGTGGCGGCGACGTTAATTTAGGCACTGTGACTCCCGCTGCCTTTGCGGGCAGGACTCGCGACAAGAGAACCAAGACCTGTTGAAACGGTCCACCAGCAATGCAGCGGCAGCAGCCAGTGCGCGCGAGATGCGACACGAGTGCGGATTGGCACCAACGAAACCTACGGATAAAACCAGACCGCGCGGATCCGGTCAATAAAAGGACTGGAGGGAAGGCAGCGACCAACCGATAAGTTTGGCCCCGCGCGGTCCGAAAAAGCTGCGAAGGCCCAAACATTGATAATTTGACAATTGTCTACTTCTTCTGCTTCGGCTTTGGTCGCGTCTCGTCCTGCTCCCGTGTTCTGTTTTCCTCCCGCGGGCGACGATTCTGGCCGGGGTCTCCGTTTGTTTGTTTTGTTTGCAATCCCCCGCACCGGACCGTTTAGGTTGTGTGTGCATTTCATCGGGTGTGATATCAAATTTTAATTTATGGGCCTTTTTTTATTCTGTGTCCGCTGGCTGCTCCTTCAGTGATTTGCAAACACACCAACACACCTATTATAGAACGCCGAGTGGAGAGGAGAAGGTTTCTGGCGAAAAGGGCTAAATTGAAGTGGATGAAAGATGGAATAAAATGCAATCTGTGAGCTTTTTTTTTGTTCCCTTTTCGAGAAGCTAACAGGATAAAATTACACACGGTATAAATCAGGATGTCTTCCTTCCAGGAGTGTTGCTCGTTGTCGTCGTAGTCGACGACGACGTCGTCTGGCTCACGATAATTATGGCTTGGGGGCAATCGGTACCCCCTACCCTCGCCGCCAACCAGGCCAGCGCGATGGGAAAGAATCAAACGCATGCCTGCAGTGGTTGGTGCGTTTGTTGATAATATAAATAACGAAAGAATGCAGCAAGATTTCGGTTTGAATGGTCATTTGCTGCTGAAAAGTTCGATGAAAGCCAACGAAAGCCTTGTGGCACGAACACAGCACAACAAACGGTGAAATGAATATGCAAGCAGCGAGGGAGATTATCAATTATATTGGTGTGGGGTTCGAAGGCATGAATCTTCTTGCTGACTGCTGAATGACACTGGCACGAGGTAGTTCGCTAAATGTAAAAAGAGATGATGATGTGCTGTTTACCACACTGTGGAAGCGATTTAATACGCACAAAAAGTGCCACTTTTAAAAAGATACATTGTGTGCATTTTGTGCAAATTATTGCAAAATTATCCATCAACATCACCAAAGGGTTACTGCTCCTACTGCGAATCTTTAAAATTATCGGTAACAGCTCATCGGATAGCCTTGCTAACTGCTAATTGAAATGGCAACCATGCGAAGCTTGCCTCTGAGCCAAAGGCAACAAAGACGGCTTGTTATTTATTAAGTGTTGCAAGAGTTAGCACCAGGGGTCGGCAAACTTCTGTACAAAATTGCCGCATGAAACAGTTTAGACTCATTTTGGAAAACTGTTCTGGAATGTATTAATGTATCTACTCAGAATTTAATCAACTCTGTATCAAGAAAGAATATATAAATTGAACAACCAGAGAACTGAAGAAGTGGAGACTACTTAAGAAGTGGCAAACTTAACAATAAACTGAAAAAAACTAAAGAACTGAGAACTGACGAATAGAACAATTTGGTTTTTAACTGAATCAATAATGCATTAGAGAATATAACTCAAGGATAACACAACACTGAACTATATGAAAAAAACTTAACGAATAGAACTTATAAAGAATTGAAGATTGAAATAACTTCACTGACTAAAATAAGACCAAACTGTTTTATGTAAAAGACTTATCTAGTGAATACTACATCCAACAAACCATTAAAAAGATACGCAAATAAACTTAAAAATTAAATAATTAGCTCAGAGTTTGTGTCCCCTGGTGCATGATCTTCGACTGACTCGTAAAAACCATTTCACACTTTTGGTTGGATGGATGAGTTTTGTGTGCTTTCTGATGACAGAACTGCACATGAAAGGTGCTGACGTTGGTGCATCGGCCACTGTACAGCAATTTGTGTAGATAAAAATGCGCAATATATAGTTTTGTATTTAGATGGTTAATCCAATTTAGTTGTAGATCGAGAAGTATATTCTGAAAATCCAATTAAAAGAAATGTTTACCTAAGTTTTGATCTCATTTGAAACCTTTTTCACATTTCAACCATCGGAGCATACATCTACACGAAGAAAGAAACTTCATTACTGATATTTCAAATGCAAAAATCGTACAACTCTTGGTGGTTGGACAGCTGCACAGCTGTACTTCAACAAAAAAGAGCTCAACTCTGTCGTAAAATATGAATGAGCAGTCCTCCCTTACTGTCTTCTGACTCTGTACTCTCGTGCACGTTTATCCACACATGGCTTTGATTTACTCTAAATTAAACCACCAACTCTTTGCACCGCGATTCGTAGCAATTTCGCGCAGTTTCGTTTGTTTGACGGACGCAAATCATGGCGCTGCTGCTGCCGCTGCCGCTGTCACTGCCATTCTAATTCCCGCCAGCAGCGGCACAGTCTTTAATGTCTATAGTGTACGTTGAAGAACGAACGGGTTGAAGAATTTTCATCGGCGAAATCTAATACCAGTAGCAGATGAAGCGAGTTTTCTTAATGAGGAAAAAGCGCTTAATGCTCAAAAAAAAAAAACCTCACAAAATATTCCCCAGACCTGGCGCCATATGTGGGCGCTCGGGTATAATTTAGCATCACCCCTAACTCTTCACTGTTCGTGGGTGATGAAAGAGTTTAATTATGCTTATACGACCGCAACACAGAGGACACACGCTTCAGCGTGTGATTCAGTTTTCAAATTTTAAAGGAGACGGAAATTTAAACAAAAAAAAAGGGAATAAGATCCGCCACATACCGAAATAGAATAGAACATGTCATCACCGTCTATGGAAATAGGGGTTTTCCGGCTTTGTAGGAAACAAAAAGGCTCCAAGAAATGCAATGTTTGATTGAAGAAACGAATCACCGCACGATAAGACAGGCCTCTTTCTCTCTTCATGCCGATCCGATGCAACGATTGCAGTTGTGAGGTACGACCCCGGGGCTGCCAGTCCATTCTCATCTACATAAACTGTGACATTTCATAGTTTTATGCAAATCAAAGCTCCACCGCAGCACTGTCCGCCGTCCCATCGGCCCGCGATGACGAATGTGTGCACATATTCCCATGCGAACGAATGCATTGTGTATTTGCATGTCCGAAAGGATTCCGAAAGGTAAAAGATGCTGGATATGCATCTGCGTACAAATCGCCAGTCAACGGTGATCCTCTGACAGCTCCACGCTCCTTCATTGTGACATTGAAGGGAAATATCTGATCGCTAATGGCTTGATGGTCTCAACGGAGGGGGGGGGGGGGGTCCGTCGGATGAGTCCCGCACGAAAAACCTTGAAACGAAGATGCAATATTGAACCGTCTCCCTTCGATAGGATCTTTTTCCATATGCACGGCTGAGCACGGTTTTGTGTGGTGTGGCAGAAAGATTCATACCACCTTCCCCCTTTGTGAGTTTTCGGGCTTGACCTCGGTCCAGGCGAATGTGCATTGCTGCACCAGGAACTACGCACCCCAAAGACGCACGTGAAAATTGCAAGTTACATCGCGTCCTCCCCCCTCCAGCAGGTAACAGCTCAATAGCTGGTGTTTAAACAAACATTAAGAGCGTTTTGCGGGGTTCTTTTTTTTAGGGGTTTTCAGATTTCATGATCGCATCTGCTTGATAGTCGCCCCGTAAGCTTTGCAAAGCCGCTCTGCGACCAATGCCGAAATTCCGAGCTGTGGGAAAGCGAGCGTTTGCGGTACGTAGCCGATTGGAATGGCGCCTGCACGCCTTCCACACAAACGAAAACGCGAAGGTGCGGTCCGAATCATCTACTATCGCTAAACAACGGCTGAAGAGAACCCGAACAGTGTACAATTGTGTGCGCACACCGTTTGGATTGGAACTTCAATTAAGCGTTTGCAAAAACCAGCTGGGCGTTGGTGAAATCCGAGCCCCGAAGGCTTCCACTGCGCCGAATATCCTGCCAGTGGTGGTCGTCGGCGTAGTCGTCGTCGTCGTCGTCCCGGGGTTGTGGGGGTTGTCCATGAATGAATTATGTTGCGTTTGTGGCGCGTCTGTGCTGACTGTGAGAAATGACTGTTTGCCGAGAAGCGCACGGCCCCATGGCAGCGTGCGTAAAGGCCGGTGTGTAAGCAGGCGCAGGCCCGTCCGTGTGGGATGAGACACTGATCGTGTTCGTCCTGTGAACGCGATACTGGCGGGCATACCTCTGAGGTTGCAGCAAAGATTCGAGCGAGCGAGCGAGCGAAACATTATTTATTACCTTTATTGATTCTTATGTTCATTTAACTTTATCATTTCAATTTTGATCACTGTACGAGGGGCTGGGGATTATTTCTTTTATTCGCTTTATTCGCCCCCGAGAACATGGCAGTGTGCTTCTTTGGGCAGAGTAGTGGCTTCGAGGGGTACCACTCCTTTCCCATTTCCAATCGCACTTGGGGTCAAAATAGAGTGCTCAGGCGTTGGCTCTGCGTCTTGCCTTACCCTCCATAGTGCGTGTCTTTCGATTGGCGGTGTCTCGTCAGGCGAGAAGGAATCGCAATACCGACACACACACACGCAAGAGACAATCATTAATGTCCCTAGATCGGGCATGTCTGGCTGTTTTGAGCAGGATGGAATGTGTATGTATGTGTAGTACGCCGGGCCAGGGCCTGAATAATGCATTCCCGCGATCGCTTTGATGTCGGTGCGCGGTCGCTCTAGGTTCTAGCGCGAGCTAACAATTAATTTATCACGGCCAGGCTAATTACACACGCTTGCTGTACTTTGCCTGCCGGTGGTGACGTGTAGTCTCGCGGTGCAGATAATATGAAGATGTGACTTTTTATCGCCTGCTGCCAGCCGCCGGCGCTGTCCGTTCATTCCGTCAGCAGAGGCGGAAGATAATCGAAAACCAACGTTTGCCGGCCGCTGCAGCATTGGTTCGTCTTACGCGCCGTGTCTATTCATGCAAGCAGATGCCATTTGATGGCTTCCAGGGGGGAAAGGTCGAAGGGAACGGGACAACATTCCTTCCACCAAAGAACACGACAGCAGACGGGGACAGCAGACTATTTTTGATTGCGTCCAGGGGAAAGACATAATTGAAACGTCATCAGAAGCATTCACATTAATTAATGATGGTAAGCTGATAAATTATAAATCGCACAATAATGGATTCAAGCGATACGGTGAACAGTGAAATGGCTGGGCGGTTGATGTGTTGTGCAAATTGTAGCTAATGAATAGGGCTTGTTTGTGATTATAGAGCGTAGTTCTGAGGGGGAGACCTAAGAGAGGAGCGAAGAGGTATTTAATTCTTCGGCTGTGAAGATCCAACAGAGACGACGCTGCGATTAATCATTAGCCAACTAGCTTTATGAACTCTTGTACTACAACAACTTCAGCGTTCATGGAACAACAGTCAGTCAAAAACGAGCGATACGTTGAGATGATATATACATCCGGTCAGATTCATTTCCGCTCAAACGGCCAGTAATTTCCAATTCCACCACGAATCGAATAACATCATCAACCTGACTTCAATCAATTCAACCACGCGTGCTAACACTAACACGGTTGTCGCACAAACACACAAAAAAAGCATCAATTCGAACTCAAATCGCCCCAAATTCAAAGAAAAATTCCAACATTTGTGATAGTACACCACGAACAGCATTGTACAGAAGCAAAAAAAAACACCATATGAACCCGCCTTCTGCTACAAATAAATCACATGACCGAGCTATTTCACAGCCACGTCCCAAAAATATCGTAAAAATAAACCATTTTTTTCCAAAATATAACACCCAGACACAACGGTGACCACAATCACACCCATGACAGAGAGACCCCATAACCGTTGCCCACGCTATGATTCTTTTATAAGAAAAAAAAAGATAAAATCATCTACCAGGTCTCGGGTTGGTGTGAATGAATCTGCCTTTTTTTACTGAGATAGCAGCAGCAGCCCTCTTCTTCCCTCTGTTTGAATGTGGTTCGAAGAGCCGATTGCATTTGAAGTCTTTGTTTGAGCAGGAATGTTTCCCTGTACACTTTCCACGAAAATGAATAAAAAAATAACAAGGGAAATCTATCGTTCTAAAGGCATACACACCCACAAACTCCAATTGGCAGGCATCTGATTCCGACACACACACACACCGGGGAGGAAGGAAGGGATGGACCACATTCAGTTTCAGACACACACACACCGGAGTTGCCGCTTTTTTCATCACCCTGTCAGCGGTTGGAAAAAGCAACAAAACGGAAAACATGTGCTCGGCAGCGGTTTAACATGTCATAAATAATTAGTCCTTAATTTGTTGATATCTTTCTACCGCGCCGATCTATTCGCACCAATTGTCAAGTAGAGGAGGAGGGGGTGGAGGAGGCGGGAGGGTCGAGGAAGGTTCTATCTTTCATCATATCCACACATTCGCGGGCCCGGGCTGGCTTGAAATGGTTTGTGCGGTTGTGGAAATTCCTTTTCATTAGCGTGACTTAACGCGCGCGCGTAGATTAGGTGACGATGTGGGGCAATGCCGGTGTCTTCCCCCTCCATGATGTGTCAAGATGTGCCATGTGGAGCATGCAGGCAGTGTAGCTAATTTTAAGAAATTGGCCGATTTCAACGCTACCGCCGTCTTTAGTGTCGGTTTCGCGCTTCTTCAATTAATCTGATTTCGGATGCCGTCAGTCTGCGCCGGCGACGTAAACGTCGGTTGACATGTCGACTGTCGGGGATAGTGTAATATGGGTGACAACTTAATTTCGTACAACTCCCTGGCGTACGGCTCACATTTAGAGAGGAAAACATTGCTTCTTTGTAGTATTTTTTTGTAGCTTGCTTTTTCCTATTCCATCGGGATTCAGTGGTTTAAATTGTAATAATCGAAAGTAATGGAAAGAGTTCTTTCGAAGTACATCAACATTTAGACACTCTATTTTAACAAGTTATGAACAACCGTTCGCCACCAAGCGCTATCGAATTTCCCTTTGCAGCACCCCTTGGAAAAATTATTACGTTTTTTGACATCCTGTCAAAGCAAAGCATTACCCAATAATCCCACCACTGTCAGTTGTGGCTGAATGATTTTTCCAGCCCTACCGTTATCTACGACTAACAGGCGCACACTGCTCCCGGTGGTCTCTAAAAGACCAACCAGATATTAGACGAAACATTGGGATCATAATAATTTCCATCCGGTTGCGTCGGTTAATCGGGAGTGAATTTCCTTCGACCTCCAACATTTCCGTCACAAATCCGTCGATCACCGGAGATCCTACCCAGGAAGGAAACAGCACGAAGAAAGGAGGAACTCAAACTCTTCCTGGCACCAACCAACTGCCACAACCGCCTGTCAACACATCCGACATGACGATTGCGTCGGTTGGCGTGTTGTGAGAAAATTGGTGGAAAGTTCGCCTCCACCGTCGATGAAAAGTGATATTTTACCTTTCCCACCCCGAGGGGCTCCTCTCACACACACACACAGAAACGGAAACAATCCGTTCCGTTTGCGCTCGCCAAGTATCGTTTAACTCCATCGCCCATTGTGTGCTTTTACGGGCCCTTCGATGGTTTCGGGTAACATAGGCCACATAAATTCATATTATGGTGACAGTGGTTGAAGTATCAAATTGTTTATTTCCTCTTTATTACCCTTCAGCTAAAGAAAAACTGTAACGAAAAAAAAACCCTTTTTCCCCGATTTTGTTTTCCTTTTCCACTCCACCGACACACACACACATGTGTTTAAAGTAAAGAAAAATTATTTCCTTATGTTGTGGTTGCCGATGGTTGCGGCGCTCGATAAAAATGTGGAGTGTAAAAAATAGAAAAAAAACACACACACACACCCCACCCGCAAGGAGCGTTTTGGAAACGATTTTGTTCGCTTCTTAAAAAATAAACACATAAATCATAACACGCACTGGGGCCCCGAATAGATAGATCGTACCGGAGGCGAAGGAGCAGCATAGCGCAAGCGAAGCTTCTGGAACGATTTTCCTTCACCGCGACCAAACACAACGCACAAACTCGCACACATTAATGCGCGTTCCTCTTCCAGGTTAATGTGTGACATTTTCCGGAACCCAGAGCAGAGCAACAACCAGGCGACACAGTTCCTTCCTTGCGGGGCAAAGAAAGACGAACACAGGACACGGCTGCCCCGCCAGTTATTTATGGCTTTTGAAAGGGTTTTCCGACCAGTGCTTAAGCTGTGATTTTTCTCCCATCCATTCCTAGTCGGCCATAGGCCTGTCCGCACGACTTCCCTCTGTTTTGCCTCATCCCGCCGAACGAAACTTTGATGTGGGTTGAAGGTGACTTATGCGTTCCGGCGGAGTGAGCAAAACCCAACGAACACATCATAATTATCCTTCACCCGCACTCTAATGTACTCTTGCTCTCTCTCTCTCTCCTTCCTCTCGATCATAAGGCATATGAATTCATTAAAAACAAATTAAAAGTATCATTTTTCATGCAATTTGTTTTTGGCTTTTGTGTCACGATCGCTGCGCCGCAATGCTAGTGGCTGGGATTTGAGCTGGGAAGCGGTGATGGTGGTTTGATTTATCTGTACGCCTCGGTACGCGCCTAGATCAGCAGGCCGGGAGTGCAGGAGAGCAAACTGTTCAGCGCGCACTTTGAAGCATACATCACCCGAAAAACGTATGACAAGCGCGCGCACCCGCTGAGGGAAAGCGCAAAGAAGAGGTTTGAGTAATTATTTCGCAAGCGTTATTAATTTATTGTTTCCGTTTCGGCAACGTGTGTGTGTGTGTGTAGCAGCACCGGGTGCATAAATGTCTTCAATTGGGGTCTGTTTTTTCTTTCTTAGCTTGTGCCCAAACTTCACCTCAATCGATGGCGTGCGAGCGATGATGCCGACGACGCGCTGAAGGTAATTAGGTTCTGGAGGACGGTGCATAAATTTTACATCAAACAGCCGCCGTTCCAGGGAGTGCGCCCGGGCAAGTAGTAAATTGTGTGCAACCTCTGGCAACTTTGGAATCAAATTACGTCCAATTACCTGTATGCACTGGATCCGTTCCCGCTTCGGGGCCGGCTGTGAGTGGTTTCATATTTTCGGCACAAACTTCGTTAGTGCACTGCCGTGCCGTGCGCGTAGTGTAAAAAGCATCTATCACCCTCGAATCGCCTAGAGGGCGCGCGCGCACAATATTGAATGCTATTACCCTATCCCGCTGCACATGTGTCTCCTTTTTTGGAGCCTTCCCTTTACTGTTTCCACGTGCTTTCCACGATCTTCACAGTCCAATGTGCGTTTGACCTCAATTATTGGGGGCTCGAAAAACAATTGATACGTGCCGAGTGCTTGGTCGTGCCAGCAGGAATGGCCGCATCGGAAACGTAAATGTCATCGACACACACACACACGCACACAAACACCCAAAACGCAATGAAATATGGCGCCCAGTAACGAAACTGTGGCCTTCGGGTAATACATTTTTGCCTCAAAACCCCCGGCATCTTCACCTGGCACACCTCCTTCTTCACCACGTGAGCAGTTTTGAAAAGAGAAAGAAGAAATGATAAATGTAAAAGTGGGAGAAATGGGAAAGACCCGACAGGCGAGATCTTCCTGGACGACGAACGTACGCGCAAAACGTATGAAACAATGCAAACTCCCGATAGGCATGCCCCAAAAATGCCGCTCGTTTCGCGCCGTTTCTTCACTTTGTAGGGGCAGCGGACGGGGCAAGCGGGGAGCTTGTAATGAATTGAAAATTTTCGATCACCCGAGGCCTCCAAATTGCAGTGGGAGGACAGGATTTTTGAGGGGAAAGTGGTTTTGCGCAAAACCTCTCCGGAGACAGCTCTTTCATTTCTTTCGCAAAAACCAAAGAACCAAAGAGGCCTTAAGGTCGAAAAAAAACAAAAGCCAAAAAACGAACCATCCACTGGAAGGGTTTTGATTGAGCTTTGCTTGGTCAAATTTTAACCTTACACCAACTGCTTCGAATTCATGTTATCGTCTTTATGGCCAAAAGGGATGTAAAGCTTACGCTTTGTAAGGGGGCGAGAGCATATATCTATCGCGCCAGATCACCGAAGATCACCGAACCGCACAGCAAAGAGATCGAGCGGTAAACCTTTGCCGCGGGACGGAATACCGGGCCCAATGTAACGAAGCCTTCTTTGTACAGTTTGCTGGTTTTTTTTTAAGTTCGTTTTGTTTATCGCCCCGAGATTCCATTCTTCGTGCTTATATCTCTATTAGGCCGCAGCCAGCGCGACCCATGCGGCATCACCCATCATTCGTGATCGTAAGGCGGCGCGTGATAATCGTCCCCGATCGGCCTGGGACGCGGAACAGGGCGAAAGGAAGGCCGGTCGGGGAGAGAATGTGTACCAGGCCAACATTATTTATCATTATTATCGCGCCCGCGCGTCTCACATTGTTATTACACATCGGGAGAGTAATTTTTCTACTTCGCCCAGGATGATCGCGCTTATCTGGGGTGTTCGTCGCTAGGCCCGAGATTGCCGATGGCGATCATGCGCCACATACATGGTTGACCAGTGGGGCTTGCGATGCTGCCCTTATCTGCCCGCACCAGGGGCGTACCATTGGAATCGTTCTGGTGAGGATTTGAGGCAACTCTTCTCATCAAACATACGCCCAGATGAAGGCCAGGTTAGGGTCTCTCTTCTAGATTGCTTGATCGCTTATCCATCTTGCTGAAAAAAACGAAACTAAATCAAGACGGTTAAATGTTAACCAAACGTTAAACAGTTTCCACTTTCGAGGAAAGTAGCTCCGAAAGCCCTCAAGGGAGGCAACGTTTAGCAGTACCGTGCCGGTTAATTTCGAAATACTTCCGCCATTCTTCGCATGCTCAAAATGCTTCCCCGTACAAGAAGCCAGCCCCTTCTTCTCCGACGTCCTGCACTCTCTGGCGCAAACTGGAGCCTTACCCTCCAGGGAGAAAAATAAAACGAAAGTGCACAAAACACGCTCCTAACAGTTGGGAAAAGGGTTCGGGGGAGCAGGGCACTCTTCTTACAAGGAGCAAGTAATAACTCGACGCGCCGACACGCCGGCCGGGGCCCCGTGGCATGTACTGGGTGAGAAGAAACAAGCAACAACAACAACTAAAAACGAACATCAGGCTGCATGGGAGCGCAACAAACATCCCGCGAAACAAACCCCACCCCGAAGGCAGCGGCAGCGGCAGCGAATGGAGCAATTACCGGCCAAGTCTCGCGAACACAGCTCCTTCACCGTACTACCGAGCAAAAAAAAAAAAAAAACCAAAGGTTCGGAAACAAACGCGTCGGAAATTCTTCATCTCAACAAAACAACCCTCTCCAAGGACGGAGAAAGAACGGGGCAAGCAGAGAATGAAGAGGGTAAAAAAGTGCACAAACCCTGCACTTCTTCTCAAGTGCTTGCGGGCGTCGCTTGAGATGCATCTGGAGAAGGCATAGGCCGTTGCATGGCACGTTCGAGGACGAGGCGGTGTCCCCCTTACCGCCAATTGGCAAGCCACCCAGTTGGCGGTGTTGGCCACTGCACACCTACCTCTACCTGGCGCGATGCTTAATTCGAGGCGCGATAAGACAACATCTCTTATCCGGCACATTTTTCAGTGCCCCATGCGTGCAAGGGGTGAGAGGAAGGCAGGTTTGCTGCTGCTAGGCGGAACGTGCAGAACGTGTACGACGAGAGGTAAGCACGGCAAATCGTACAAATGGGGTGCCGCGTTGGTGCAGCGCGAGCTAAATAATGAGCCCGCACGATAATGACTTAATCT
The DNA here is from genome assembly GCF_943734735.2 of Anopheles gambiae. Classification (NCBI taxonomy): domain Eukaryota; kingdom Metazoa; phylum Arthropoda; class Insecta; order Diptera; family Culicidae; genus Anopheles; species Anopheles gambiae. The sequence continues at coordinate 23,140,866 of NC_064601.1, read as the reverse complement.
AGTTGACCACTTCTTTGCAGCTACTTACAAGGTTGAAAATAAGATTATTGCTTGTTATCTGCTCCGCCGCTACACGCGACCCGCCACGTTCTGAGGTAATCCGGCCCAAGCCACTGGCCCAAGCAAATGGCGAGCGGTTGTAAATAAGCCTCTCGGGCGCAAGATCATCACACAGAACGCACCACCACGAACGCTACTGGTGAAAAATTGGTGCCCGTGAAGGGTGTACGTATGGGACACAGACACAGTGCGCAGGAGAGGTGTGATCGATGGTTGCGTATCGTCATCACTCATGCCCATGTACGGTGGCACCGGTATGGACACTTTGCCGCACACTGACGACGGAGTGTTCCCACCAGTCTCTCATCATCGCGTACTTGCCGCGGTCTGTTGGTAGGTCTCCACCGTCTCAACTCCAATACTCCCTAGGCCAGTAATTATGCCATCGAGGCGGATTGTGATTCAGCATGCTTAATAGGATTGCGCTTTTTTGTTGTGTCGCAACCCCTTTTTGCTTGACAGACGAATAGGCCTGTATCAATCGTCCTCCAACGGGGTTGAGTGCGATGATGAGCACATTGTGAACTATTATTGACAAATGAGTGAATGCCGAAAGCGATTGTAGCACCGTGTTCTACGGAAACAAAGCATTTGCGAGCGCGAAGAAGCTTCAAGGATGTGAGGGCGGTCTTTCTGAAATAAAATGGACAAGAAAACAGGTTTATTCGCATTTGTCAATAGTAGTACTTTTAGGGGAAATAAATCAAACATGAGTGTTTTCTCACACTGGCCGACGCCTCAGAACCGGTCAAAACCATTTCCTATCCTTCACTGTCTTCGCGGAGCTCTCACAGTGCCCAAGTTAGAGTTCCCAGTGCCGCAACCGAGTAGATAAGCACCGGATTACTCACGCTAATGTTTCGTTGCTGCAGCCTTCGACGGAGGCAGCTTCGGCGAAACATCTGCTCCACTTCATTTTGCCCGCTGGCCGTTTGTAGTCAATGCATAATTCAGCGACCAAAAAAAACCACTTTCGCAACAACCGTCCCAGTTTTCCCGGCGGTCGACCATGCCCGCGCTGCTGGTCGGCGACGACGACGACGGATGCGAACCGTTGCCATTTTAGAATGAAACATTCAAAAGCATAAGCCGTTGATGATGTCGTGAAGGCGCCGTCCGAGGTCCCCAAGAAACGGGAATGCTACTCCTTCCCTCTACGCCCGCGAATGTATTTTATTTCGGTTGTACAAGCACGAGTTTTGGGAACTATTTCGGACCACCAAATCCACCTTCCCTTCCCTACACTACACCACGAACAAAACTCGAAGAATCCTTTCCCCGTTGCGAAAGACGATTAAGTGGAAAGTGGCGCTTGGGAAGAAAGTGTTAATTCTCTAATGCTTAATCCATCTTCCTTGTATATTGTTTGGTAGGCCGCCCCAGCACCCACCCCCCCCCCCCCTCCCCACACACACACACACACGCCATCGGATTCGGGTACGGTGCCAACAAGAATTCTCGCAATCCTCGTGCACCGCAGAAGGTTCCGGGAATGCTCGATGCGAGCCGGGAATGGTACGCCCGAAATATCCTCCCTTCTAGCGCCCAAAACTGTCCGGATTTACAATACTGCTTTGTGTCCGACCGGGCTGTGTCCGGACGAAACCTTCAAACCCACTTCCAATTTCATCCTAGCGAAGGCGAGGCGAGAACATTGAATGGTTGAAATGTGCGGCTAAACCTTTCCATCCGAAATCGGCCACGAGCTGTCTAGCGTGCTTCGAGCAAATGCTTTCAAACTTGGCATTCATCGTTTCGTGGAAAGCTTTCCCCCCGGTTCCATCTCCTGCTCCAACCCATCGCAAACCCCATGCCGGGGGGGGGGGGAGGAAACTGTTGGTCCTGGGCAAATACTTGAGAGCAAACCCATTTGGCCAAATCCTTCCAAGCCGTCCGCTGACCGGGCACACAGCCCGAGCTTCTATCCCGTTAAATATTCAAAGTTTTCGCCGTAAAAACTAACGACTGCCGGGCTTGTTTGTACGTCTGTTAAGATCTGTTCCGAAGTAAAACCAAACACACTCCGCTCACAACCTTTTCGCCTCAACCCGCCTCCACAGAGTTGTGTGAAGCCTTCGACAATAGTGCTAACGTTTCTGTGTGTTCACAGGGTTTTTCCCACTCCACCCAAGAAACGGGGATGGAGAGTCGTGTGCGCTTGATGCGATGTTTGGAAACTGCTGATGTCTTAAAATTCGAGCATTTGCGGGTATGAAAAGAAGCTGTTTGGAGGTTTGAAAAATAACTGCAATACCGTACGAATGGGATTTGTTTTTGAGCAACCACATGCACATGCAGTTCTGCATCATAGATGCACTTAGTTGTTGGGTTGGAAGCGTTGGGAAATTTAATTAAGCTCCGGCCATTAGAAGGCGGTGCCGGGTGGAGTGGAGTGCTGCCGGATTTATTCCAATTTGTGTCGAGTGCTTTTTACTCTCTCTCTCTCTCTCTCTCTCCACCTAAAAATGATTGTGATCTTCATAAAGTTTGCTGTAGGGCTGCAAGAAGATTTGAATGGTAGATTATAAATATATATGTATGTACCATGCGCACAGAAAAGGCCCTGTTGAATAGTGAGTTTGATTTTTTCTTAAATCTATATAGATTCATACATTATTTGATGGTTTGAAATGCCAAAATTGGGCTAGCGGATGAGAAATTCGGATATGTAGATTAAAAGCACCATGAGTGGCACTGCAAATGAATTTCAGTTTCAGAACCGAGCTGAGTTGCGGTCATGCAGGACGGTTAGGTCGTACTACTAGCATTTCTAAGACGTACTGTCGTACTGAAGAACCGCACTCTAGTGCAAAATTTCAGTGAGTGGCTCTGCTCAACCCGTCTGTCCACATGGACAGAGAAAGTGTACAAAGCCTACTCTATGTGTACTAGTGATGGATAAAGTTGGCAAAAATCAGAAGTCGACTCCGGAAGGTAGATCCGCCCATAATTTTTCGGAGTCGTTCGAAGTCGTTCGGAATCGTCCGGAATCACCCGGAGTCGTCCGGAGTCGTCCGGAGTCGTCCGGAGTCGTCCGGAGTGGGCTGAAGTCGTTGGTAGTCGTAGTCATCCGGAGTCGTCCGGAGTTGTTCGGAGTCGTCCGGAATCAGTTGGAGTCGAAGTCGTACGGAGTCGGCCTTTGAAACAAAGCGGGCGAAACTAGTGGTTCGGATTGACCGGAGTCGGAATCGGACTAACAAAAGCCGGGTCGGATCGGAGTCGTGAGTACGCTCCAAAGAGCACATCACTACCATGTACAACACAATGGCGAAGAGCACGGCCCACAGTGCACTAAACCGTTATCGGTTCCGGAAACTTCTGAAGCAATGTGATGTATCGTGTGATAAGTGAGTGGCTATTTAATTAATATAGTGCTACAGAAGCAAGAACTTACCTGACATCTCTTACGTTAGCAACATTTACCACAGAAGCTTGAAGGCGCTCGGATTGCATATTTGGTATGCGAACAATCCATGACGCTATCTTTCCCTACAATAAAGCACACACTACATGATGTCCACTGGCTCGTTTGAAGTCATTCCCACTGTATTTGAACAATAAAAGCATATTTTTCACTACTTTATCGCAATTTTCAAGTAAGAACGCTCTGCAGTACCAATTGTGCTAGTAAACAAATGTCGAGCGCAGTTGTCAAATCTGTCAATCGATGGTTACCCGATTATCCGGCTGTCACTATTCCATCGAATCATCGAGTTTGTAAACAAATAGCAATTATCGAAAAACGATAAGATTATCATTTTGTTTAATTCACAAGGAATGCGTAGTGTTTCTTGTTCCAAGTCAGTTAAAATTTGTAATTTTCTGAATCCGCAATTCTCGAACAGAAAAAATACATTTTTCTCATACGGATACACTTCACTCGCACTGAAAAAGGTTCTGAGAACTTGTTGAGAGCTTTTCAAGTACAGTTTGCGCAAACCAGAGTGATTATTTGCGGCTATGGTTGCGCTCATAAAACCCCGGCATGTTCGCTGGTACCGTCTGCATCTTCTTCACCTAAACACACGGCCAACCCGAGATGTACGCTTTCCGCACCATCTGCCACCGTGAGCGTAATGAGGCGTGGGGATTAAATTGCCAAAATACCACCTCGTGCACTCAGCCCGCTCATCGCCCAAAAAGGTAATTCAATTGCCTCGCCGTTCTCGTGCGCAAGAATTGATGTGGCCGGTCATGAAGCCATTACTTATCCCGGGAGTCCGAAAATACATTCCTGTCTTTCACAACCACCCACATCTCTTCTCTCCCCGCAGGACTGGCGAAACACGCGAAACAACCGTCCACGATCCCGATCCACTCTGTGGTTTGCAGTACTTCAGTGCACAACCCAGTGCAGCCAGTCAGTCAGTCAATCGACCAGCGCACAGAATTAAGTCATTATTGGCGGCTCGCAACTTCCAACTCAAAACCCGGTGGCGGCTACAGGAGAGGGTGCCGCAACTTCCCAAACAACCACTGACACGGTAGGGAACACAGGGCTCGGCTGCTGCACCGTCAACCACACACTCAATCATCGGCTGCACGGGAATGTGGCCGGCGGCCAATTACAGATATTACGGACGATGATTACGAGATCGTTTGCGAAACCGAGACGAGCACGCTCGCCCGACCCCGGACCGTGATCTTTCCAGTTAGTCGCCTCGAGTCGAACATGCGCTGGTCCGCAATTTGGCGATCTGACTGCAACGGTGCAGACCTTCCGAGGAGGATAAAGGGACGCAAAAGAACCCGGGAAAACCCCGTTTGCAATTTGCTGCGGTTTGCTCGTTACGTCCGATCGCTCGATCGGATTCGATCGTGTTTCTGTTTGCGATCGATTGGCGGCCATATCTAATTGCTGCGGCCATCTTCGCCGGGCCACCTCTTACCATCCACGGCGGCGAAAGCTGAGCTCGTGGACAGCCGCCCGTCTCGAGGTTGCTTAATTTTAATAAATAATCAATAAATAATTTTCAGCATGCTTGGCGGTTCGGGGCGACTCGAGGCCCAGCTGTCGTACACCCGCGCCGCCGTGATCGCAGCCCAGCGTTTGAAAGGCGGTGCATCCGTGCCGAATTCGCTTGGGCAAAAATGTTTTGCTTCGGGTGAGCGTTGCCCTTTTGCCGGGCGAATCGCATCAGTTCGCCATTGGTCGATCGCTGTCTGATCGAGGCTCCAACTGTTTGCTTCATTATTTTACTGCCGGAAGCCACGCGAAATGGCAGCAGGAGCAGCAGCAGCAGCAGGGCTTCTTCCGGTTAGGGGAAGAGCCACAGCCGTAAAATATGCATTTGAATTTCAATTTTGGGAAGGGCTTACTGGCAGACGAATAGATTAAAGGTGTGTATGTTTGTGTACCACTGCTGAGCCAATCGTTGGATTGCATTGCGGTGCAATTGCAAACGGAAGCAGGTGCGCCACAAATTCGTGCGAATGTTGCAAATGGTACCGAGCGAGAGAACCATTTTGTGCGCTGGTTGGAAGGTTTTTGGAAGGCAACGTAACGCGAATTGCTCAAAGGGTAAAAAATATTGCATAAAGGGTGCAGCTGTAATTGTCTTTGTTGAGCAAGTGCATGTTTTGTGCAAAAAAGGGGGGTGAAAATGGCAAGCTGCAATGAAATTATTCACAGCCAAGTTTTCGGTTGGATGGACTGGTTTCGAAGATCGTACTTATGTGTGACCCTGTTGAGCATTGAATTTCATTCATTAAACACATAATTAATTAACGTTTTAATCGTATTTTGTAGTACTCAAGTTGCTCTTGTCAGAGATTTTCTGAACGAATCATGATTTATGTTTATTTATTCGTCCTCAACCGGCCGATCGCCGCCACCGAAAGATCTTCTAAGCATCAGCGTGTTGAAGAAATCCGTCAGCACACCACCTACACCGCCGGACTTCTTTTCCACAGCTTGCATATCTTCGTCGGCTGCCTCTGAAGTCCGTTGTGGAGTCCCTGTACCGATAGAAGTACGCGGCAGCGGTTCATCTGTTTCTGCATCCACCTGAAGCTCTTGCTGCAGCCTAGCAAAGCACGCCTGCTCATCTACAGTTTGAATACTACGGTCCGGCATATACTTCTCGCGGGATGGTTGCCCAATGACACTGTTGTAGTTGTCGTCTGGTTTGCAAGAGTACAGGCTCTCATACAGTATGCCTATTTTCTGCACACTATCCCAACCAGCCGGTATAAACATGGCATCCTTCTCCACTACCAAGGCGGACGTTCCGAATGGCAATCCGTAGATCCGATGCTTCAGATATTGGAGAAGCAGATCACAGTTGACGTTATTCTTCACGCTAGTGTAAACGAGTGATGCACCGTACTGAAGACAGGCTCGTCGAATCGGTTGCTGCATGAAATCGAAATGTACTTCGCGGTAGTTTAGCTCTCTCCGTAGTGTAGCCATCTGGTCGCTTCGCGTTACTACCACGATCACTTCCATGCCAAGATTGGACGTAAGAACTGCATCCTCCAAAGGCAACGGAACAGGTTCGTAGTTTCGCTTGCACGGTGAATTGCGAAGAGGATCACTGCCCAGATCCGAATAACTTTGCCATTTCGCCATCAACCGTGCCATACACTGATGTTTGAGTTCTGCATCAATCTCAAGCCCACCGATGTGATTATCTAGCACTTTCATCCAGTATTGTAGCTGATCCATCCAGTTCCACGGAGCTGCCATGGAAAGGGTCAGCAGGATCAGTGTATGGGGGAAGGATCGCTCGTTTAGGGCGTACTTGAGCAATCCATTGAGCTCTGGATCTGCGGCCAGCGTCCAAATGCTTAGGCGAGCTGACTCTTCCCTGTACTCGTCGTGCACTTGCAGGTAATCGTATTGCAGACCGGAACGCTGAACCGCCGCAGCCTTACATCCTTTTAGCTTGGCTATTAGCGTAGAGCTGTCACAGGAAGTGTCACCTAGCACGAGCACTGATTTGTTCGAAGGCATTTTCGGTACGTTCCTGCTCTGGTACTCACCCAGAAGAGTCGTCCAGGAGTCGTTTTCCATTGTATTGGAAGGTGGTTCACCAGACGTGATTAGCCTAACTTTGGAAACTTTTGGTCGTGCGTCAGGATCACTTTGTAAAGATCCTTCTTCGCGCGTTTTTGTTCCTCTAATCTTTTGGAAATGTTCTGAAAATATGAAATAGTGTTAGAAACGCAAGCATTTTAAGATAAACTATTCATACTTACACAATACATAAACTTTGTTACTTGACGAGCGTGTTTTCAGCAGTTTTGCTGAAGGTTTTTGCACAACAGGCGGTTTCTTGGGAATGTCAAAGCTAACTTCGATCGTTTACATATGGTTGTATTGGTGCGGTGTTTTTGCAGCGTTCTTTTTCACTCACACATTTATATCGGCATTCTTGCGTTATTCAAACCTAACATCACAAATTTCATATTTTTAAACCATTCAAATCTAGTTTTTAGTTTAGTTTTTAGTTAGTTAATTTTAGTTTTTTTGTTCACTTTCTAAACGAAAAATCAAGAACAAGAAAGAGGTTTCTAATGAACCAAAACCCGCTCCCTCATCCGAAGGAATGTCGATCGATCGCTACAGAAGTCATCGCTCGTACTGGGAAAACCATAATTGCGCATTACTCCTTCTGCTTGGACGAAACGGACGGACGCGCGCGTGCGAATAGAGTAACGTTCTGGGGAGGGTTGACCTCAACCGTTGAAATGCACGGTAATTAAAATAATTCATCCACCAGTCGGACAAAAAGCCGGTGCGATCCTGGTAATGAAAATTCTTACCATGTCGGTGGAATGTTGGCGGAATGCTCCAAACGGTTCCATGGCGTGCGATCCATGAAAGGTGTGTAAGTCTGGATGTAACTGATTCGTGTGCTGGTGGTAGCAAAGGAGTAATTTTAGCAAATGATAGTGGCAAATAATGGAAAGTCTCATAAAGAATTTTGTGTTCGTGAGCGCGCAATCGATCGTGGAAATGGAATTTGGGTTTGGAAATTGAATGCCCCAATGCCACATCGCTTTGGCCGGGGTTGGCGGAGGATTGCAAAAAGGTGCGTTGGCGAAAGCACAAAAGCTTCCCGCTGTTCTGGTGTTTGGAGAATTCTTGCCAAATATTGCAATCACTCAAATGTTGCTGATTGTAGGCAAAGATAAGAAAAAAATCTAATTTATATCATCACAATGAGTGTCATACAATTGAGTGCTTTTTCAATATGCTTGAGTACATTTTTGAGTACATTTGAGTGCTATAACCAAACAATGCAACCCAAAAGCATATCGTGAAAAAGTGTCCCTACCTCCGCAACGATGAGCAATGCTCCCTGTCCTTACTCTTCATTACGTGAAAACCCCCCATTTAAGCATCATCCGTTAATACGGTCTCACCGTTTGAGCCAGCAGCCGTCGGCATTTTTTATTCCCTCTTGCCGTATAACGAGATGCACCTACTTCTCCTCCCCATCCAGTGTCAGTTTCCTAAAGTGATTACTTGATGTCACTGAAACAAAAGCCAGCGCTGCATTCTCCAGTGCTATTGCATGATGATGCGTGAAACCGGCGCAAAATGATGGTAGCGAAATGCGCCGGCAGTGCATCCCAAACCCCTTTCCTAGCGCACTCAAGCTTTCCAATCAATTGCCACCCCATGGCAAACTGTAGCTTGCCGTCCCTTCTATTCCGAAAACGAGACACTTCCGCAACAAAGTGACGACAGTTCGTGGAGAACGAACACTCTTGGCTACCAACGCTCTGGCGGCTCTTGGCGCAAATGCCAAAGAATGGTGCAATTTTCCCGCCTCTCTGCCCAGTTATGAATGCAGGTTATTGTGAATGCATGCTCTGGGCCGGAGCGCACACACACACACAGACGGGAACGCTTTTGCTGCAAGCCCTACTAACCTACCGAAAGCTACCACCGGCAGGCGAGTACCTAACCGGGCGCGTGCGACACAACAACAGTGAGAGCTGAGGAGTGAAGGAGTAGACGAAGGAATAGGATGAGGTCTGGAAATCTCATCACAAAATAGTGCCGTGCCCGTGTGTGTAACGGGTTTGGAATGTCATTGATTGGCGACAGCAGCTCGCGCTGTAACCCGGGTCCGGAGGGAAAATGGGAAACCTTGTTTGTACACGGTCGATGGCAGTAGTAGTACCAGGACGATTTGCAAGAATGTGCCGATGCATTATCATAGATTTGCCGGCATCGTTACGCTCGACTCCACGCGAGTGCAGGCGTACAAACATTCCCGCGCCCGGGGATCTGGGGAAAATGCATTTCCATGCACCTACGGCCCTTGCGTCCTTCGGTAGTCGACTGAAAGGCAAAGCCTTCGGCAACAACCATCGGGAACTATAATTTATTATATTAGACAAATAATTCCATTCAATTCAATATCCATACCAAACGGGTAGATGCGAAGGTCCGGGCAACTCTGCTGACTTCTTCTGGTATGCATGGATTCCGCGGCAACACAATCGGAACGGTGCCGAGCGCATCCTGCGGGTATGCATTCTGTCCACTAACGGGGATTTCTATCTTTTGGGCGAAGTGAAATGATGCATCGAATAAATTGCACACCCTTTCTGAAGCCGTTCTGGAGTATCGAAAACGAAAACAATTAGGTAAAGTATGCGTGTGTGTGTCCCCCTCAGGTCGATGTGTATGTCCGGCTTCCGCAAAAGGTTTTCCAAAGGGTCCATTCCGAAAGGATGCGCGTGGCGGCAATCGTCTTTGTTGCATTTAATTGGAAAAATCACCTCACCTCCTTACTTTCACCATCTGTGATCGTATGTTGTGGTGTGACCGGGCGGGGAGATCTTTATCGCCAAACCGGCTCGATGTAAACACTGCACAAGATATTCGTGTAATGATAGGTAGAGATCCCCATCGAGTGGAAGGCACGGGTGGCCAGGTTCGATGCAGCTCGGGTGGCCAATTGTGTTTTGTTTGCGGCTGAATCGTAGGTGCAGTGTGATTTATGCAATGTGCATAGAAAAATAGACATTCTGTCCTGCGCCGCAGTGGGCAGCGCGTGGGATGAAGGCATTGTTGTTTAATGTGGCTGTATCTGGGGTTGAGTATAGTAAAATAATTCCCTGCTGCCCTTTGCTCGAAAGGGCAAGATAAGGTGGCTCTATGTTGTCTCTATCTATGTTGAATTTCATACATTGCAGAAATGTAAGCGAAAGGTATGATGATGTTTAGCGTTTTTCTGTTTTGGATTTCTCTTTTATCTTATGAGCTGGTGTACGGTGATTTCACATCGATGAGTTGTATTCTTATTAAACCGGTATTATACTTTACCTGTTTATGTCTTCCAAGTATCAAGCGAGTATAATTCTGACATTTATTCAGAACTTTTACATGACATAAATATGTCAGACTTATTTTGTTCTTTCCCACTTTTAATGGTAAACAGTTACAAATGAGTTGCAGTATAAATACATAAATATTTGTGTTTATTTTTTATTCAGAAGCAATATTAAATAAATTACTCTTAAACTTAATTCAAAGGATTACATAAAGAAAGGAATTTTAAAAATACAAAAAAGGACAAAACAGACGAGACACGTCTATACTCATCAGCTTTTCTAAACCAAATGCTCTAAAAATATGAAACTCCTGTTTCTAGTACTGTTTAAATTTGACATTTAGGGTAAATGTACCAATAGTGGTGCAATTTGTAGTGGAACCGATGTGTTTTAATGGATTTAAAGTGTCAGGAAGGACAATTTCTGAATATTTTAACACATATGTTTTGGAATATGTTTTATCTTCGCAATCACAATCATTTTTATCCAGAAATACATCAAATTTACGAAAAAATACATATTTTTGTGACTGCTTCGTTGTACCTATAAAGGTGGTATGGTTACTATAGTCGTCGTATTGTGTTCCTATAGTGGTGGTAAACAAAGGTGCATCAAAAAAAACGGTGTATAATATCAATGAAACTTAGTTTCGAAGCTGTTTTCGTATGAATAACAAGGATTACTGCCACAATATTGGTTTCTTGCGTAATTTGATCGTAAAAAATGAATAAATTTGATTGATGAAAATATTCACTAAAGTACTGCATCACACCTGTCGTCAACCTACACCCGGAAGAGTGTGCTTGATTTGAAGTCAATTTTTCATTCAGCCAGATCAGCGAATTTTAGAGCAATAGCACCACTATTGGTACTACCACCACTATAGGTACATTTACCCTACAATGTTTTTTTATTGACTCAAACTGCATTCGCCCGAATACTCGAATAAGATGGATAACGAGTCAGAGTATATATTTTATCACAAATTATTAAGAATTTTTTGAAATTTATATTATGTTTTGATAAAACTTAGTCAGTTTTTTAATATCTTCATGCTTTTCCAATGAGAATGTTGGAATTTTGCCATGCATTTTAACGATTTCTTTTTTTTTTGTTATGACAATGTGCTCTGATATAGTGTTTTTCAAATATCCTCCTCTGCTCGCATCATTGTATTGAACTGTCATTTCTGAACAGCACGGATAAACGAACAGCCGGATAAAAGGTATCCAAACAAACGGCGTCCGACTGTATTAAATAGTCGACAACGTTTAGTTTGAAAACAGAACTTAAACACCTTTTCGGTTTCACCAAAACGGTAAAAGAAAACTGATAAATATTTTGAAAATGAAGAAGTCATCTAAATAAAGGCAAATTATAATAAAAACAAACAAAATAAATAGTAAAAAAACTGAACAAATGAAACAATAAGTTGTATTCGTCACAAGAACAAACACAGCAAGCAAATTGCTTTCGTTTGTTGCTTCACCATTCCTGCAGGGAGTATCCCCACCCCGGCTGCGATCCCCATTATAAGTATCTCCTTTCTAGACACAACGTGTAAGTGCTGTTGTTTGACGACAGTTCCTTTTCCGACACACACACGTATTCCAGCTGTTTCCTTGCTGCCTACCTTGTTACAGCGCAACCCCCACCCCCTGGCAGATTGCTGGACATGATTAAAAATAATCGCTTTCGCGGTACGCAATCCAAAAACCCACCGGCAGCCAGCCGTCCGTGTGTGCCCCGCCCATTCACGGGCAAAACAAGAGTTGACAAGACAATAGGACATAGGCAAACTTACCGTTACACAACCCGATGCCCGGCGGAATAGGTTCGCGCGGGAATGCGAACGAGATGGGCCACAAATGGGCCGACCAAGCGGGAGCCCAATCGTCCGCATTAAACGCATAAATTATCGGCCGGCTCCTCTCGGTTCAGCCCGGCTCGGGAAGGCTGCTGCTGCTGCTGCTGGTACTGCAAAAGGGAACCCGATTTTGATGGCCAAACGGTCAGAATTGAACGCTGAGTGGAGGAGATCTATTGAAATGGTGCTTGCTTTAAACGAACTTTGTTTTGTTTTGTTTCGTCGCGCAGAGCAGGGAAGCCGTCCCTGCGTTTGGCTTATGGGGGAAGCAGGGGTCCACGAGCAGGTTCAATAAAATATGTTACTGTGATAACAAAGTGTGTATTTGTCGCACGGAAACCAAACACGGAATGTAACACATTTCGTTTGTGATGGCGGATTGAAGGACGGTGAGGGAAGAGCCAGGGACGACTCGTTTGTCTGGTGTAAAAGGATGCACTTTTCCATCCACTGGCACGTGAGCCACCAGCAGATACTGAGCGCTATACTGAGCCACACACACACACACACACACAGACATTGAAACGGTACCAGCGCTCGCTGTGGAGTGCACACAGAAATACAGAAATGGAAATGCTGCTGCTTTCTTTCACCCGATTACCCGAATGCTGCCATCTTGTGGCTTGCTTAAAAGCAATTTATGCAACCAGAGATATTCTGCGACAAGCCCTTTCGGACGTTCCGGCATTCCCCCCGGGAGGGAGTTTTGCGCAAAACCCGTGTGTATGTGTGTGTGTCTACAAGTGTGCTTTAAAATTTATGTTTCTATTTTATTCATTTCGCCTGCCCATTTCCCATTTTGTGCCGCGTTTGCTGCGCGCACATGCCGGCTGCACTTGGTGTTGGTGCGTTTTCGTGCAAGCGAACCCGATTTTCCAAATCGAGCTTCGAGAGCTTTTATTTTCATTCTTTTTTTTTTTGGGGGGGAGGGATATCTTCCCCATATGCATCTGGGCCGGTAGTTTAGGAGCGAACATTTGGAAGGATTTTTGTAGGATGTTGCCATTCTTTATTGCGAGATTTGAAAGGGCAAACTAACCATTGCACCGCATAGCTTCCCTAAGCCGGTTGGTTGGTTTTGGGATGCGGGGTAGGATGGGGTGTGTGAAAACCCAGTTCAACGATAACTGGGTTGAGGGCTGTAGCATATTTTGTCACACAGCTGACGAAAGTTTGCGTCTCGGTCCGATGGTTCGAAGTGGGTTCGTCGCTTTGCCTACCATTATCAATGACAACGTTAACCCCAGGGTAGGGTGCCCAGGGAATGAGTTGAAATGTGTCAGAAATGTTTGCGATTAGCGACAGACCGGCACATGGTTTATGTTTTTGTGTTTTGGTGTATTTCTATCTTTTCTGCGTTTTGGGAATGCTTTTCACGTAAGCAGTTTATGTTATGCTCATTTGCGATTTTGACTAGTGGTGGGAGCTCAGAATCGGAATCACTACCAGAACCGATTCCGGAGTCGATTTCGAAGCTGGAGTTGACTCCGGAGTCGATTCAGGAGTCGACTCCGAATCCGAAATCGATTATGGAATCAAAATCGGTTCCGGAATTGGAATTGACCTGGTAATGGCAATTTGTTCTGGAAATGGAATCAGAATTGACTCCAGTATTGGAATTTGCTCCGGAATGAGAATCAGTTCTTGAATCGAAATAAAATGTTTTAGAAGCGAAATCAATCCGGAAATTTCCATTAGAATGGATCGTTTACTAGTAAATTTGTATTGTTTGTGGCTATCAATAAAAAGAATAATTGGACCCAAACGCCTATTCTTATGGAGATGCCGTAACTGAAGCTGAATCTGATTTCTGAGCTGATTCCGATTCCAGAGCCGATTTCGATCCCGAATTCCGGATCTGATTCCGTAGTCGATTCCGAAAACTGATTCTAGACCTACTATCCAAAATTGATTTCAGAAAACTTCGGAGCTAGCCGGAGTCAATTCCGACGAAAACTTCATTTTTCCCATCACTAATTTGGCTTTTTAAAAGCACTCTGATCCTTGAAACAGACTAGTTAGAGCACTTCGTATCGTATTTGAGTTATCCATGCACACTTCTTGAGGAAAAAGGTTTACAGAACCTACTTGAATTTCCTTCTTGAATTTGAATGTTTCTGCTCTCAAAAATTGGGAAATTTTAAGGTTTTTGATAAGGCGGCAGGAAACCTACTCTGTGTGTCGCAAAAATTATCAAAATTCATTAGACACCTCAAGCTTCAGAGCAGCACGTGTCAAACCTTAAATCTACTTCATTATACTATCGACCGTTTTAGGTATTATTCATACCAACTTTCATCACTCAATGCTCGCTGCTTAAAGCCTCACAATCCCCTTCACAACTTCGCCGTCAAGCCCATTCGCCGCCGAGCAGCCGAAATGTGCCACAGTTTCACACCGCTATCAGACCAAGGCTTTGCAATTAATGGCCGGACTAGCCGTTTAAACTGCTTTTTTCGTTAATCTGCGGCCGTAAACAAATTCCACCAATGCTGTCCGATAAGCTCAAGCTCAACCAAACAAATTGACCACCGTATAGGCGCTTCGCTCGATAAGAATGCTGTTGGTAGGTACGGCATGCTTCTTTACATGCACCCTCGGTTCCAAACTTTATCCCCTACCGTCCCTAGCATCACTGCGAAACAACACGAAAACGCACTTTCTGCTGCTTTGATAGTGCTTGATTTCCATTTTTACGCATTTTACACTCATCTACACAGAAACATGTCTGGTTGGAGTTGGGGAAGCCGCTGCTGCTCAACCTTGGTAGCCCATTTTTAGCTGCTGCCACCTTTCAAGTGTTGCATCACGTGCACCAGTGTGGCAAATATTGAACGTTCCTGTTTAGCAGTTCTGCCCGTCAAGAAGTAGGATGCTGTGAGAGTGTACCAAAGCGCTGCTGCACCAAAGCGTATCGTCGACGGGCGTATGGGATGGCAGCAAAAGCAGCATATCCATAGAATGGATGCTTACCACACCGCGCTTTACACGCCCCACCCGATCGGGGTGTATCCACGGGCTGGCAAAAGTTGAATATTTGCACCGATTGCCGATTGGTCGTTCCCGGTCCCTTTTCCCGCCCTTGGGCGCAGATAGGTTTACCCCCGTGTGCCAGGCGCAATCCAAACATGCATGCAATTTGCAATTCAAAGTAAGCTTGGCAGCTGTTTACTGCTCGGTGATGCTGAGGACGAGGGGACGGATGGGGGAAGGGTTCCAGGACACGGTACAGGGATGGTACAGTGCCGGGTGGAGTGCATTTCAAGATTGGACAACTTATTTAGCGATGGAAGATAACGAGGTAGAATTATGCTTTTTGCGAAAGGGATAACTCTGGAAACGGTGTAAAATGTCCATGAGTTACTTCAATGTTGTGCAAAATGATGTAAAAATACAAAACAAATATTTAGGAAAAATAATTTAAATGCAAAGTTCGTATCGAAACACGTGCTCGGGAATGTGTTATAAAGCGACCAGGATCTTCACAGTGCCCCCCCCCCCCCCCCCCCCCCTAAAACCCTGTTGATGAAACTGCCTACTCTGGAAACTCTTGATGCACTTATGGAGATTAAATTGTGTCTACGCCGGTACGTTGCTCCGTTCGATTTAGCTGATTGCGAGCTGAGCAAGCACCGGTTTCCGACCAGCAATAGCAAAAATCGAACGAAGCCTAAAATGCCCCGAACAGAAAACAAAACCATTCACACGTACGGAAACGGAATCGAAAGCACGCGAAGCCTTTCGGTGGGAACGAACGCTCGCCCCGGGAAGGCGAAGCAACACCCTGCACCCGTATATGCGCACACCCAAAGCATGTGCATGTGTAATAAAAGATATTATGCATTTACACATTTCCAGATAGATTAATACGTTTCCCTGGTGCTTGCTGGTGCCTTCTGCACCGAGGTGCACGAGCATCACGTGCACACCATTGAAAGGTGTGCGGGGTGGGCGACGGGATGATGCTGGGAAGGTAGGTCTATCTCCGTGCCGTTGGAGTGCTTCACGAGGCGATTTTCCGATCAAAAGCAAGACCCCCGGCCCGACCAATGGACCTCCGTCAAGCGCGTCGTGCACGCTTGATCATTGGACGATCGGTCGTTCGTGGAGGGCGTTCGTGATCGTAAACATGGGCAAAGGCATTTATAAATTGAGCAAAAAAGAAAAGCTTGGGGAAAGAAAAGAAGGAGGAGGAGGAAAGGTACCGCAGTCTAGGTGGTTGCGAGCAGTTCGGCCGGCTATTACCGACACCCGCCGGCATCGAGCACTCTATTAACCACTCACATATTAATGTCTCAATTGAGCTCCAATCGGTGGTTCGGAGCAGCAGCAGCAGCAAAGCAAAAAAGGGAGGACGAAAAGCAATGCAGAAAAAAACTCGTGGCACTTCAAGTTGATCAGTATCGATCGTGTGGCTTGGGTGAGCGATTGCATTATGCACCGCGATGAAGGGAGGGCGAAACGCAATGACGGCAATATGCCACACGAACGAGCTGTGCATGCAGTTGCTCCCTTTTGGACTGCATTTCGGAGGCTCCGGCATGCCTGTGAAGTTAAAGTTGGGGCGAAGCGCTGGCTAAACATGAAGAAATAGCGAGCTGCGCCACGATCACCGCGTGATCCTGTTCCTATCGAGGGTGCATTCGGCTGCTGCATAATTGAAATAATTCTGCACTGATCTAATTTGACACCTGAACCCCCATTTAATGGAGCTGTAACAGCGCTGTGATGCCGGTGTGCCCGACCGCCCGGTGGTGTACGATCACGGCGGTTCGGCGCAGATCATTGCGCAAAGGGCTGAAGGTGAGGCAGAGGTTGTAAACGTTTTGCCGGTGCATGGTGGCATGAAAAGAGAGCTGGTAGGTGGGTGGGACATTTACGTTTACATTGATACTGAACGTGCATTAATCATTTATCGATGCATTTGGGTGGAGGCTAATTTTTCTGCCTGTTTCTGACGCTGTCGTGGCTGACGAGTTACAATGTTTGCTGCATGTTTGTCTACCGAGATGGGGTAATTATTATTTTAATTTTAAGGTAATATAGGAATAAAATCAAGAGCTTTCACTTTTCTAACATTACCATTAACTTTTTTGGAATCTTCTCCGAACCGACTGATCATCTCGATTGATTGATCTAAATCTGAAATAGGCCAGAAAAGATCATGAATACTTTTTTTGTAAAAGTACTAACAATCCAAAAATATAAAATCGATTATTCAAACTCTTACGTCGTGGCCAATTGTTTTAAAATAAGATACTCGGATATCCATTCAAAAGGATAGCGAAAAAGTCGTTACAATGGTGATCTCGTCGTATTGAAGATTGTGTTATTTACCAGAACATGTGGAATTTCCAATTTCATTCCCAAGAAATCGGATGACTCGCCTCGTACAATTATATCAGGCAGTGAAAAAGATTTCAGACTATCAAGTTTTATTTGTTAGTTGAAATGAACCCATCTACTCCAAATGCAGCGATAATGGATTGGTGAAAGTCAACGCTAGTTCGCGAAAAGTCTAAGATACACCTGAAGTGGATCGTTCTGCGAATCATTCGTAGTTCCTGATAAGTTAGTGAGTGTTTTGGAATATTTTTAATTGATTGGTAATATTTGCCTTTTTGATTCAAACGAAAGTCTCGAATCTGAAGAAGAATGTATAAATCGGGATTTTGGGATCTGCCTGTATTCTCCAAGAGTATCAAAAGGCAGAAATCCCAGATCTTCAAAATAAATGTCTTCAGAGCATTACTGACTCATAATAAGACTAAACAATTTACATCATATAAAAAGCTCAAAACTGAGTCTACCTTTCATCCTAGAGCTCAATTTGCTGAATGAAGCGTAATTTATTATCCATTACATCCTCTCTCTCGTCGAAACATCATTAACAAACCCCTCCAAGTCTTCGCGTAGGCATCGCAATGCATAAGCTTTCTGTTGGTCGATGAGTCAACACGTCGTTAAAATAAATCCTCAAAAAAAAAACACACACACACACACTAGACCTCGCCAACACACACACAAGCACAAACTCCTTATGACACATTAATGTGTTAACGGTATAGGTATTGGAAAAATCAATTTCAACCCAACTCATCAATACACCTTTCGCCCATGTGCTCTATGGGTGAAAAGCTGCTATTCCCTCTTATCCCAGGCTCCTGCCGTCCTCGACCGAACTCGTCAGCAAAGCGGGAGGTTTGAAGCTATTAAAATAAAGCGGTCTCAGCGTCATTATAATAAACTTGCCCAAATTTATATCCCTTCTTCGACGGGGCTTTGTCTGCGCGCCCCCAAAACTTCGGCACCCATGCGCCCCCAGGCTGCGAGGACACTCTGCGAAGACAAAGTTTCATTTAATATGTCACGATAAACATGCAAATAGGTGGTTGGTCTGAAATACGAAGCCTGTGGCAACTCCCCCTTCCCCAGCACCGTAAAGCAGAAACGCATCAAACCGTGTCCTCCGTACGTGTGAGTGTGTGCCATTAATTAATGAATCCGCTAAAAAATTAGTTCCAATCGTTGTTTGTCGGATGACTCTGGTGAAACCATACAGCATGCCAGCGAGATAGGAAAAAAGGAAGAGCGTTTGGAAACAAATATTTTCCCTGCGACGTGCGACCGATGAATGAAGCACGCCCACCTCCACCACCTCTCATCCGGGCTTCAGGGTGCTTCACTTTAACGGCAGGAATTAACATTCACTAATCCGATATTTACGATGTTCGGAAATCATTTTAATAAGCGCAGCCGCGGCACCGATAGAGCAATGCCGCCAAACATGCCTGCCGGTACGGGATTTCTAAAATCTATCAAACATGCCAGCGGTGCCGTTGTCAGTTTCCTCTTCTCGGGGGGAAAAAGAGGCCGGTCGGCAACGTTTTTAGGCGGCCTTAAATCCCGGCCCGGTGTGCTGATGGCATCCATCAGCGTTTTAATCGTAGCTCGTCAACGCCAGCCAACAACCACCGCAGGAGGTGGAGATAAAACAAACGGCGGTTGAATAACACTTAAATAGCTTAATATCCAGCGCCTTTTTCGGCAGCCTGCCTCGCTTGCTGCCTTGCTGTCACGCACGCTAACTACGTGCTATCGTGGCGCTATGGCAAGGAAGGGGTGGGGGGGGGGGGAGGGAAAAATATTGTGTTTTTGATTGTTTTAAAATGCCTTGTCTCACATTTGTGCCGGGGTCATCTATTTTCCAAACGGCACTAGAGGAATGCAAACCCCCTTTTGCTCGTGTGCTGCGACGTGCCCGGAATGAGGATGCCTTGCGCCGTATGCCTTTTAGGTGCGTGTGATTGATCCGTTTTCTTGCTCAAGAGCGAAAAAAAGCTGAATATAGTGAGCGGGAAGCCCTAAACTACATTCCACCGCACATCAATTAGCGAAGCATAATTGATCAATAATTCATCATTCGTACGTTGGACGTTTTTTGGGCGTCAAGATCTCCTTTCTATTGTATGTGGTAACAAGCGATGACGATTCTATTGCGGTCATGGAATGTGTATAAAATGTTTCTCCAATTTCTTGGAACTTGTTGAAGATCTTTTAGATCAAACAATGAGAAGTATGTTTTGCCCGTCTCGAAAGAAAATCGTGCCGAATGATAGCGATCGATCGATCAAAACCAAGAATACATTGTCCCAAAATAAACGATTGTAAGAAACGAAAGGCAGAATAATACAGGAGTGGAAATGTGGCAGTTGTAGCTGAGAAATAATTAATTTTCAAGCAAAATCTCTTCAAAACATAAAAAAAATCGTTAATAAAAACAACGACGAGAATATGATCACCATCAACACAAAATCGGAACACTTTCGTCACTCCCTAACGATGGCGTGCTGCGGCAGATCGATGCTTTCATATCCGGCCTCAGAGCGCTCATTAAATTCATGCAATGCAATCAAACAATTTGTGTTTAATGATTTGCGTATGTGTCGCCAATTTCAATAGCATATCCGCGCCTACCTGCCACCTGAACCAGCGATATGTAATTTTGTTCAATTTCAACACTTCACACGCACACACACACACTCCGTCCAAACCTTCTCCAGCAGCACTTGCACTTGTTGGAACGGGCGCAAGTGCAATGAATTTTTAACAGAAGCGCCCTAAAATATTTACCCCGGGGGCTCTTTCGTTTTTTTTTCCCCCGAGGATCGAAAATGCAAATTTTATTCCAACCATTATAATGTTCAGCTTCCACGCGCACGGGCATACAAAACCAAGCGATTGGGCACGGGGAGAATCGTATTCAGCCACGTGCACTCGATGCAACGCATCGTTATTGTGTGTGTTTTTATTTATCATCAAAATAGCGTAGAAAAAATAAAGCGTGAAAGCGTCCGCCGGAGAGGTTTATTCATTAGTGACTGTGAATCGTTTCAATACATTTATTGAGTTTAATTAAGTACCTGCGCAGCACGGACCTCGGCTGGCTGGGCTATCGCGCAACCAGCGACGGCTGGCGGAATCTGGCGATGTGTGATTTATTTAAAAGCTGTCCGCTCGTTATAAGATGATCCTTGATGGAAATTTTTTTTCGCATTCGGTCTCCTTAGCGACCTTTCACGGCTACCCAGTATTATGTCCTTCCGTTCACTCCGTTCGTGTGTGTGTTTGTTTATTTTCAACGAAATCGAACTGTTTTTGCGAGCACACCAACCGAATTGATGAAATTGTGACAAACTCTGCATGCGGTGCCTGCCAGGCTGCAAGCGAAGGGAGGATGAAAAAAAAAATAATTCATTAAAACGAGAACAGCATATTATCTGCTGTGTGCGCTGCACAGCTCATTCGCTGCTGGCTCGTTTGAAAGTGAAGCATGCAGTGCATCAACAACGTTTCAAGGGGAGGGTAAAAAAAATGGGAAAACAAGCTTCAAACGCTCGGCTATCGGCTTTATAAAAATGTATATATTATTTTAAAAATCGAACCCCAGACAAGACGAGACCGATACTCACACACACGCACACCGACACTGGAGGCTATCGGATGATTTACTGTGTTTAAAATATTTATGCCTATTAATAAATCAGCGATATTGGATGCAAAATCATACCGGCCGAGCGGTGCGAGCATGATGTGTGTGCGTCTGACCACCCAATGCACCTTGTAGTACCCCAACCGGGTCTATCTCTGGGGTTGGAAAAAAGCGTGCAAGTAGGCAGACAGGAACGGGAAAGCGTACATTCGCCAAACACAACCATTTGCAGCTGCAGGTCAGATCATTAAATCACTGGATGGGCCATTATTGTAGGGATATTTTTTCTGTTTAATGGTTTCCCTTTCGGGTGCCGCTCACATGGACCGGAGGACGGGTGAGGTGTTTGGGTGATTCGGTTATGCTGCGCTATCGATAGATGATGATACTTTATGGTAAGTTTTTGAAACATGGCGCTGCTGTGCTATTCTTTTGAATTTGCTAGCGCTAGTGCTTGTTGTTGATTGAGCAGCTTCCCGATCGAGTCAATCCTTTCAATGCCCGTTTTGGATGGTTGTTTGAGAGTTGCGATTTATCAACCAAGTTGTTTTGTTACGGAAAGTAGAGTAAAAAAGTGTATAAATCAGATTCGATACTGTACTTTTAGGACAAATTTGCTTGGAAATAAGCGTTGCAATATGCGATCTCAAATTATTGTACGATGTTTGTTCAGTTTTTATCATCTATTCCTCCTAAGGTATCAGGTTGTGACCATGCGTATCAATTTTTGTCTCTAATATACCTATTTTAGTCTATCAGTTAAAATTGTTTACCCTAGAAGCGTTAAATGACGTTTACTTGGTAGTTGTATAGATTTGTGAAATTTATTAGTCACTGAAAGCCAAACCCACAAGTGGTACAGGCAGACCTTGACCGACAACGGTTGTTGAGCCTATCGAAGAAGAGGAATGTACGTGAAAACGTATTTTAACAAAGAAAACTCTTTCCAAATTGGCATAACCATCGTAATATCTGAAATAATTACCATTAAACTAATTACTATACAATACAAGTTTAATAAGCAAAGTGTGGGACTCACAGCTTCAGAATTGTAGAAACCCCTTCTGAATAATAATATTGTCTTACTAACCTGGTAGTAAAATCAATGATAAGGAGGCAAAAATGTGTTCACTAGCCTGACAGTAAAGTGGGTTTGACATCTTGACTGTATACTAAACAATAATGTAATAAGCTATAATAGCTATTCTAAATGATCATTTTAAAGCAAACTTATCTTTTTACCTCATAATCTATTATATCTATTATTCTATATCTGGAATGCAACAACCCCATTTCCAAAACAGTTCAATCAGGCATCCCTGAAATCAACAGCTTCATCTTTTATTTTATCACACAACCGCTCTCACTCACAATCATTTCATCTCCATTGCCATTGATTGGACAGCGTGTGCCTCATCACATTCAACCGACATTTATGTGTGTTTCTGCTTCTCATTACAGCTAGAATCGATGCCCGCGCGATGACTTTGCAAATGAACCAGCGAAGGCAGGCTCAAGTTTCTAGCGTTTTTGGGGGGACCCGGTCCCGGCATGAGCAGCGGGTGTCCTACAGGGCCCCGTTGTGTGATAGAGCTCTCCCACATAGTCAAATTACCAGCATTTTTCTGGACATCGAAATTTAACTCTTTCGACCCCTTCCCTAAAGCTAGCAAATGTTGGCTGGCCCCAAAACGTACGCTTGTCCAACCGACTAGACGCGCAACTCGCGCTCATGCTAGCTGGGCGACATGTGAGTGGAATGTGCTGCAACTCCCTGAGCACTCGCGGCGACCGCGAAGGTGGAATTCGTCTCGTGGTTCTCGGTCCTGTGCATCATAAATCAAATGTTTTGTACCGCGATGGTGGACATGGTGGACAACAAAATATGTTAATATGATTTGCACTTTATTGTCCACAGCTGGCTCGGTTAAAAGCCATGGCGGAGCAGGGGAAGAAACTTGAGTTTAATTGCACAAGAGGAAAGGCGAGAGAGAGAGAGATAGAGACTGACATAAAGGCTAGGTTTTGGGTGCAATAAATTGACTAATCAACTGTGTAGCTGGGATGTAGTTTCCGATGGATGGAATCTTGGGGCGGCCGCAGTTTGTTGGCGATCATTCATCGCTTCGGTGTTGTGCTGTTCGTGCTTAAATTTGACTGGGATAGAAATTTGCATAGCAGAACAACAATTATAGAGGATGCAGGAAGGAAAAAACCAAACCACACACAGAAGAAACGCGTTCTAATCATCTATTCACCTTCAGTTTTCTTTCCCATTCTTTTCTCTCCCTCTTTGAAGGTTCGCGAAATACAATCCAAACGAACCGTATGCAAACCCTCTCGAACGAGCATCGTAAGACATTCACCCTTAATCGGGGACTTCATCGGCATATTCTTCTCCAGCTAACATCATAATCACAATCTTATTGCGCCGTTGTTGCGCTTGGGGGCCCCATTCATCCGTAGCTCGACTTCCTCCCCACTTCTCGTTGAAATGGTGTGACTTTTTCAATGGCCGATAATCGTTTCTCATCACAACAGACGATTATTAAGCTTTTGACGGCATCAACTCGAGTCGAGGGTCGGGCCGAAGGCTCTCCAACGGGGAAGCCTTTGCGATGCCGATCAAGCGTGGCGTGGAGCTGCATGCACTCCCGGCCAAGCGCACGAGCAGCTGAAGTTCAAGAAGATCGTATCGGATCGGAGCGAACGGGTGGAGCGAGGACACAGTGTTGAGAGAACTGGCCGGCTTGTCAAACGGCGGCGTGCCTCGGCGCTGAACCGAACGCGGCGCAAAATGGGCAAGCGAATTATGAAGTCTCGCCAACGAGGACGCTTCTCGCACGGTACGGGCATCGTTCGTGGGGTGTCCTACCCACGCAGATCCCGTTGGCGAGGATCACTAAGAGTGTTCACTACTTCATCCCCTCGATGCACTGCATGCACGGATTCAAGTGTCGCCATGGGGACGTGTGTCGTGTTCCAGCAGCATGTGGGCCGTTACTGTCATCTCAATCGATCGAAAACTTTTGTGTCAACTAGCGTACAAGTACCCCACCGATGGATTGCTAGCATCACGTTCAAGGGCGCGTGATGCCCGGAATCGGAATCGATCAAACTCTCATAATGTCACCACCCCGCCCTCCGTTGCACCGTGCAACCCCCGTCCGGCGGGCTGCACACCATCTACCAAACCATTGTGGGTGGCTCTGCTGGCAGAAGGCACGGAGGGATCTATTTTTGTAATCGCTTCTATCAACACCATCAGCACGAAGCACGATGCGAACAACATGCCGTCTTGCAGCGAGCGTTCTGGCTCACCTTTCCCTACAGTTCGGGCAGTTTTGTTCCTTCGAAATGGAAATCAGATCAACGCTCCACGGAACAAGCGCATCAGATCGCGATACGGAAAAAGGGGCACCACGGCACCCTGTCCTAGAAGATTGAGCTGGCTTTTTCGGACACCCTGATGGGAGGACACAGTGCATTAGTTAAACTAACCAACACTAACCCTTTTTACTGTACCGAAAGCCAAGAGCAAAAGAGAGACATAGAAGGGAAGAAAGGTACAATGTTGCAATCTCACGGTTAAGATTGAGGGGTCTGGAAACAACAGGGAAACCTAAATTGAGCCTCCACACGTAAGGTATCGTTTAGAGTCGATTGGGATGAATTTTCCCATTTTCCCCGCAAACCCATCCCGAGCGATGATCCCCGGTGAGATATCGGGCTCGGGTGGTGATTGACTTTGTCCAGCTGGCTAGCGTTCCCGTTCGGTAAGGCAGCTGGCCCTTATCAACATATGCTAGGGGGATGGCCATCCGGGGCCCCGAATGTTAGACATTGTAATTAGATTGTTGATTGATGATAGCACGCGGCAGGAAGCCAATGTTTATGGAGGATAACGTTACGTAGCTCTTTTTTCTTTGGGGGGGACGCTCGGAACATGGGTGTAAGAGATGAGAGATGAGATAGAGAGAGACGGAGAGATACAACAGTAAGAGTGGATGACTTTAATTTGAGCTCGCTGTTTGGGCTCTGCTGTGGTAATAATCGGCAAACAATGCAACAATCGAATCGTTCTTGAATTGATGTTGTCGGTGATCATAATCCCAGTCCAATAACATTGGCTATCATAGCAGCGAACCAATTTGGAAGAGCTGACATTGGAAGATGATGGTGAGAATGAATAGTTGAATGTTTGTGAGGCAAGATTAAGATCGACATTTACTTGGCGTTCGATTTGTTGGTGTTGTAGGATGTGTGTTTATATGATACTAATCAAGAGTTGTGGTTTAACAATTGCAAATTCCGATTGTTTTTTATTTGCTCTTCTTTAGAATAAGTTTTATAGTAAGCCTAGGCCTATATTATTTGCATATCCAGACTTTTTACCTAAAATTGCCTATTTAAATTGACATTTAATATACTCAAACCAAGGAAATGATTGCTGCAATTGGACTCAGCCGTTCTAAGGTGTCTATTTTATTGCCCTATTCGTTTTGTTTTAAGCCTTTTACTTTTATTTTAATTCACGCTATGAATACAAACTAAGCGTTTATTCATCTGAATGACTGAAAAACAATACCAGACTAGACCAAGTCAGCAGACATCGGTGGACCTGTTGGCCGAGCAAACACATGTGATTTCGCAAGCCGTTGGTATATATTAGCATTCGAGATCTATTAAACTTAATGACATCGTCAGCATGCAGGCTGCAGCAGTGCCTGCGTACTTGCGGTCTCCGGTCTGATCGACCGCTCTGCGAGTCGCACACAACTGTGCAAGACCCGTTTTTCATGGATTTATTGAACCGGACTCCGGCGAAGGTGTTTCGCTGGACATTACCCGTCTAGGCCGTCGGACTCCCCCACCTCGGTGTGTAACGGGTAAGGTAAATTTTATGACTCGTTTCACCATCCAACCCCCAAACCAACCAACCAACCCGCCACCAGTTTAGCAGTTGTCTAATATCATAACCTTCTCGAGCGCACCCAGCCCACCGCCGCCGCTCTACTCCAAGAAACTCCGGGTCTACTACTTCGAAAACAACTCGACAGATAATCCATCAACCTCGGTAGAGCGCTCGGTGCTGTGTGCCAGCTCTCCGTACTGGCGCGTACGTGATTGGCGTGAACGTGGTGCTGTCGTTTGCGTGACGTCGGTTGAGTCATTTCTCCGCGATGGCCGCGCTGCATTCGCTGCTGCTGATGCTGCTGCTGTTGCTGCGGCAGCATTCCGAATGGTTACGGTTCGATGAAAATGGGCGATAAAATTTAATCGATGAGATAAGATAGGGTTGTAAACTTTAATTTATCTCCCGACCTCGCGTGGGTTTTCATGCCTTCTTGGCGAAATTTATCTAAGACGCCGGAAAGCCGTACCGGAGTAAGGATGTGTTCCGACAGGTTCTAGCTAATGGACGGTGGGTGTGGTGGGATTTATGGGATTTGTAGAGCTTGGTGGTACAACGTCCCAGCAGGGTGATGGACTACAACCTCATCTGGTAACACATTTTTTGGTAAAGAATTGATCTACGCAAAAAGCAATTTCTAGCAACTCCAACACTGAAAGCTTTGCTCATTAACTTCTTCCCAAGAATCCGAACAGCCCAGTAAAGCAACTGAACCAAAGAAGACACCTTCGCAGGTACTTTGGACATCCCCAAGGTGTGCGCTAGGGTGTATCTGCCGACAAAACTCCCTAATTCGTAGCTTGTATTTCAGCTGCGCCACTCGCGTCTTTCCATGTACGAGAGAATTGATCAATATTTTCCTGTCCCGATGATTCCTATTCCCTATTGTGCACTCAATCCTAACACACATTGGGACGCGTGGAGGCACCACACCAGCGGCACACCGTTCGATCGCTTAATAAAGACATTTTTCACTCCATTATTACAGTTCGAATGAGAATAAGATTAATGACGCCGGGAAGGCAATCATTACCATTTTTCACCATCCATCCACACGCGCGCGCGCTCACACATTGTGTAGTGATAGAAACGAATCACCTACAAAAGGGTGAGGGGGTTTGCGGAAACAAAGAATGGAAAAAACACTGCCTAGACAACCACGGTCCCGGGTACAATTGGTACCACCGGTGATCAAATGGACCCATTCTTTGGGTTCAAGCGCGTCCGTTTTCCGCGCGTTCGGACGCGTCCTAGACATTATCCGATCCGTGCACACGGCACCTTTCCAACCTTCGCTCGGCACCTTTGGGGTTGTGGCTCGTTTGATTGGTTGGTACTTTTTTAGCGGTTTCAGCGTACCTCGTCTCCAGCCCGCGGAGTCCTGAAACCCGGTGGATCGCCGTTAGTGCGAAGCGGCGCGCGTCAGGCGCATTCCGTGGCCTCGAAGACGAATGATGATCACATGGTTAGTTATTTTCGGCAAAAGATCAACTGTCAAAATTCTGAACGTGAACAATGATACACGGGCACACGGGCAAGGGTGGTGGTGAAAATTGATCTCTATTCAAACTGCACGCCCGGGCAAGAATTGGGATGTTTCGCCCATGCTGCTTACAGGGCTGTTTTTTGGGATCTGAATCCAGGTTAACGCCAAATGAACCGGGACTTCCAGACACCGTTTAATGATGGTTCGAAGGTGTGCAAGTGTGGTGTTAAGGTTGAAGCAAGCTCTACATCTATCATTTTGACAATCTTTAAGGTTTCTGGTGTACGAGGGTATGGAATGTAAGCGCAAACACGATTTCTGGACTGCAGACATTCAATATTAGAGAAATTTAATTTGGGAGTCTTAAATATTAGTCTTGTCTTTGAAAACATTACCAAACATTTTAGCAACTGTCTTACCTTATAAAAACTGAATCCAAGTGTAAGATTAATTCAATCTTAATCTATATAGTTTGCTAACCATCTCCGACTCCGATCGTAAGCAACACAACATAATATCCTTAAACTAGATTACAAATCCAACCGGACGAGTCGAGTGGCAATGAACTCCGCATTACATCATGCTCAGGGCTCTCCAAGTGAATAAGATAAGCATTACGCACTAAAGCTATGGAGGGTTGCAAGTCTCCTATCACAGAAAATCGAGGGCAGAAAACATCTTCTCCCGTACAGTGTCAGGTCAAAGCATCTCGTTCAACAACGTCGTGCCACTCGACTGTATCACCGTCCGTGCCAGAGGAAGTTCAGAGTTAATAGAAAGGAAACGAAGCGTGCGTTTGGGCGGCAAGGAATGAGTGCGTTTCACCCCACCCCGCACCAAATCTCGGAAGGTTTGAAGTTAATCAAATGGAAAACAAGTGTCCTAAAACTCACACTTTCTCCCCCACACGAAGCGTCCTGTCCGGGCACGCGTAGGAAACGGGAGCACTTTCCTTATTTTCCCCCGGGGTTCCAAGGGGCCGATCCCCTCGGACGTGGCTGGGAATTGTACCATCTGAGTGTGTCCTGTCCGGTCACTGAAAATGGGAGGAAGTGGAAAGCGTCCCCTCTAAGTGCAGATCACATAAAAATTAGAGCGAAGGCAAAAACATAGATAATGCATTTCGTAGCGTTCGCGGTGAAGATGCGGCTACGCGAAGTACAGCGCGACCCGCAGCCCTAGATGGTCCATCGATTAGGAGGGTGAATTAAGATTGATGAGCAAATAAAAAGCTTGATGGAGCAGCATTAAAAAATCGAACATTGCACGGTTGTTTTTTTTTTCTTTGTTTTTGGTTGTTTTTCTTCCTTCCCACTTTGTCCGTCTGGTCGCGATGAGTCTTGGCTTCAGCGAACGAACGAACCTCCCCCACTCGTTTAAAGTGTGGCAGATACCACACCGGGTACTTACACTTTCGAGACGAGCCATCTTCCTGTCTTGATGGTGCCGATGACGCTTTGGTGCAAATAAAATCATTCAATCTTCCTCCGTTCAAACCGATCTCGTTTTATACGCCGAGGTTCCTAAACAGTCCCGCCTGGCTATTGGTAGTGTAAGTGTATCAACAGCTGGAAATCGATTACGACCGGATCGATAAGGGTGGAGGACAGCGGACAGCAGGAAAGCGAAGCCAGTTTAAGTAATATTTGATTTTTATGATCCAGTGCAGTTTCAGCTCATTAGAGGCTAAAAAAGACGATAAAATTGTAATTGATCTGGTGAATGGCGGAGAGCAAAACCTTTTGCAAGCGAAGTGGTAAAGCAACTTCATCAGCTTTGGCGGATAGAGTTTATTGCTTAACTTGTGGCTCATTGCATTACGGAGGTGCGGGCAACACTTTTCCTGTGGCCAGTGCTAATAAAACATTCATTTTAGTGCGTAGAGGTTTTCATAAGAAAACGCATATTTCACAGCTGTTGGAAACCTATTTATACAATATTTTAATATGCTTTACTTTTGATGATCGAAATCCGGCTCGAAGGACCAAAACTGGTTACACGTGGAGGATGATTAGGAAACAAAGCACATTGTAAGAATAACGCAGCAAAGTGATGTATACAGGTGTAACAAACTCTGTTCATTACTCTTTTCTCTATATTTCCATTATAGAATTATGTTTTTTTTTCATTATTAATGATAAAAATTCCCTCTCAAATTCTGGTTTGAAGCACCAATTCAGAGACAGTTTAGAAGACAGTTTTGGTATTTGGAGGCAATTATTCATTGTTCTCAATCATTTTTAGTCCATTTTTTCTTGCCAATAATCATTTTGAAGGACCAAATCAAGTTGAATAGTATGTCTGACGAAAATCAAAGAATTAATATATAATATCACCAACAGGGTGCCCCGCAGTTTTACTATTTTTTATATTTTTCAAACAATGTTTTCAACAAAATTTTGAAATAATCAATCATTTGTAGTACGTTTCGAAAGTAGTACAATTGTTTAAGATTATATTAATTTTGGATCTGATGAATAAATATTCAACTCAGCTATAGGAAATGCTAATAAATGCAACAACCGAACTCAAATTCAAATCGCTTAAATGTGACCACTGCAATTTAATGCCTAATAAAACTATACCATTTTCGGCATCGACACTCTGAACCGTTACAGCAAGCTTACATTAAATGCAATCACTAAAAAGTGCGAAAACTTTCTACCCTCGCCGCAAACAACCACCAACCATGTTCTGCCAGCTCTGCTAATCCGGAACATTGGCACAACATTGCCTCATACATACGAGACGCGGGCTTCAGTTTAGCTTATCCTTCAGAACGGAAGGACACAAGTAACATCGTCTCGCTTTGCAGGTTCTGTTCTCCATCCTGCGCGTGACTATTTCCATACATTCTCCGCACAAAAACCAACCTCCGCGCCCAGCAAATGATGTTACAAACCTAGGCGATGGGAATCCCATTGTCAGCGAAATCCTATCAACATTAATCGGATCATTTCGAAAGTGTACACATTTTGGGGGCTGTTTCGGCAACATAAATACTGTCTATTCATACCGCGCTCCCCGTATGTCTGGCTGGGGCCTGCCGGCCTCCTGGCAGCTTACCCTCGCTCATAATTTGCCGTCGCAGTAGCGGCGGCAGCAACCATCGCACCGTGCTGATCCGTGGTGGCCGCTAAAGCCCCGGCTAAGCCCCTGAAACTACCCGCGGCTATTTGGAGGCTTGAGATTTTTGGTCAGAGGTGGTGTCGTTTTTTTGCGCTTCCTTCCCTTTCCCTGCCAAAAATATCGCTGGGATTTGCAGTGGACCACGCACCACCCCGGTGGTCCCCGGGCGGCCATTCAAATATCCGCGCCCGGATGGTGCGGCCGAAAATTGTACTGGGGCTCGCTCGTTTTAATCACTTTTACAAGTACCCTTCTTCCAGTGGTTCCCTCTGTGTCAGACAGTGCTGCTGATGGACGCAGAAATCGTGCGCGTGGACGGCGCATAATTTCGTATGCGAGTGCGATCCACTAATCGCCGATGATTATCTTTTATTATTCAAATACCGACACCCACTCGACGCGAATGCCGTCGGCCGGTGTCCGGGGTTCGCTGTCGTCGTCGTCGTGTGGCCATGGTCGGCAGGACATCCGGACCGCTACTTGTGTTCGCACCACTTGTCGGCACGTTGCGGGTTGAAAATGAGAGCGCGAAAGTGTGGTGTGTGTGTTGCATTCATACACAAATCACGCACGTGTGCTCGCCGATCCGTTTGTTCCGCGAGTGGTTCCACGTTGGTTATACACATCTCGTTTGGGCCTTGGCGGAACAGGGCAAAGGGTGGCAGTGATTTTTTTTTTTGTCATACACCATTATTATTATGTCGAAGCAGGCCGAAAGCACGCAGAGTGAGCGTTTATGCATGTAAAAGCTTCGCCTGATGGTGTGTAGTAATGGGCCGATGAATCAGAAGATTCACACGAGACGACAGCTTTTGCATGTACGAGACGTTCCTTCCTGCAGCATCAGTTTCGACATCTTTTTATGAAGCACATTTTTGATGGATTGGCATTTCTAGCAAAAAAATGTTACAATCACGCAAACGGCGACACTCTGAACCGATCGCACCTTGCAATTGGGCGTACGGTGAACGGTTTATCTTGGCGCGAACGTCATCCATACCGCCATTACATACGCAGGATGGTACACGCGCGCCGTTCGATTGAGACGTCAAGGGTCGGGCAATCGGGCCCGTTTGTCTCGCACCCAAGTGTTTCTGACAAGAAAATTACTCCCCTAACCTCCCATGAAGCATGAGAGAGGGGTCGTTTCTCACACCGAGGGCACGGCTGTGCTGTCATTACGCCGAGACTGTCATTTTGGGCCAAGGGATACCGGTGCCGTTGCCCGACAACGGAGGACAGAAAGAGACCCAGCCAGCCAGACAGAAAGAGAAAGAGCGTGAGGGCACCGTCGGATCGGTTGCCCGGGATCGTGGCACAGAGCGTTTTGGAGTTAAATGTGAATAATCACACTTAATTGTTGTGTGGTGCAAAAATTTGCATTTTAAATTGCTTCCCATCGTGGCCAACTTCCGTTGGTCGAGGTCTGGCCCTGGGCCGTGGCATCCATGGCCGTCGAAATGGGTGTGTGTGTGTCTTTTTTTAGGGAGAGTGAGAGACATATTTGGACCACTTGGAGATGCCCCCCGCTGGTCGACAACACCGTTTCTGGGTATGATATTACACCTTGCCGGTGATACAGGGTGTATGAAGGTGTAGTTGCCCGTTTGCCCTGTCACTCGCGTCCTTACTCGCTCTTGCGCGATGATTGGAAAGGATCAACTTTTGGCATAATCTCCCCGTAACGGGGGTAACGTTGGCAAATGTGTGTGTGTTTGTGAGTGTGTTTCAGTATTTCTGCCCTTAACACATTGGCGGGTTTCTTTCCGAGGGCGAAAATCTCATCTTATGAATATTTACGACCATTTTGGTTGATTACATGTTTGCGGAACGGAGTCGGAAGGATTAATGCACATGAACAGTGCTGTGCACCGACCAAACCTCTCCGACAATGACTCAACTTTGCCAGGAAAAAAGGTGCGTCCTTTGGTCGCTTCAGCCGTGCACTGGGAGAGTGTATAGGCGCGAGGTGAAAACAGTGTTTATCGCCAATTTTTTCGATCTTTTGCATTTTTTCCATAACTCTTGATAATCTGTTCTTGTTGTTTATTTTGGTGGTTTTTATTTACATTTTGCTCTCGTGATATAGATTTAATGCATCTTGAATGCATTGGTGTGATTTGAATTGATCTGTCAATCAAAATTTTCAAAATATTTTCATAATACATCAATCAAAGATCAGAACATTGACAAATAAGATAGAAACAAGGGATAATGGTTGATCGGCGTGTCGCAAAGAATTAAGGGAGCTTACTAATTCTCTCAAAATAAACGTACATCTTGAATATATTCAAAATGACAGTAAATAGTAAAGATGGTAAAGCTAGTTTAATAAAATATACAAACATTAAAACATATATACTAAATTAAAAACAATAATACGAGAGGAACAATGAAATAAAACAATGAAATACAAATAAATTTTATTAATTAAGAAACTAGGAGATGCATGCTAAGAATCATGAGATTTTTTATGAATGAATGAAATGTAAGAAAGTGTAATACATTACAGTAACAAAACATGAAATCAAATAAATGAACAAAAACAGTAGAATAACAATAAAATATTAAATAACAATGATTTAAAATGAAGCTATCCAAAAAATATAAAAAATATTGAAATTGAAATAAAAAACAAACATATTAAAATACAAATACTCTTAATTCAAATAACATTTGTTAAGTTGATTGAACATTTGACTTTAGCACTGGTAGAAACTGTGGCATGCAAACATTAAAACGACTTTAAACCCATTTCGTTCATTCATCGACCAAACCACGCCGCTGTAACATTATAAGCAACGCTCAAGTGCCACCCTTTACCGATACCAAATTAAACTGCAATCAGTTGCAGCAAAACGTGAAAAGCACCACTTCTTGCCCTAAGCACCATCTTTCCCGAAAAGTAAGAAAACAAGCAATACCAACAAAAAAAAATACCATCAACTTCTTCACGATTCCAGATTCTATAATGTTGCCCCAAGTGCCGGCAGTTGGGAGGTGCGGTGTAAAATCCATCTCCCGCGCCCTCCTGGAGTCCACGAACTGGCACGACTCGGCACAACTCGGGGCGCGGGGTGCGCTAGTTAAATGATGCGAAATCACTCGAAATGAAAACTGTAAAACAATTGTCCGAATCGTTAAGATCTCGGATTCGCTAACAACCGCTTCGTAGCGGCGTTGCGGATCATCATCATGGTCGACGACAGTGTGTGTGCGCGGTACGGTGCTGTCGCTGGCGTCGTCGGCGTTGTTTTCGTCGTTGCCGCGCGGTGCCGAAAAGTTGTGAATCCGTAAACCGTCATTTCACGAATCGTAACGATTCATCAACTCGATTTTCCAGCTCGATGTGGCGTGGGGATAGCGGGTGAGGGAGTGAGCTGTGCACGACTCATTGCACTTCCGCCGCATCACGTTTGCAGCATCATTAGACCGGGCAGCTGGCAGGGTGGAAAGAGCGCGGTAGAAATATGCACACACACACACACATACACTAGCTCACAAAATAAGGTACAAAGTAAACGAACTGCATCCACCGCGAGGGAATGGGAGTTTTTCCTTCAGACCGAAATCCTCTTCGCTCAGTTTGGTGGATGGATGGATGGATGCAATGGGGGGAAAATGAAGGGGGATACATCGCGGTTTTGAGTGTTGCAGCCCTGCAGCACTTTTGTCGCAGTACACTCGAGTGCATCCATCTCCAGACAGCCCCGTACAACGATGTACAACTTTTGTAATCTTTTACGAGGAACTCAGTAAGAGAAAATGTAATTAACATTGCATTAAAATCCAAAAAAAAAGTTCATTTTGTACGTGAGTTTTTACATGGCAAATTGTTAAAGATCATTGCAACTCAGCAAAAAATAGGTGCTATACTTTCTTTTGATTTTGTTTCATCACAATCAATTTGAGTGTGCAAAAAGCGGGCTGGCTACAACAACAAAGAGAGAACTTCCTAACAAATAACTATTTTGTTTTTTTTTTGTATTTTTTTTTTTTTTTTGAAAACCATGTAACAACCTCCTTGGGGCAGTAAATGGTGCTGAGAAGATGAGCAACAACAACAAACCGTTCCATCGCCTAAACTGTTACGTGCAGGATCTCACCCGTTGTCAGTTCACCAGTTCCAAGCCAAGTCCGTCAGACTTAACCCCTCCCAGCCGAAGTCAGTCACTTAAACTTCATAATTAAGACATCAAAAACGAACATTAATTTGTATCTGCTTTGTGTTCCGTCTTTCCGTTTTTTGTGCCGACGTTTCGGGTCACCCTACCCCCTACCACCGGTGGTTTTCCGTGCACCCTTCTACCTGAGATATTGCAAAACCCCTTCATTTGCTATTTTTACCCGCAGTCCGAAAAGAGCGAAACGACGAACGGCGGAATGGATTTTCCCGCATTTATGCACCCCATTCCTTTCCGACTTCCGCGGAGGGCACAAATCGGGCGCGCGCCTTCGGTTTCCGTGAATCGTGTCG
Source organism: Anopheles gambiae (assembly GCF_943734735.2). NCBI lineage: Eukaryota > Metazoa > Arthropoda > Insecta > Diptera > Culicidae > Anopheles > Anopheles gambiae. The sequence continues at coordinate 23,105,644 of NC_064601.1, read as the reverse complement.
CGCCAGAAGCGACGGTTTGAGGTTTTGTAATATACTGCAATACTTTACCTTTTGCTTCGCGTTGCCCGTCCGTCTCCAAACGCTGGCGAGAGGGCTCTTCGTATGGGCTTTGTCGTGAGAGAACATAGCAAAAAAAACAACCACATTGGGGGAAACAAAAGGGGAAGCAAATTTTAGTGGAGCGTAGAACGGGAGGCGTTTTTATTCGGGCGGCTGTCGGTGCTGTTGCCGCCGTGCCGCTTTGCTCATTATGCTGCATTAGTGTGTTCTTTGTACGAACTGCATTCGAGCATTGTACGTCTTTTCTGTTGCACTTGTTAGAGATCGTGTGTTACGGTGCTACGGTTTGGGAACCGTTTGCCGTACCCACTCAGAACTAGGCTGTGAAGCTGTGTGTTGAGCAATTGGAATGAAGCTGTGCGACTTCAGGAACAAATAATTGTAAAAGATTTTAGGAATGAAACAAAGATTGCGCAATCATAAAAAAGACAGAAAAGAGAAGATAAAAACAGAATAAGGAACAACATCGATGAACAATAAAGAATATTTAACAACAACAAAACATAGAAATGTAATAATATCTTAAATATTTGCCACAGCAGAAAAAAATCAAAACAAAAAACATCAAACTTAAATTTCCAAAAACAAAACCACTGACAATAAATGACATGATTAGCAAAAAAAAATACATTAAAACAGCTAAAATATTATTAGAGAAACTACATGAGACATGGAACATGAAAAAAATAGTGCAAAAATAGTGTTACAATTACAGGTATTCCCCGATATGCGCTATACTCAATATACGCGATTACGCTACTTTCTAAATTTGACAGTGCTTCGAGCAAATTGTACTGATTTGACAAATCAAATATCAAATGTAAAATAAATTCCCTTTTTGTCGAATTTTAAAAACCATTTTAAAAGATACAAAATTGTAATCTTCAGTTGAAATCAGATTGAATAACTAATTTAGTGAATAAAAGCCTACCATTTCAAGCAAAATTATACAAAAATTAGCTATAATTTAACTGAAAACATCGAAGTTTGACTTACGCTAATATTCGAGATAGGCTATTGCTTTCGGTCCGCATTAATAGCGAAGGTCGGGAAATTCCTGTAGTCCAAATGTTATGTCGTAAGTAAATAGGTAAATTTTGTTTAGTTGCCCATAAGCACAGACTATTTTATTGAAGTATAATTCTTTGTCAGTTTTGTATTACAGGGTTTACCAGCATAATAAACAACTGTCCACTTGTTTATAACAATAGTCGTTTTCAATAGATACCGTTGTCTACCACTTGCTCACACGTCATATGGTGTAAGCTACTCTGTCCAATTCAATAACACAATTTTCGCCTTCGATTAGCAATTGTCAGATTCGGCACAGTTTGTTTTGTTGGGACAAATTTTGCAAAAACAAAAAATTTTCAAACACGTTTCATTTATTCTAGCAATATGCAGTATAAACCATAAATTTCAAAAAATCAAAACATTAATTTTGTTAATTATACAACAACCACAAGAAACCGTGCCGAATCCGACCGTTGTGCAATCGAAGGCGAAAATTGTGTTATTGAATTGGACAGAGTAGCTTACACCATCTGACGTGTGAGCAAGTGGTAGACAGCAGTGTCTATTCAAAACGACTATTGTTATAAACATGTGTACAGTTGTTTATTATGCTGGTAAACCCTGTAAAGTATAACGTCGATTCTCGGAGGATTACCGTGCGCGTGAATTTGACAGCTGTTCTATCGTGGTGAACATTTGCTGTGATGGTTAAGTTAATAACAATTTTGGAGCAGCTAGTGTCTAGAGTCTAGTGATATTTTTGAAAGATTTTTGTTTTAGAATTCATAATTGTTAAACTAATAATTATTGATTGCAAAAATGCTGTACTATTGATTAATCGATTGGTTTAAAATGAAATTTAAGTATGACCAGTTAATTTTTACTTTTTTAACTTTTTTACGAATTTGACGTTTCTTGGACCATCCTTCCCATAATCGACGTTCTGCTGTATTTGTTCTTCGTAACATGTGAATGTTTGAACAATTATTTATGCAATTCTCAAACATTGTTTCACATGTTTATCATTTTAACACTAACTTACAGCGTTTTAAAGCATTTCACAAAACAGTACTGCATTCAGTTCTCCTGCACTTGGAAAACTTCCCCGATATTATCGTATTAAGGCCCTTATTATCTGGAATTGTTTTGACCAATTTAACCAACACCGCCACCAAAACAACGTCAACCAGGTTGCTGTTTATCAGCGAGAAACCCACCATCCAACCAAACAAGCCCTATCATTCCGATCCGCGCACGCCAACCACACCCGGGGAAAGTAAAAGTGGAAACATAATTTCCACCCGAATGACTCCATCAGCGAGCCAAGGAGTGCTAGCGAGCCAAAATGGCCGAATGTTTGTCACGGTTCTTGGGGGAAATAAACTCACCACACTCGGCAGCTCGGCAGTATTTACTGGCGGTACATTTGAGCAATGGTTGCTTACCTTCCCTTGCACGCAACTGTTCGCGAATTTAGCACACAAGGTATAGGGGGAGCGAGGTAGAGACATTCTTCAGACGATTTTTGGAAAACTTTGCTACCAAATTTCCCTTCGACTGCACCGAAGTGTACGTCGGGGTGACTGAAGGTTTTTTTTGTATCCTTGTTGCGCCCAGCTCAAACCCCCCCCCCCCCTCTCCTGACCATTTCGTCGCACGGAAAATGCGCAACAACCAACTTTATTACAATCCTAGCGAAAAACTTAATAAGATTTTCCCCCTCGCAAACAAAAACTCCGACCAGCCCGACGGTGGGAGTTTGGCCGCGCTTCCACCCCATGGAACGGGGCTTAGCGAGCTCTCTTTCGTACGCAGTTGCGTTTTCTATTTTTGAACCCAACATTTCGCTACCTGGGGTGTTCCGGTGCTTGGCCCTGCTTTTTGCCCCATCAATGGTTGCGAACAGTTTAAATCTTCTTTTGTAGCACTCAGGGCGACTTGTTGTTGTTGTTGTTGTTGCTCCGGCAGTGGTTGTACGGCGAGCCGCCGAATGTCGCATCCGCCCGAGACGCCATCTGGCCGAAATGGGTCTCCGAAGGACGTGATGTCTAATGTCTGCCGTGCGGCCCGGGAAAAGGGAACCAAATCCATGGCAACCTTTGGCCCGGGTATTACAGGTTATTATTCCGTCCGGGGACGCTTTCAAGAGCGTCACTACTGCCGGGGTCGGGCAGTACGCTCGAAGAAATGGACGTTGCGCTGGGAGAAATAAAAACTGAGCCAAGGGCTAGGCTGAGGTTGGCGTATTGTGCGTTCGGCAAGAAGGTGTCTCGCGGGACACTGCTGAAGGTACTGGGCTGGGATGCGTTTGGTACTCCGATCGTCTCCGACGCTACCGTTACGACACTCGAGGGAATTTGCGAGTTCTCAGTTTAAGGCGTTTTCGGGGAAGATGGCTGGGGTTTTCGTTTTGCTTCCCCGGCCAGGCTAAAGGAAGAATTTTGATGAATCACCTTCACATCCTGAACGTTCACCGGGGCGCACCGTTGGATGCCTTTTTCGCCAAAGTTGAATAATGAAGTCGGTCGTAAATTAAACGCTTCCCTGCGTGACGTACCTTGGGCTGTGCCGGAATTGGAATTCTTCAATTACAACAATAGTCACCTGTTGTGGTAAAGGATATTAAATTCATGCTTTGACCTCGCTTTGGCTTTCGGAAGCTGTGTCACTCTCGCAGGGGGGCGGAGCAGAAATGTTTTTAGTGGCATTTTCTCATTTTTTCAAACCATTTTCTCCATCACTAGCGCGTGCAGATTGAGTCACGTGAGGTGAGCGTTGTACGAAAAAAAGTGTCATGATGTCATAGTTACGAGAGAAGCACTGGTTGTAGCTGGAACCAGGGGAAAAAACTTTTGGCATTTAAATGGAATAACTCGTTCGAGAAGCGCTTGTAACACCGGCCCAGTAAATCGAATATTTAAAGCATAAATTTAATTATCTCACATACCTTACCCTTTGGTGGGCTCAGGCCAACCGTGCCTCGCACGCTTTACATATCTTAATAAACAAACAGCTCGCACATGAATATACGAGTATGCGAGAGTATGAAAAATGTATAAACACATCCGATTAGTTGGGCGATTTTTCTCGAGCCGAGCTCACTTTCGGGGCGTTCTGGATGTCGTTGGCACTTTGTGCATTCATTAGTCATGCCGGCAGGAATCTTGGCAGGGTCGTGAAAATGCTACAAAAGAACACCCCCAGGTGGAGGGGGAGTTTCTCTCCACTTCTCCGTCCGATTATTCATAACACCGTGCTAGACGAGCGAAGCTTTCGGACGTTGGTCTCAGCGTCTTCTTCAGCGGTCACACTTGGCATGAAATTTAATGCCCTTTTGTTGTTGGTTGTTAGCGGCGAGGTGATAAATTCAGTGCATAACTTGACCGGTTTCCCCCCAAACATCCCGTCCGTGGATCCGTGTATTTAGCAAGCAGCATTTTCCAGTCACTCAGTCAAGCACGAACACCCAACGTACAGAGTGGCATTTTTGTTCCCTTTCTATGGTCTGGAAAGGGAGAAAAAAAACTGACTACATTCTAACAGCGAGTTGGGGGGAGCTGGCGAAGGGCTTGTTTTGGAGTGGTGATGGTTTATAACATGTAAATATATTTAAAAAGCAAAACAAGACCACAACCAGCCAGTGGAATGCATTTTCCCATCGTTTTCTCTCTCTCTCTCTCTTCTTTTGTTGAACTGAAGCACCGCACTGGTGTCTTGGAACTACTGGACAAGGTCACGAGACCCACCATGAAACCCACCGAAAGAAAGAACAAAAAAGAAGGCTATCATCAAAACGCGCGTTCTTAAGTGGGAATTTTCAAATTAGACAGAGGCAACGAGGTTCGTCGCCTGCAAACATGCGAAGCGAAACTACTGGACGGACACCACCACAACAACAGTACACACAATAGGGCACTGAGCTGGAGGCCGAGAACCGCTTCGGATACATTGTCTCCGGCAGGACCAAACAAACCGTTCTCCGTTCTTTGATGGCGTCAAAGAATGCATACACACCGAACCCCGCCCTTCGGTCCTTTCGGGTTCGAACCAATGCCTTATGTTTAGTCTGCTGGATTTTTTTGCTTGTCTTCCTTCTCTCAATGTGTGTGTGTATGTGTGTCTGAAACACATCCTCGACGCATGACAAGGGCCCTCGTTCCGATTGTTTCGGTCACTCGAGCGCGCGGGCGCGCGTATTCACGAAAAGCATAAGAATACACACATCAAATCAGCATAAACAACACTCGACAAAAGCATAAGTAGACAACAACACACTCGATCAAAGTCGAGGTCCGTCCGGGCTGTTGCTTCGTTTGCGGGCCGCTCCGTGGAAGGTTATGTTTGGTGTTCCTGCTGCCCTGCCCGGCTTCACCTATATCATACCGTGCCATAGGGGTCCTTGGGTCTGTTGTCTGAGTTGGGCAGTGCTTTTTTTATGAAGACTCAAACGACGCATGGTTACGGGATGAGGTTAAGTTTTGCCTTTGCTTTATCGCTGCTCTTACTTTTATTACTGTCATCGTTTTTCCTTTTTTTTTTTTGGTGCCCCTGTCCTGTCTCCGCAAAAGGAATTGGTCGTCCCTCGAGGGGGCGCTTGAGAGTCTTGAAATATTTTCTATCGAAAAACAGCATTGCCATTGAATGGGAGTGTGTGTGTGTGTGTGTGTGTTTGGGTATGCGTTTGGCATTTTGATGCTGTTCTTCGGAAGCGGGCTTATTATTGTTCTAAGAATTTGAATCCAATCGAAACATGGGTTTGGAAATGGTTCTTTCAACGTGATGATTAGTCATGCTGGTTTGGAGGGAACAATCGGAAGAATGTTTCATTATTTTAGTGTAAAATGGCACTTATATGATTTCTACCTAAAATGTATCTTAAATAACGGGGTAAGCATGCTTCAGAACTTTAAAACTATCTTCAGAAAATAGAGTACTTCCCTATGCCACAAGAACAACAGCTACATGCCGTTTGAGAAAAATGTTTACACGAGCCGGATCAGCAATGTACCATGAAATCGCAACGATGTAGCAGCACTTGCTGACTTGCTAACGAAGAACCAAACATCGCATCGACCAAGACGACGACGAATTCTGAAGGAATCTGGCTTTGATACGAGTCAGTGAGTTTTCAGTAAACATGACTCTACGCGGCAAGCGCAAGCGAGTGGCAAACGAGAACGTGTGGCCTGCATTCGGGAAGCTGAGTATTTGCGTGATGTGCACACGGGTTCTTGAAGAAACAGCATAACAGCAACAACAAAAAAAGGCCGAAAACAAACTGCATTGCTGTACGCGAGTGCATTTCCACCCGGGCGTAATGCAACATCGAGTAGCGTGTTTATTGTGAGTTTTGTCAGGCATAAAATGCAAAAAAAAGAAGGAACGCTTCCCTGCACAGACGAAAGAAGCTTAGCTCGCATGCTGCAACTGTTAATGCTAGGAAGAGTCTCGCTTTTGAATGTGTGTACTTCTTGTGAATGCAAGGGCTTTCCTTTTTGGGGTTGAAAATTCTATGCAAAATTCTGTTTCAAAGAACTAGCTCTGTTCGTATAACATTTACTCAGTGGAAAGAAGGAATTTTGTTTCAGTTGATGATACATTGTTCGCTTTTGTGCGTTAAACACACACACACACGCACACCAAAGCAAACAGCACCCACCTGGAACCGGTGTGGAAAGCGAACCTTTATCTAGAAGCTTTCAGCCGAACCATCCAATCGATTTCGCAAGCCTCTCCCCCGCTCTCTCTTTCTCACTCCGGAAAATTGGGTTTTGCAACTGTTCCGTCCTCGCCCCAACACCGAAGCGTATGATTTATCTTCCGATTTTCACCTGAACGAGCATTTCGGGTTCGGCGCGTTGAACGTACTGAACGCCCAGCCCTAGTGGACCCTTTTTACCGCCCGGTTGCCCGGATTTTCACCGGCTGTCGATTATTTTCCGATTTTTGGCAGACCCGCATCCTTCCGGCGGAGCTTTGCAAGCTTCGCACACAGAAACGCACTATAGTGTTTAGCTTCGGCTGGGCTGGCCCACCCATTTCGGGGCGTAATGCTATCATTTCGAAACAGGGCAAAATTTAACGATCCATGCTTCGATTTTGTTTACGGTTGTTACTGTTTACAGGTTCATGGGGAATAGGGTGGGAAAAACTAGAAGACGTACAAACCTTTGCGGGAGATATTTAAATGAGATGAAAGTTGCCCGCTTAACAATATTGCGGGTTGCTTCATCGTTCGCGATGAAATGTAGGGGTTTGTTTTCCATGCCTTCGGACAACCGTTGTTAAGTTGTCGATAATGATGTTAATTTGAAGAAGCAGCAGGTTCAAAGCTGTCGATAATGAGCGTAGCTGGAATTGATTCGCAGCAATAGGAATTGATCGTCATGATTTCTCGAGAAGGATTGTTTCTAATGAAATATATCCTTTGGCTTGTATTCTGCTGTTTTTTTTTTAATTCTTTTAACACTCCTTTGAATGGCATTTGCTATTTTCACAACACACACGCACTTCCTGAAGGAAATGTCAAGCACTATGCTTGCGGTTCGCCAAATGAACGATAACAAAAACCGAAGACAAATTGCTTCAAATGCAAGTTTGTTGTGCCAAGCAGCATTCCCGTGCAATTTCGCTGCCGTCGAGTGAGCCAGCCAACAAAACGCACCGTAACAATAAGCAGCAGGAAAGTAGCTCGTGGCAGTTGCGAGCCGGAAAGTTTCCCGAGTGCACAACGAGATGCGCCACGTGTGTGGCTTCGTTTTTCGGGCTGCAAGTAATGTCGTTCATTTTCCACGGCTTTGCTGAGCTTGTGTGCATGTGCGCACTGCATCAGCAATGTACAGTTTGCTTCACTAAATTAATTACAACTTTAAGAGTATTGTTTTTAGCATTGCATTGCTTGTGTTTCATAGCAAAGTTTAATCATGGCTTTCGATTGAAATGAAATGAAATGGCGTGATGTTCTCCTCGACCACCAGCAAATGGATGTAAAATATCGTCCAGCAGTGTAATTGCCAGCCACCGGCTCCGGCATCGAGTGTCGGGTTGCCTGAAAAGGAAACAACCACAACACCCGCAACCACTTCCGACCACCAAGGCGGCACCTCCTGCTCCTGCCGGTGTAAAACATCTTTTTTGAATTATTATTCAGCAATTTGTTGGGAATTATTTACAAAACTTTCCGCACACAGTATCTTTTCCGAGCCATCTCGTTCTTCATTTCTTTTACAACTTCGAAATAGAAACTTCAACCCGTTCTTCAACCCGCGTGCCCGTTTCTTTCGTGTGCCCACGTGCCCGACATTTCCCGCTGACAGCTTCGCCAGAGCGGAGCAGAGCGTGGTGAAAAGTTTTGCAAACTGCCCTCGCACCCCCCCCCCCCCCCCCGTTTCTCCGGCAGTGCGCGGCGTGGCACGGAACATTGGGCCAATTGAAAGCACAAACCCGGGGGACTTTTGATTGTTGACTAGCTGGGGCGCTAGCCGAGGCCATGGAATGCTTTTGACGCTTTTCTTGACGCTTTTCTTTGGCAGCGAATTCTCATCCCGGCTCATCAGCGGTGGGAACGCGGCGGTTCGTGTACGAGCGGGGCGGGTATCATCAGGGCAGATTGCTTTGTTTGCACACTGGAGTGCGAAAGGCGTGGGCCCGGCGGGTGGGTCGGGACGATTTGAAGCATGATTTTCAAGTGCAAACTATAGTGCACCACAGCCTGCAAAAACGGGATAACTTTCCATCGCTGTCGGATCGCGAGGGGGGGTTTGTTGTGCTACTGCATTAGGTCAGGGCATTAGTAACCGCGGGATGATTACAAACGCAACCCCGACCGCTTCCATTCGTGCCTCCATTCCTGCCAGGATTCTGCTGTGGCTACATTCATATCTGTGCAGCGAGAGTCATTTTGTGAGCGTGTACGGCGTGATGGAAAATATGGCTTCCGATGAACTTTTTTTTTTATTATTTGTTTGGTGGAGTGTTGTTGTTTTGGCTCGTGCAGTTTGCAGCCATTGCTCATAATCAAGAGGATGGAGTAGTTTGCTTAATGTTTAAAATACATTATTCTGCTGGATGGTAATAATACGTTTTAATTGCTTATTAAATTGTTAAACTTTAAATAAGAGCTTGAAATAAATGTTACGTTACGTTAACAAAATAACCACAGTGTAAGTTTAAGAGCTTAGTAGACAATCTCCAAAGTAGCTAAGTTGGTATTTTTCATGAAAATGCTATTAACGGATATTTCGTGTGATGATTAATGACTACAAATCGGCAGGGAGTTGTTTCAACGCATCCATTGTACTATTTTACAAATTTTCATAAATGATTACTATTTACTTAAGGTAGATTAGTTATGTTGTTTTCCAGCATAGGGCACAGGAAACTATCAAAGTGTTGAAGTGGTCAAGGAAATCAACAGAATCTAAATAATCACCGGAAGGTAATCAAACCTCTGATAGGGTTTAATGAACGCGAGACTTCTTCATCTCCTTCTTCTTCTTATTTTCATCTTCTTCTTAATAGTTTTTGAGTGCGCTTATGTCCGATTTTAATACAGCAATTAGAATAATTTGACTAACATTCATGGATAAGTGGGAAAAGCGAATAAAAAATACTAAGTTACTAGGCAGTGTTGATGTTTGTTGACGAATGCAGTGTTAAATATCAAGTTCAAGACTTCGGCAGTAAGAGTTAGTCAAATGAGGGCACGACCAGAAATATGGTAGCACTTGTTCCAACCGTAACTATGCCTTGCTTGATTGTTAACTAGAAATATTGTACAAAAAGAGAGAAAAACAGCCAACTGCCAATAAACCCAACCGAGAGTTTAGAAAACAACCCAAAACATAAACAATAGAAGCTAGATAACAATGCTCTCGAGCGATTGTCCTTACATTTCGCGCATCGTCGACCCTTGTTTTGCACTGCAGAAATCAAATTACCTTCGTTAGTGAGGGACAATTCACCGTGTGTTGTGCACCGTGCTTTCGTGTTTTGTACCTTTTTGCCCCCTCCCAATCCCACAGCAAACAGACGCGTTTGTAGCGAACGGACCTCGTACCAGCCGTAGCCTGAAGTTTATTATTTATGGACAAATAAATTGTACCCTAATCAAATATTTGCTTACAATCCGCGAACCTCTGGTCAGTTGGTCATATTTGCCGGGCTGAAGCGACCTGCTTCGTCGCACAGACCTCGTCGTCCTGTGCGCACCTGAGCCCAGTGCGCAAATGGGGGGTAGTTTAGAGGCGCTGCGGCTCACACAAAGCTCGGACCGGGGCATCGCCGACAACAACTCACATGCACTCGCGCACACACGCGCGCGGCAATTGTTTGGCGGGCGGGAATAGAAAATTAGATTTGCCCAAATTCAGCTTTAAACTTTTGTCGGCCGGATTGCGACCGGACCGGTGCTACGACCGAGACGCGTGGTGACGCATGGAAAATGGAAAGTTCTGTGGTACATGCTTGTTGGTACAGTTGGTACGTGGTGCGGGCAAAAGGGCGACCCGTGGCAAATAGGGGACCCTCGGAATGGGTTCCGATGGCGCGATGGTTTAGCTTGGCCCAGCCCGAAAAGGGTTTGTTTGGTTCGGTGCGGTTGGGTTGGCACTACGCGAACGCGTCTGTTTTTATTTTTCGTGCTGTCACATTCCGCAAATTTGTTCTCGCTGGTCGTGGCAGAATGCTAATGAAATTTGAATATTTGTGCATCGTGCATGGAAGTGGACACATGTCCGAGGCGTGGTTTTTTTTAGGAAATAGAAAGATCCGAACCAGTATTTCGAAATTGTTCGGTCGCTTGCGGTCACCTCGGTTGTATATTGCACCAAAAACCGAACGGCTGGTGCGGACAGACCGAACCCTGATCGGATGGAAAAGCTACTCCCCGTGGGGTCTGTGGAAACGGGAAGGCGCGGAGTGTATTTTCGCGCGAACTGATGGTGATTTGAATCAACATGTGCGTTTTGATAGGAAAATGTCGACAGTAAACAACTCGGTGGTGCAGATAAGCCACAACACTCATGAATAACCAATCAATTTGTTAGAACGAATCCCATCGCGCACAAAAGCTACAAAATGCACGGCGAAATAACATTGTCGTACAAGCAGCTTTGTTGCTAAACAAATTACCCATTTAGTAGCTCCGCATCGGTGGTTCGGTTCGGCAGCGCCTGGAACGGTTCAACTCCTGCACTAATAAGGCAGCGGCAAGATAAATGAACCTGACGATCTTTCTGTACGCTACTACACAATAGGGACAAAACAGCTTGAAACTTCACTTGACAGACGTTCAATCGGTTAGCTTGTGACAGAACGCGTCGGTGGCTTTTGCTTTCACACATACACACACAATGGCGGGCTGTATCCTGCCGTGGGTGACAATTGGCATTCCCTTGTGACGGGCTGCCACACCCGAGGGGAAGACACTCCGCCAGCAGGGTAGGGTGGCAGCCGGGTGAAGTGGTTTCGCGAAAAAGTAATAACTCACACGTGTGGCGGGCATACGCCACGCCACCACATTCCGAGGCAACATGGCGGTGGGAATTGTTAGGTTCGCTTTGTCGCACTTACATTGTACCGCGAACAATCGTGAAAGCGCACGGTTTCTTTTCACCTCCCAAAAGACGGAGGAAAACTGTGCTGCCAAAGCTATTGTGGAACTAAATTGCCCGCACAACAGAAGTGTCAAACGGCGACGGTGCGTGCGAGAAACATTTGTCAATGTGGAGAAGAATTACCATTTCACCATTAGATTCGTTTGTTGTGTCAAATAGCTTTATTACTGCGTTTTGTGTAGTTGTTTTTCCTTTGAAGAGTCAAGTGTTTGTGAGTTTTCCAGCAGATGGCGCTGAAGAACTTTAGATAACACTTACACTTAGTACACTTAGACCGTTTACAATACGGTGCACAGTACTTTTCAAACGTTTTAAACCAATTTTTAAAGCTCTTAATAGAAATTATTTCAATTTTTTATTTATTCAATCAACCAACCCTCACCAAATGACCCCAAATGACAAAAGCATATTGTCCTACAGCCCAAGCTACGTCACCCATGAAAAAGGACCCCATCCAAAATGAAGTGTCAGTTGGGCTAGCTAATTATATCCTTTCCTAAACGCAGCCAATCTAATTCAACCAACCTCGCGCACGTGTTCAACGTGTCCGGCCTTCGATCGCAACGCTTCACTGCTTCCCACTCTGCCCACGCTTCGGGTGGGCGGAAGGATGCAACAACCATGTGCCATCCCTTTGCCACTCCCAATTCCTAGGTATTCCGATAAGGATCCGGATGACCGGTGCCAAAATTTATTGCGCAGAACAACCCTGCCACCTTCGGATCACGAGGATAGGCGAAATATCTCCACACATACGCAAGCATACCCCCGTATTTAAAAAAAACCGTCATAAGCATAAATGGAACGGAACAGCATTTTTTCACCCTCGCCACGGTTGCTCGGTCGTCTGTTTATTTAATTGAGTTTTTAATAAAGCACATTCAACCTGCCCCTCCGCGCGTCCTATTTGCCATACTTTGCCCATCACACGGTCCCTGACGCGAGGACAAACTCCCGGGACGCCCAGTTCAGTTCGGGAGGAAGCGACCCTCGCGTAATTTATGGCTTTGATTAAATGACCGTAAGGATGCGAACCGATAAGCGAGCGTTCGCGCTCTCGCATCCTGTCACTCTCTTTTGCCTGATTGTGAACCACCCAGAACGATGTATGATGTGAGGGTCTAAGGGTAGCTTTTTTTTGTATTCCACGAATTCCAGCTGTACGCGAAGGTGTAGCCGGCAGTCCCCTACGACGTTGCGCGAAACATGTTGAAAATAAAAAAAACGGGAACACCCCGAACACTGTTTCTAAATAAGTAAGTGAAATATTTAACCTTGCCCTCCTGTACCCCTACTGCACCCCTTGCGAAACCCCTAAGATGGCGGCAAAAATGTCAAATATTTCCAGCATAATAAATTCTTCATTTGTCTCGCCCGAGACGATGCGAACAAATGGCAACAAATATGTGTAGATTCGGGGTGCCCGTTTTCGCGTTGTGGGAGAGAAAGCGAGAAAGCTGGATGGTACATTGCGCAACCGTGCGCGCCCGATTTGCAATGCAAGATTTCATTACCGGTCGCGGTACGAGAACGGTTTGGCCGCACAGCACTCTCGACCTCCACCGGCGACATTTGCACATTTGCTGCGGTTGTGCGAATGTGTGTGCCGTACTTCGCTGTTGAATTTCCGAAATTCCAAACCCCGGTGTGACACTATGACAAATGTGCGGATCTCGTCATCTTGCTTACGCGTGGTTGCGGAAGAAGACTTGACTCGGGAAGATCCGTCCCCGTGCGTGCGTGCGTGCGCCCGTGTTCATTAGACGACTCCACCGCTCCATCCAGAAGTTCCTGAAACAATACGTTACGTAAATGAAATATGACACATGTCACTCTTTTGGGCCGTGGGTTTATCAACGAAGCACGAAGCAGCAGCAGCAACGCGACGTCGTGAGGTCAAAAATATTCCCGGGTTTCCCGCTTGTCTCCGGTTGTCTGCGCGCGGGTTGATTTACACACACACACACACACACACACACACACACACACACACACACACACACACACACACACACACACACACACACACACACACACACACACACACACACACACGCACATACACGCTGAGCCGTTCCAATGCTTCCAGGAGGGTCTGCGCTTCCCTAGGTGTAGCGACTGCCCTCGATCGGTGTGGTCCGTCCGTGCCCGATCCATCATAAATGGCGCGACAGTTGTTCAGTCCCGCGTGCGCGCGAGAGCTAGCTTCGTCATTAATGCGCTGGTCCCCCGTTTCCGGTCCCGCGCACTTTCCAAACGGACATGGAAAATAGATAAAACTAAATTATTAAAAACAATGTTTTCATTCTCATTTGGGGAGGGTGTTGTTGGTGTTGTTTGTTCTGTGTTTGTCTTCATTTAGGAGATCGTACGATGGCCAAGGGAATGAGGTTGTGCTTAACAGCTGGCGTTCGGATTGTGACGTGCCGCCGACTGCTGTTCGTTTTCGATCAATCTCACAAAACGTTGATGTCTTGATGACGAATGAAATTGGAAGGGACAGAGTGTTTTAATGGTAAAGTATGAAACTGGAAGAATTATCCGGTAGAGTGAACACAGCCGGGATATTTGACGAAGGAAGAGAGTTATTAGAATAGTAAATAGTTATTTGGTTGATGTGGAGGTTGTTAGATTTTCCAACTGAACGAGACATACGAGGCATACAGTTCACGAATCTGAAAAAAATATTTTACAAATGCTGATGTTAACTTGCAAATCTTTGAATGAATGGCCACACGTTTGTGCCTTGAAGGTTCATAACTACAGTTCTAGCAACAAACATTTTTGCTGGAAATTAAATTTAATTCAACGGAAAAGGAAAACTAAGCGCTATAAAAAACTCCAACAAGATTTGCCTGGAAGTTACCACCGATTCTTCAACATGGTCAATTTCTTGCCTCTAGCGACTGTTTGCAATGCTATAGAAGTTGCTAGTGTTCTTGCTCATTTCCTTCCAAACCTTTGTTTCAGAATTCTTGCGCCCCAGAAAGAAATTAAACTTAACAAGCTGTTGCAAACTGAAAATAAGGATTTTTTAATGAATTTCTACTCTCTCCAAATTATATGCACACACTGAACCGATTCCGCACACTGTCTTTGCTACAGACAAACGGAGACGGACATTAAACACAGAGTTTCAGTACCGTTGTCTTCAGTGACGTTTCATATCGCAACACAAAACTGTTCACTTGCCGAAACCCATACTTGCAGTAGCATACCAGCTGCGAACTAATATCTCCCAGCAGCGAGAGGGAAACGTACCGACAAGCCACGGTGTGCACACACCAAACCGGATGCACTTTTCTCGTACTCGCTTTGTGTGTGTTTGTGTTCAAAAATCTACCATTAAAAAGGCGTTATGTTTTACGTTCTTAATTATCAGAGAAATTAAACACACCTGCCGTAAGGGACCCCAGCCCGAAAGGATTGTGTGTGTGTGTGCTCACACGTGCTTCAGGGCGTGTGTCTCCAGTGTCTTGTGACGTTATGATGCTCCCTTTTTTAAATAATAAAAATATCGCTTCTCCAAAGAGCAGCTCTCCGCAAACGATTCTCAAGATAGTTTTTCCTTCTCCGTATAAAACCGTAGGAAGGGGACCCGCTGTCGGGAAATGTGATACACCACTGCAATATCACATTTCAATGGCGTTTCTGCTGCCAGCTCTAGCCCTGGCAATGAGCGCCGGGTATTTAATTCCACACACCACTACGGCGTGCTACGGCGAGGCAGTGTACCTCCCTGCCCTGACAGGTTGGTCTGGGTGGTAGTGGTTTTGGCAGGGAACTGAAACGTATTGTTCGCCCCGCCAAGTGCATCCACGTCGAGTTTCTCGTTCGCTTACAGCGTCAGCTTGTGGAACGAATTTTCCGTTGCGCCGTTCCGAGTTGATGCGTTCCGGGGGTACGTTTCTCAGATAGAATGCGCTGTGGGTTGATGGCAAGGCGCTGATGGGTTAGTGGGAGTAGTAATAAACGATTTGAAAGAAAGAAAGCGGCGAACGGCAGCAGCAGTGGAAAACCTTAGCGGCGTGTTTAACATTTTTAATGTACTGCCTACCGCAGGTTTTGCTCACCGCCACAGCGTCGAAGAACCACTGACGCGGTGCGCTCCAGGAACTCCCCAGCGCCGGGTTGATGACAGGTATTAAAAGGTAATCCGATTACAAGCGGAAGGTTCATGCTTGAGTGGGGAGCTGTTGCAAGTGAAGGCTTGAAAGGATTTCACTCTTGGAAACGCCCTCAAGGGTAATTAGCATCGCGAAGTAACATGTGCCGCGTTGGAGGGCACTGGAGCTGGGCAGTGGAGGGTACAACTATCGGCTTGCGAACATCTTAAGCACATTTGCATGCATAAGAAACGATAAAGCATGAAAGCTGCACTCAACCTAATGCCCGTTTGAAAACGTTTTGGTTAATATCTAATAAAGTTAAATCTGACAGCCGGACGCTTGTTTCCTTTGTGAGAAAATGAGTTAGAACTTTGCTGGATGAGGCAAGCTTGTTTTTAAATCTGTCGTACATCCGAACACATCGTGCTGCTGCTGGTGTGTGCAATCGCCAATTGAAGAAGCAAAAACAGCAATCAAACAAAACCGAACGAAACCTGGCCGTTTTACTAACGCACCAGCAAAACGAGCTGCCAAACGGCTGCCTAATGAGCCTCATTTCCATCCTTTGCCCCATTCTGGGGGGGGGGGGGGGGAGTTCTGATGGAAGCTGAACCTCATCAAATTCCATCCTGCCGAACCCATTAGCGGAGTGGTGCAAGTCAGAACGAGGTGCTCAAATTTATTTTAATTTTATTTCTTAATTTTCTCGCTCGCTTGCCAATTTTGGATGCCATCAGCCATCAGCAACGTTTCGAACAGGTTCCGATCGTGCCGCTTTTTTGGGTTCTTTTTGGGAAAGAGGGTACAATTTTATGAGCTCACGATACACCGCGCGCACCAGCCCGAGTTTGACTAATTAACTTGTTAAGTACTCGGTCGAACGATTCCCCGTATTGGCCCCTACTACACACTCCCATTGGATGGTTGCGAACGTTGCGAATCTTGAATAGTGTGTGAAAGAAGATGTTAGGACGTGATCGGGATCGGCGATAGCTGCGTAGTAGCGTTCGGGCCATTCCCGCGCAGCAAAAACAAGGTCTTGGTGCCGTTGGTGATCGGTTTGATTATCGGACGACTGGATCTGGATGTGGCGAGATGGCGATGCAGGCCTGGGCACCGAAACCGATCGTATCGATCGGTCTCGATCGAATCGGGTGTAATTTATTCTCCCGCGCTTCTCCTCCGCCAAGAGCGTGTGTGTGTGTGTGGCTGGTGTAATGAGGCTATTTGTATTCGCTTTCCGAAGCCATTTCTTTCGATGGTGATCGTTAGTTGAACAGGTTCCAAGCCCAACGCCTCGTTTGAGCGTGGGGAGACTCACCAGCACAAAATCGGAAGCAACAGAGCTGGCAAGGATCACAGGGATGACAGTTGGATGATCTCACGTCGCTCGGGAGCATTTGTTCGATGTGTAGTTGTTGCTGCTCGCCTGCGATCGGCTAGCAGAAAGAGGCTAATTTAGTTTGACTGGTCTGAAAAAGAGCTCCCGAACGATCAGCGATAACGAACGGAACGACATTGAACCGGCAAGATTGTAGCTGGATTTTCTGTCCCCAAAAACTGTCCAGAAGTTGGTGACGTGATTATTCTGCCAATCTGGTTCGCGGCTCACTGGGTACCGCGTTTTTGGTTCCGCGGGTCCCGACGCGCGACCGGGCTCTATCCCTATCCCGGCGACAAGATTAAGCGATACGTCCGAAGACAGACAGAGAGTCGACGGCGCGCACCTGGACCCTGCAATCTCCCAGCGATGGACGGTAATGATGGAGCTATCAGGCCCGAAAGGTGACCGAAAAGGTAAGAAAAGATCATTATCGTGTTTCCTTTCGCAGTGGCCCGCAGTGGCATTTAAAGGTAGCGAGAGCTTTGGCCGCGAGGACACTGAAGGTGATTCTGTAAATCGGTGTGATGCGTCTTAACTGCACAATCAGCGGAGCTATGAAATTAATCTAAACCAGCATCGGTTCCGTTGATGTGTTTAAATGAGTGTTTAAATTGTGTTTTAACTAACGATGCTGGTTGCCGTTTAAAATATCCTCGCAAATACGACTCTCTTCTATTGCGACTTGGGGGAATGGGGACGTCATAAATGCGCATCACCGCACAAAAGTGCACAATCGTCTGCGCAATCACCCGGCAGACAATGGGATGTGAGAAAACATAAATTGTCGACCCCAATTTTTACCAACTCCCTGGTGGAAATGGCATCGTACAGTAGCTTGCGTCCAAACTTACCGTCAAAGTCACAAACTCGCTTTCAAAGCCGGCAAAATTTCCCCATTTTCCTTCCGATCCCTTGGGGAATAGGTTAGTGTTTTGTGTACAAACAAAACCCGGCCTGTAAAGCCCCCCCCCGACACACACACCGCCACGGCACGGCAAGATAACACAAAGACGTCCTGCCGCGCTGCATAACGATTGCGAATTGTTATGCAAATGCGCCCGACCGGGCAGGGGCTGCAGCGGGACAAAAGGGCCACTGACTACGCGAGACATCCAGGGGGACTACCGGTCTGCAAAATGGTAGTCTACCAAACTAGGAAGGAACTGAGTAGAAACAACGGGACAGACGAAAGGAGCTCACACAGTTTACCTAGTTTGACCCGGCTGGAAAGGACAATCGGGCTGGGTGGCTGGAAAGGTTAGCGCAAGCGAAACATGAATCAACTTTCCCTTTTTCACCGTGAACCCATGGCACGGTCGGTTCACGGTGAACTTATTAGTCCTGTTTTTATGGTGTGCATTTGGGTGTGGGAAATGTCTAGCGTACAGTTTCACTTTTCCTTCCGTACGGTCGGCTTTGCTTTGGATCAGGTAAACGGAGATAGCAGGCCGACTGCTGGGCTGTTGGTGTGGGCGTGTGTGTGTGTGTGTGTGTGTGTGTGTGTGTGTGTGTGTGTGTGTGTGTGTGTGTGTGTGTGTGTGTGTGTGTGTGTGTGTGTGTGTGTGTGTGTGTGTGTGTGTGTGTGTGTGTGTGTGTGTGTGTGTGTGTGTGTGTGTGTGTGTGTGTGTGTGTGTGTGTGTGTGTGTGTGTGTGTGTGTGTGTGTGTGTGTGTGTGTGTGTGTGTGTGTGTGTGTGTGTGTGTGTGTGTGTGTGTGTGTGTGTGTGTGTGTGTGTGTGTGTGTGTGTGTGTGTGTGTGTGCAAAACTGCAAAATAAATCCTAGTGTTTGTGCGAAGGGAAGTGTTTTTGTTTTATTTCCCATTTTCCGCGCGTAAGGATAAGCAAACGGCGGCCCATCTCGGGACGGCTATTGCAAACTGGATTATGATGTTTGAAGAAGTGTAATCATGGATGGTACACGATTTGCATAACAATAAACATGTTTGAAGGAAAACGATAGTTCGTTGAGCTGGGGTTAAGGATGCATACAGAGAGGAGGAGCGGGTTGAAAAACAATACAATCCTATTATTTTGTTTTTTGTTTGTTATCTTAACAACTCATATTTTCAACATTTGCTATTTCTTCTCAACGTTTATTTTAAATTAAAAGTAATTATTTATGTTACAATTGGTCTAATTAGATTCTAATTAGTCTCTAGCGAGCATCTGATTCAGTTTAAATATGAAATTTAATACAAATGCAACAATTGAAACAGAAAAATGGGAGAGATTTTTTTAATAAAAACATTTATATGTTAATACTTCATTGATCTACCGTGACGATTCCTCATCCAATGATTTGAGTAACAATACGAAATCATATATGAACGTAACGAAACATGTAACTGACGCAAAAATGCTAAAAATACACCGCACAAAAAGCATCCCACACTTGCTCTCCACGTTGCTTGCCATTATTATACAGCAACAATTCGAACACATTCCATCGCTTCAACCGGGGAAAGACGAAATTTTAGACCATTTTCTTACATCCCGCAGACGTCACGTAACCCGACCACCACTAAAACTCTCCCGGCGTGCTGTGGTGATTGTTATTTTCCATTTCACCACCGAAAACATGCGGCTCTGGCTCCGGTTACAGTGAAAACACCTTCGCACAGACACACAAACACACACACTTACACACTCTCTTTTAAAAGCATGACGGTCAAAAACAAACAAATTTGTTTTCCATCAACTCACCGGCGAGCGTCATCGTTGGCGTTACGCGACGACAGCCCACGGTAAGCATAATTGTTGCTTCTGTGGGACGCTGTGGGCGGGTGTGCTTCGCCAGAGATTTGGCGCGGATACACCCGACGGAGGCGCAAAGGCAGCCATGTTCGTCCTAACCGCTCCTTCCGACGATCCGCTTATTTCCCACATTAAACTGTCGCTCTATATGTTGCTTACTCATCTGCTGGGCGCGCCGGGTGCGGCGAGTGTGTGTGTCGCTGGGAGAAGGTGTCCAATACGCCAGCGTCTGCTTAATGCTCATCATGTGGTTATTGCTTTCCCGCAACAAGGTTCCCACTACCGGATAATTTATGTGCTCGGTTGCACAACCGAAGTGGTCGAAAAACGGCTCGAGACATCACCCAAAAGATGGTGCAGCGACGAACCCGAACGCGAATGAAATTGAGGTTGATTCTTTTGTTTTTTTTTCGGGCACAGGGTGAGACACACTCACTCTCACGCGCACCCGAATTGAGCCATTTCGTCCGGTGGCGTCTGGGGCCGTGCCAGAACGGAACATAATCGCCGTGAATGGGTCGCGATGAGTTTGCCCTTTTGCGGTGCCGCCTTGCCCGTGGAGTTTGTTTCCCTGGCCTGAACCTTTCGGAGCGGGACTTTTTTGAATTCAACGATTTCCGAGGCATCGCGTTGATCTTGCGATATGATCACTTCCTGTTGTAATTACTACAAGCGATCTTGTTTGTCGGAAGGCGATGGGATCGCTGTTCGTGAGCTTGTAGCACGGCCGCGAGTGGGTGGGGCACGCGAACGCCACAATAGTTCCAGCGGCCCAGGGTCCGGAAAACCATTTGCTATGATGAATGGTTTCTGGTTGGATGGTTATTCGGGGGGAATGGTTTTAATGATAGGGTTTTTGGCGAGTGTCGGTGTGCTAGAGAGGAACGGATCTCGGGGAGTGGAGATTACACGGGCGATAGGGGGGAGGATTATTAGAGCAGAAGTCAAATTGACTCTCCCGTAATGGTGGTGTGGTTTGGAAGAATAGAATTGAATCGCAAAATGGCGCCTCCGGAATCAACCTTATTTCTGAGCTTATCACATTGCCTAGAAGTGTGTCCGGTAAAAGCAACGTGTAAACATGTCTTTGAACTAAAAAACCTCAAGAAAAGGGTCGATCACTCCATTTACAATGGTAGTTTCCAGTTTGCTATTCTTAATAAAGAGTACCTCAAGCCTGAAACTGAATATCGCCAGCATTAAACCCAATTGTGACAATTTTGTCATGGTGGATGCATACTTTGAGGCGAATTTAATCCTTGCTCTCTATTTTATCGTTTTATTTTTCGTTTTTTTTTTGCAGTGCTGATCCTCTCTACTATTGTTTTTCGTCGAGATGAAAGTCTTAGGCCGCACACTCCCAAGGCAGAGCTAAATATTATTATTTAATTTGAAACTATCAGGAGCAACCAGCAACGCAATAAAACGTCGCCACGCAGCAACCGGAACCAGGGCTGGCAACCTCGGGAAGCAGCGGTACAGCGGTGCAGGAAAAGCATCTTTCTCATCTCATCTCTTTCTCGGCTATTGTTTTCATAAATTATTCAAATTCCTCAAGAGGATTGCATAAACATAATATTAACAGACCTCGATTCCTTACGGACTAGCCAGGTTTGCTCTGCTGCGCGATGTGCAGTTTGGCGCACGGCGAAGGACGGGGGTGGTGGTGAGTGAGGGTGATAAAAATGCGCCGAACCTTAAATTCAATTAGATTCAACCCCAAGAGGTTCCATTCCTTATGGCAGCAGGCTATAGAGTGATTTGCGTAGCTTGGTGGAATGTGGCAAGCAAACGAGGGAATCTTCTAGGCTCTGTTCTGGCACACTGGCAAAAAATAAGGACTGCAAGGAAGCATGTTTTGTGTGTGTTTCCCCCTTTTTCACAAACAAAAGCAACCAACGGTGTTGTACCTTTGGGAGCAAGGGAAGGAATTTTCGTTCGCCCTGTTTATTAACTTGTTTGCCTAGCATCGCCGTGCAATCGCAAACATCCTTGGAAGGAATGCACACGGCTTGGCGGGGGGAGGGGAAAGAGTGCGGCAGCAACACGAAAGCAGACAAATGTATATTCTGCGAGGCTAAACTCCACAACCCTCATATTGCATACAATGCCTTCTGCTGCGATGATGATGATGATGAAAAGTCGAGAGCTCATGAATTCGAGCGGGTTTGCTGGGAAAATGCAAAATCGATCGGCCGCTCAAGATGTCAGCGGTCCATCCATCCCGAGTCCCGGGGTCCGCTTTTTCCCAGGTTCAGTGACCACCGTTGCCTAGGTTGCTTCTTCTCAGGGGAGTTTCGCTTCAATCCCACACACACACACACACAATATTGCCGCGGTTAAGATGGCATAAACGAGCGAAAGACAAGCAATGCTCCCGCGCGGGAGAAGTTCGTTTTCCAAGTTCCTTTGAAGAATGCTGGATGCAGGCGGACGAAATTTGCATTTATCAGTGCTTTCATCATAAATACATCTTTTTCTTGTAGTTGCATAGTCTGCACTGCTTCTTTTTTTTTTGCGTGTGCCACGAACGGCTCTACCCGGAGAGTTTTGCGGAACGGATTATAAACTATGGCAGCTTGTTCGTTGAGCGGCCGACCCATCCTCGCGGGAGTTTGGGAAGCAAGTTTTGAAGGCTGTGGCTCGAGGAATGATTTTCCGTTTCATAGCTGACCTTAGCTGGAGCCGGAGACCGGATTGTGAGCCCGTGGAAGTCTTATGAATAATGTGTTCGATTCGTTTTGAATCGAATGGATGAATATTAAAACAGTGCCTGTCGTCGTCGTCGTCGTCTTTGGAACGGTCTGTCTTGTGACCGTTGGAGTTTGCGCTAGCCGACGCGCGCGTATATGGTCAAAGAAATCAATCTTGCCCGATGCATCCCCATCAAAGTCGCCGTCCGGTTCGTCAGCACAGCAAAACAATGGGCAATACTAGCTTCCCCACGCCAGACTCCCGCAGACTGTGCCGTTGTGGTGAATGGTAATTCCTCGCAAGATCCTCTGCCCGCACCGAGGCGCACCAGAAATAGAGTGCTTCGGGGCTAATGGTGCATGGTGCTTGGTGTGTACCGTGATCCATGATTTGGCAAGCAGTTTGCTACTCTCTAAAAGAAGCCCTTCAGCCTCTATGCCCTGTGGTTCTATTTTTCGCATACTGATAAACTCTCCAAGCAACTCAACGGTAAGGATTGGCCTTCGGGCAGGAATCAATACGCAAGGAAGTAATCAGTTGTTTGCCGGATGAGAAACTGACGACTTGTGTCAGCTTCTTTTTTCCTTCCCTCTCCTTCTTCCTCTTGAATATGTAGCTAAAAAAAAGAACCGAATCAAAGAGAAGAACTGTTTCACTCCTCTGCTGCATCCTGCTCAACGATCAGAACACAAATAAAAAGCCCGCTGGCAAGAGATTTGCACTTCAATCGGTAGAAACGGTTGCGAACTGATGCAACCCCGAGGGAAGAGACACACAATTGCACAGCTTTGAAATTGGCTTTGGTCACATGTAGCCGAATTATTATGCATTACGCCCCGAAGGTGACACACTTCCACTGGAGAAGGCACAAGTATCGGGGTGGAATACAGAGCCTGCGGGGTTTGCGGTTCTTCTGGATGAACGCATCATTTACACAATTGTTTGGGCAAAAGGTACAAATTGACTGGTGGCTGGCTCCGTGTATTTTAGTGTGGTTGATTTTTTCTCCTTTTTTACCGCTCTGTTTTAAGATACGGTCCAATTTCGTCCGCAACCGATGCATCGTTTTCGTTTTTTTTTTTTTTTGGGCAGAATCTTATTGAGAAGTGCCGGTGCCTCGGTGCGTTTTGAGCTTATTGATAATCAGTATAAGTTAATGATGTTTGCAAAGAAGTTGCTTTGAAGTGCCGTTGTTAAAAAATTGTGCGAAAGGGAACTGTAGGGATTTATACCGTTACAGTATAGAGTTGAACTGTAATTAATTGGTCAGTCAATTAATTTTAGTATATTTTTTTGGTTATCCATCAATAAAACCTCGACTATGGGCGATTGAGGCATCAGTCAACAAAGACTTTAATATGAAGTTATTTGTAGCAAATCATCTTCATGGTACACAAGAGCAGAACTGGTTGAGTGAAAATATGTGTAATATAGATAATATCAAATGTCAAAAATTATTTTGTCAATATACAGTCACGATACGGTAGAATTCATCAATTTCTTCATATCAAACGCATTTCAGCTTCATTAATTTCATTTTACCAATCTTATATTCATTAACTTTTATACGAAACCATCAATTACATTAAAAATGTAATAAAAAAGGGAATTAAATGAGCTCATAATACGAAAATTACAAATCTACAAAATGATAATAAAATCTATATCTACTATCTATAATACGAAGAATCTACTAATGATAATAAAATTGAACGGTTGGAGTTTAACTTGCTCCGCTATAATAGAGTATAAATAAACATTTAGACATTCAAGTAATATTTTTTGTTTAAACATTTTTTTCGAAACAATTCTATAAACAAATAAAACGAGCTTCTCTATTTATGTGCAATTACACTGTAAACAATGATCATAAAACTTTTCCTTACACTTGCTAGGCAATTGCAAATTGAACATCCCAATACTATCACAGATTCATAAAATTTAATTCGATCCAACCCCTTTTGGCTAACCTGTTTCCGATTGCTTTTGCTAGTGAAAACGAGCTCCGAGCTTCTTTCTGAGCACCACAAGTAAAACAAAACGTAAATTGATCTGCACCCAAAACACTACACCTGCAAGCCCATTGGAAATAAGGCACACAAGCACGGCAGAAAATCGCATTACAACATTTTCTCCTGCTGCCCTAAAATGCTCCCCCGCCTTTGTTGTTCAGTTCCCGTGCGTCAAGGTGCAAGAGATAAAACAACGAAACAGGGAATGTTCGCCGAAACCAAGTAGTACGGCGGTACAGCTAATGCTACATTTCCACTATGGCACAATATTAACGACTACGGTAGAAACAAAAAACCAAACACCCGAAAAACACAAAGGGTCCGACACAAAAAAACAACTACAACCTCATAAACCGACTAAGGAAGATTGAAAAACCAAACCATCACATCAACAGCAACGTGCAGGGAGAAAGAGCCAGCTTAAAAAAAGAGTGTAGTAAAAAAAAACAGATGAGCAAAAAATTGCTCACCCCTGCCACAATCAATGCCCCGGCCTGGCACGACGATACGAAGGGATCTCTTCTTCAGTAAGTGAGTGAGTGTGTGTATGTCGTGTGTTTGTCAAAAACTAGATGGAAAAATAGCGCAGCAGAAAGAGAGATAGAACGAGCAAGGGAGACAAAGTGTACATAAAAAAAAAACACAAACCCTCACCCATTATTGCCCGTGCCCAACAAAGGTTCAAAATTACACTCGCCACTCACCCTCAGGAGGCTCATTCAACAAATGTCCTTGCCGGGGCGGAATTGACTAGGTGTCGAACCGGATGTGCTTGAGTGTAGCAAGCCCCTAGGTGGCGTTAGCAGGTCGAGTGTTGCACGATAGATGAGGCGGGGCGCCTAAAGCCTAACACCCTAAACATTACGGCATCCCTCCAGCAATTGCCTTCCGCGCGACTCGCTAGACGCGGGTACGGAGGCTGGAACGGTGCCGGCACACTACCATTAGCCGGCGGAAGGGCATATCTCACTGATACTAGTAATAATGTTATTGTTTCATTCGCCCGAGCTAGATTTGAATTTTGAAACGATTTCGCTGCTCTATGCCCCCTTTCTTTGCGCCCCTTCAAAAGCGGAGGATTCTTTTGCGCGCGGTTGTAGACATACTTTCACGCAGCAAATGGAGTGAAAGAATAATTTCGTTTCACTGGCGTTGTATCCGGCATGCCAGCGATACAAACTAAGGAACTCTCGTGCGTTGGGTTCGTTTTGGAAGAAGGGACCAAATGCGCACCAAATAAAAAAAAGGAAGCTAAGCCAAAGGATGATGGTACAAGTTAACGAAATGGTAGCACGCACAGGGAAACAAACAGACCATTCTGCGCGGTGAGTGCGGAAAAGGGGAAACAAAACTCTCGCAAACGAAGGGTGAAAATAGTAATTTATTATTTCTTGATTTTTTGATTAGCTCACACACTGGCATGTGCGCGCTCGGTCGGGTTGCGTTAACCGAAGCTTCATGATCAACACCAATCCCTCTACCGTCAATCCTTATGATGATGATGATGATGATGATGATTGGGAAAGTGAGCACGATACAGAAAGGGAAATGAATTTTTCCAACTCCAAAACAACACGCGCACACACACACACACACTCACCGACTGGGCCACATTGACTTCCGATCGGGAAACCACTGCGCTGTTTATCTTCTACCCGAAAACGCACGCGCAAACACACACACACACACGGCAAATCCTGTGCTCACCCCAACAAAAACGGAGAGGGTTCAGCATCACGCGGGGATGACGGCGAAATGAAATGATGCAATGATTGAGAATTATGTTTGACACTTTAATTTTAGTTTTGTTCGCAGCCCCGTTCGGTTACCCCTTTTTGCTGTAGGGAAAATCCCTCGGCAGAAAGGATTTCAGAGGACGGTTGGTGTGTCTTTGTGCCTGCGTTGGTAGAGGACGGCAGCACCCCCGAAAACCGAGCATGATGGATTTTGGCTAAGGACATTCGAACCGGTTTGCCGCCCTCCGCCCGGTAAACCCTATGCGCGCTGGAAAATCGATGGTGAAAAATGAAAGTCCATTACGAATGCCAATTTCCACCATTGTGTGCCAGTCACCGCAGCGAAAACCGTTTAGTATCCATTTTGTAGCCCAAGCGAACGAAGCGCCCTCGTCCCGGTCGTTCCCTCTTTCCCACTTCGTGACATTTGGCACTTGGCAAAAGAAGTTACGATAACAAAAAACGCACGACCGTCGCACGCAACACAAAAAAAAGAAGATCGTAACAAACCTGCCAACAATATGCCTCGTTTGCCAGCCCTTGCGTGCGTGCGGTGGCCTGCCTTGTTCCTTTCCCATATGGTGCGGAGTGAAATCTGTCACATTTCCGATAGCGATTTATTCCTTCGTCTTTTTTTGTTGTTGTTCGGCTTTACACTTGCCGGCGTCGGTGGCGTGTTTCCAGACCAGCTGCACCGTGGTCCGTACGCACCGAGGCGTATGATAAACGTTATTAATTATGTTGCGTTATCAGCGGACTTCGGCGAGGAGGACGACGACGTTGGAGTTGCTTTTGCTTGTGAGGCTTGTGTGTGCGTGTGCGAGGAGGTGGTGAAGATCGACCCAACCCGAAGACAGCTGGTTTGGTATCGATAAGAAGGTCCATAAATAAAATTGGCTGCTTGCAGAAGCGTGGGATGGATCTATTTTTGTGTAGCAAATAGTAATAAATTACTCACCCGCAATAGCGAACGTTCGTGCAGTGCTGCTGGTTTGGGCTTTAAAAATGGAACGAACGTTTTCCACAGAAGCGGGAATGCTGATGGTTTTAAATTGGATAAATAAAAACTGTATTTCTGTCAGTATGCAGCGGTGTATATTTCGAGAAATGTATACCAACGGCATCAATAATTGCGTCAAAACTATTGCTGAACAAACAATTCGCCTATGGCAAGCAAACAGTATTTGCAGGCATTTGTTTGTTTGATACACTAGTTCAGTTTGTACATTTTTTAAATATAGAGAAATGGATACATATAGCATTTTGTTTGGAATTCAATATTCTTCAAATAATAAAAATCGCGTTTGCGAGACCCGCTGAGCCGTAACAAAGCTTGATGTTTGAATGAATTCAATATTACTCTGCCGCAATACTTGGTATGATAACAAATACCTTTATTTGACTATTTACTTTAATTAGTATCAACAAGTCACAAAAGGGTAAAGGGTATTCTGTGAATACATTTGAAAATAACGATTAATTGCAATCAATTGCAGGTTGGGTTGATTCAATGTATCATGTTTAATGCTTCCGTGGAACGTTTTATTTGCATTCGAAAGCACTATCAAGGTGTGCTCATAGCTATTTTTTGTTGGAATGTTTTATTCCTGTTACGTTTAATATTACAGTTTATTAATTTCCTTGAAACTTGTATTTTAGCTTGCTACTATTCTTATTGTACTTTCAATTCGATTCTGTAACACATTTTAAATAGTGTTCCCCGAAAATTGGGCTGTTGTGTTTCCGACTATTTTTAATGTTCAATATTCATGAAATGTAAGATACAGTTAAATCACAATTTGTTAAAAAATGTATAATTCCAATGCGTTATCCAAAAACTTGAACCTCAACTGTCATTGGGACATTTTAAAAAGTGTATCCGCTGCAAAACAAAGCCACATTGACATTATCGTAAAAATTAAACGCATTCTGCAGCCTCAACCATTGGAACCGATACTCCCAATCCCTAACCGAGCTAGGGCATCATTCACTCGTTCCACTGGCAAAGGCCAAAACCGCACCGCAACCCAACCGAACCGCCTCCTGTCTCGCTGTTCGAGAAACCGTCCGCGAATCTGAATCCGATTCTGACACATCGTCCGATACGGTGCGCCCTCGGCTCGGCCGGCGGACGGCGGGCCTGCAGCGTGAGTGCAGCGCCGATCGTCACACATTCGGGCCGCCAGAATATTTATGTCGTTATGTTAAATCACTCTCATTCTTGTGCTCGCTAAATTGAGTTGCTGACTTGCTGAAAACGTTCGTATTTTTATTTATGTTTACGAGCGGTTGTTCCCTGTCGGTGCCAGCCTGTGCCATCGTCTGCCCTGCCTGGGTTTGGGGTTTTGCCGCCGCCAAACTGCGGTGGTGCATGTAAAACTGTTGCACACACACACACACACACACACATCAAGGGTTCGCGAAACGCGCGAACTGACAGAGCAAAGACGCGAGCATGAGAATGTTTTGCATGAGAATTTCGTAGCATCCGAGAGACCGGAACGCGCGGAAACAAAGCTGCGGAGGGGGGGGGGGTGATGGTACACTTCCTGTCACTCTGGACTCGTCGGTGCTCGAACACGTTGGGCGCACACACCGCCGACCAGAGTCGAGGCACCGACAAGGCTGCAAAAGCCCTGCCAAACACCAAAAACTCAATCGCCAGCCGTTTCCGAGCCGAAGCCACAGCCAAATGATATGTATATTGCGCTATTTAAGCGGAATTAATGTAATTTATTTGTATTTATTGTTCTGTCGATTCTGTGTGTGTGTGTTTTGTGTGGTGCAGGTAGAGGGCGCCCATCTAATCGAAGACGGGCGTTTGGTTGCGCTGGGTTGCGCTGAAATGTAAACGACGAAACGCGAATGGATCGTTAACGATGTAGGACACGGACGCGGACTAGTGTTGCAGAACCGTCTTCTTGTGCTTGTTTCGCGCATTCGCTTTTCCTGGCAGGAAAGGTGAGTTTGGTATGTAATATCAGAGAGGTTGATCCGAAGGAGAGCTACGAGGCATAATAAAGTGCCGGTTTGTCAAGCTCTGTCGATGAAACATTCAAAAATGCAATCGAGTTCGCCAGCAGGACGGTGGATTGTTGGTTTCGATTTGAACGCTGATTCAACTTAGTGTTTCATTAATAAAATTGATGGCAATAGTTTGTTTTATTTCTTATGGCGTAGAATCGTGTCTGACGTTATCAAAAAAATTAAAATATACAGTTTTGTGATAAGTTTAGTTCTGCATTTTTAACATAACAATAATTTTGTAGCTCTGCAATGCGTACATGCATCCAGAATTCCTGGTGATTAGAGCTTAGTTTTTTTTATATATATTATCCGTAAGACTCAGTCTAGCCTTTTGTTTTTTTGAATCTCTTCCTGATGTTTTCCTGAAAGAATACATTTTCTAGATAATTAGAACTAGAATTTAAAGTAGAGTTGATAATTGGAAAGTTGAGGTCAGACACAGGACGTGACTCAAAGATGACACTAACACTAGTTGACACTAAATCGTAGGTCTGAAAAGAGATGCGATCGAAGAAGAATAGAACTTAAAATTAGCAGGACTAATCAGAGTAGTAACTGTGACTGCGACAGGAACAAGTAAGGATTTGAATATAATAGGAACAGGGATATTTGTCAATGTCCAAATCTTGTGTGGGATTATTTATCTCAACCCTTATCAAAATCCCACACGAGGATAAATACTCGGGAAACTGATGCCTTCGCCAGGTCCGGATCTCAAACAAGCAGAAAGCACAGGAGTTCAGCTGTGTAAAGCGATCCTTTTCGATCGACTTGTACTAAAATAACATTGAACACTCAAATCAAATACATTGATTAAGCAAATTGAACCATACTTAGGTAAATAATTATCGACAGTCCACAACCGTAGTCTGATTTAGAATTATAGTTAACACGGAAAACAGCACTGCTACCAAGACCAGATCTTTTAAGGCCGGGCTACATTGATCGTACTCGCAAGTGTAATTTTTATTTTCACTAGCGCATCTGGCGGCGACCAGCGCAAGCTAGATGTCTGTATAATTTATGTGTCAAAATTATTCATACTTGGTGTCTCATCAAGTTTCGACCAGGCTACTTGTATGCCGTTTTAAATGTTGATAAACGCCTACAAATTGGAACAAAGCAAGCCGTTAATTGTTGTTGGTGGACAAATCGTCATTCATACAAAGCGCTGGGCAACATTTTTCCCCATCTTCCAATATATATGCATCATTGGGTAAAATTATAGCCTCCTCGACCCAAAACGTTTTTTGACAGATAAATTATACCAGCATGTAGCTTCAACCCGCCACCGCTAGATGGCGTACGCGTTCACAAAAATTACACTACGGAGTACGATCAATGTAGCCCGGCCTTTAAATTCTAAGCTTGAAATCACACGAAGAAAAGAGAAACAAAGTCACTAATCGTTTCTGAGTCCAGCTTCAGAATCGGTATGCTCTTGTGCGCCTCAAAAGAGAATTAATACCGTTTTCTCCTGTAACTAAAAGTCATAAATCCTCGTTAAAGATCATTACAATCAAGGGGATGTCAGGGTTCGAAAGGACCGCCTTAGAATCCCTCTACAATCACGCTGCTGTCAGCGAAACGATAATCGTTTGATCCGGCATTAAAAAGTTGGCTTTAGCTACTGTACAGCCGCCGGTTAGTCGGTTTGCTTACATTACGCTATCTGTTCTGTTGTTTGCGCTGTGCTCGAAGTTGTAAACTGTTTCCCAGTGTCCCTCATTGGACAAGGGTGTGTCTTTGCGGAGAGTTGTTTAAAATGCAAATACCTTTCTGGACTGGGCGAATCAAACTCAGGGGAAGACAGTCGGTGCACGTTCACTAAACGAACTCTCAAGCTTCATGTGCAATATCCTCGTTTTTTTTGTCTGGGACAAAAATGACAAACACTTTTCAACCGTTTGATTGTTCCTCGGTTTTGATTGTGAAGGGAGCAAAAACGCGTGTACGGCCCTTTCGGATGGGATTATTTTCCACTTGAGCAAACATGCAACCTTACCAGGGAGGCCAAAAACTCGGAAGCGGAAACAAGGATACCCACCTTCCGCAGGACGTTAACGATCCTCACAACCGGGGTGGATGCAGAGGATGCTTCTGCTGATGACGATGAGTGACTCGTCAGCTTTTCACCGGCGCTGCGCTGCACCGGTGCTGATGAGAAAACCAAACGGCCATGCCATCCTCGCTTGGCCCTTTCGCACCTTTTGGGAAAGAAAAACAAACGAATGGTTAATGGTGTTCTTGGGGCGTTTTGAACAAAAGGAAGGAAATGGTGCTACAGTTCGAAAACAAAAAAAAAACCCCGAGACAGGCCGAAAAATGGCTCAAAGCCGGGAACGGTCATCCTGCTGGAGAGATAATTATACACCACCACCAGTGGCACACGGCGGCGAAACAAATCATGCTGGCACGGCTGGCTCGGTGCAGTTGCAACCTCAAGCTCAAACAACATGCAGCCCAGGGAGCTGCATTGAAATTGAGTCATTTTCTTCTACCTTCTGCCGGTTGGTTCGGTTTTCCCTCGCGGGTTCTCCGGCTTCGTCCGGAGCAGGTGTTGACCATTAACTGTCCGTTGTCTTTTTTCACTTCTGGGTTGATGTGGGACGGGTAGTAGTTACGGAACGGGTCCGTAAGGTTCGTCTTATCTTCGTGTTAGAGGGGGGGTGGTTGTCCTATTATAATGATTATAATCATCAGTCAAAACGGGGTGAGCGTTTGAACGTTCTTAGCTGTTTCGTACCGGCAGCACCTCATTCGCGGTTTAGCGAAAGGAACAGGGATCCGTTGTTTTATTATTTTATCGCAACCATCATCCTCGTCGGACGTTGTTTAACTTCTAATAAACATTTTTTGTTGTTTAACTACACAACCCTGGCGCATCGTGTTTGGCCAGACATTTGATTATGGGTTCGATGGGACCCGCATTCCGTCAGCCACTAGACAGGAAGGAAATTTGACATAAATTTTGGCGTCAAACAGGCAAGTGATAGCAATGAAGATGATGGTGGTTGGCCCGCAAAAGGTGCTACTTTACATCTTCTAGTTGCGTTAGAATGATCTTGTACGAACGGTGGTCTGATGTTGGTAGCTGATAGGGCGATCGGAATGTTTGCTCCAGCTGTACCAAACTAGCTGTAGGCTACGGGGACGGCTTGGATAAAGTACCTTACGCAGTGAACCGTTCGTCAACTGTTCGGGCCTCTGGCAAGGAAAGGTAAACATTTATAGTTGTTTTATGAGGTGAAAATAGCCGCTTATGATGGTCGGATCTGCTTAATGTGGTTAGTAGCAATAGCAATAAAACTATCAAGTGACACTTTTTGGGCAGTTCAATTTCAGCTCAAAAATTCCAAAGATGATAACGCATAAATAACGCATATTTGGTCGTTAAAACCTTACCAACTTTTATTAATTTCATTTTGTGATGTTACTACAAGCAACCAACTTGCATACATACTGACAGATACATCAAAAGAGGCGCTGCACTAAATGTGTCCTTCTATACACCCATTACAACAGATTGACGGATAATGTGAGCTCATTATTATTCGACGTTCGACCCTGCAGCTTACATGCTGATAAATGTTTCACCGTTTACTAAACGGTCTTTGCAGCAGTTGAAATTCGATTTTCCACGGTTCATGTTACACGGGGTTTTCCCCGTTGTGGTCAATACATGGGCGTTTGCTGCAAAATGCTGGTCCTGTGCTATAATCGAACATTAAGGGGAACCTTCCGAACGAACGATGGAACGACTCATTCTATCGTGCAACGCTCTATCCCTGAAGTGTCCAATGACAGTGCGGGGAAAAGGCCTAATGGACCGATGGACGATACTGTATCAATAATCTAATCATTTCATCGTGAATCAAATGGCAAAGTAAATAGGTTTCAAATTCTATTGGTAGCCAAAACTCTGCCACACAAATTGGAGTTGAAAGTGAATTAGAAGTGAAAATAGAGTGGAAAAAAATTTGTGATACAAATCATACACAAAAACGTTATGGAAAGCACTTTCGATGGAGACCTAAAGTCAAACGTTATTTTATAAATATTCTTTTTCTATCGACCCACGTATAGTGTTTTCTCCCTGCAGAAAAGGTGTTTGTTTATCGATGTAGCAAGAATGTTTTGGAAATTTATTACTCCACCCGTACCTCCCTATACTTTGACACATGTTCTACTTTTATAGGCGGTTTTTTGTGTGTGTGTCAAAACATCCAAAATGTAGATAAAAAAATCTCTTCTTTTTTATCTTCCGATTGACCCATTAAAGCGCTGACCGTGTGCAGGCCGACGGAGTCCCTTTCTTCGTAGGAAATTTTTTATTTATTGAATGAGTCAATCAAACCATTAATACACCCCCTAGCAAATGGCATTTCGTTTCGATCGCTTGTTAAATCACAGCTTCAAAAGCTTGCCTGCCGGGATGAAAATTTATGATTTTTACTTCTCCTGCAAACAATGAAATAAAGCTCGCGCGCGAGCAAACGCGTTGAAATGCTCCCCCACCACCACCAACGCGATGGGGCATCGGTCAACGGCACTGAAAGTGTTTTATTGTTTTATTGATCTTGATCTAAATTTATGATTATCGATAACAGCATCACCTGTCCGGCAGTTTGTTCGCCCCGCCACACGCGGTACACGATAATCAATCTTTATATTTCAACCGTTTTGGCTGCAGCTTCCCTACCCTGTAGGAACGATGGCCGGGGGCTCCCGGCTGCTTCCTAAAATGGCGCCGCAAACAACCGCACCAAAGCTAGTTTTTGGCGTGAGGCTTCGGCTGTCGTTGGTGGTTGGATTTCTTAAGAGTCAAATGCCCGAAAAAAATACTAAATTCAACGCAGTAGAAAGAGTCATTCGATATTGAAGCAGGCCCATTTAAAGAGCTCCAGTGCCACCGAAACTTAATGTGAAAAAAGATCACCAAATCCTGATCCCTCCAAAAAAAGACAGCACCACACTAAAGAAATAAGATGAAAAAAGAAGCAATAGAAAAACGGCCAAAACGCGGAAACATCCACCAACTTTTTTGATATCCGAAACCCCTTTTTTTCGCTGGCTCGAATGACACGCAGGGAAGTCTCGTCCAAAATGTCACCAGAGTGGGAGGCAGCCGGGGCAAAGGGAGGCCGACTCCTAGGTAATCTATCACCGTGATAAAAATCTTTCAATCATAATTTATTCAATTACTCCTGTCAAACGAAGTCATTACTCTTTCCAAAACCTTCGGGGAGGCCGGCGTTTGGCGTTTTCGCTTTCGTTTGCTGTGTTTATACTGAGATTGGGAAAATGGCAAACTCAGGGACAGCAACGAGGGACGAGCAAAAAAAAAGGAGGTACAAACAGAGATTGGAATGATCCATTTCGTCGCAGTTACAGAGCAGTCAAGTGCTTTATGTGTCCATGCAGGGCAAGACGACGCTGCACTGCACGACCACCGTCGATCAGAAACGGTAGCAAAAGGAATAGTAGCAACAAAAAAAAAAACAACAAAACCGAGAGCAACACAATATTTAACGAAATGATTTATTTGTCTCGCGACCGTAAAATCTCATCCACGGCGGTACACTACAAAGTGTTCAGATTTTGCCCAGCCACTCGGCCAGTTCCACTAACGGCTATGACAAATCGGACAGCTACAGCTCTAATGTGTGTATGTATGTGTGTGCGTGGAGATCCGTTAGCGGACGGTTGTGAGTTCATCTCAGTACCATTAGTGCAGTGTAGTGCAGCGTTGTCCATCACGAGCCGCGCTGTTTGGTCTGGTCACTCTCGTGCGCGCACTGGATTTACGGTGCGAGGAAGAAAACGCATTATGGGACCGATTTGTCTTGCTCTGATGACTTTGATGGTGGCTTTGCTCCAAGAGAGAATTATTGGACCTCTTCAAGCTTCATTAATAAATCAGAAGTGTAGCCACTTCCTAAATGAGCACTAGCAAGTGACAGCTCAATTGAAGGGAACGACATAAACGTTTCAAAGATAAAAACAATCAAGCTTATCTTTTAGTAACAATGTGTATGTTATTATTCAATCTAAAATTTAGTGAAAAGATGAAATGTATACACTCTTTCTTTAACTATCTTGTGCTTTTTGTCAGTACTGCTTGCTGAATCATAAACTGTACCTCCAAAAACGTGCCATCATCTCATCCGTCAAACAGTGTCATGAGTAAGTGTATAGATTTCCACTATACGGGTTGAGTACAATGTTCTCAACTCGACCGTAGAATTGAGAAACTTTTGTGCAGTGTGTAATTATAATTCTTAGTAAGTTTATAAGCATTATTATGCACTTCAATAAAAGCTGCTACTCCTCATCATCAATTCCGCACAGATCTATATGAAAATTGGATGAGAACACAACATCAGCTTTTTGCATATTGTCTCAACGTTGTACATGATTAATATAACTTTTCTTGAAAAAAGTTCACCGAAACTGCATTATTGAGCTTCATGCTCTTTCTCACTCTCTTGCCCATAAATAAATGCCACCGTTACGCATGAAAAAAATTGACCCCAGCATCCATTGCCCCCAATTCTCCCCAATTCAGTCAGTTCTCATCGCCTGCATCGATGAATGATGGTCCGGGGACTTTGCCCACACCAGCCCCGAACGACCGGAAGTCCGTGATCCTGGGTCACGTTTACTGAATTTTTAAATTAAGCCTACACCGTGCAACCGCGCCAGTTTCCCGCCCCATCCCGCCACGGGATGTTGGGCCACCGTCCTGGGTTTGGATGCGTTTTTCCGGGGCCAACGGGAGGACGGAGTCACATTATGGCTGCGCTGTGCTGGGAAGCGAACCACCTGCACCTGCTGAACTAATGAAGGAGATACACACACACATACTCATACCACTGGAAAATGGTGCAATGGTGGTGGGTGGAAACGGCGGCAGACTACACGGTTCCACTGCAACACAGCGGTGAATAATAAACGAGGACTAATGCTATTTTTTGGTTTACCATTGCGTCCGGGTTTTGTTGCTCGTGTCGTACCGGGCACGCTGTAACTGAGACGTTTTGTAGTAGCGTTTGGAGCGGCTTTATCGTTTACTGGCGTTGTTTTTTCCGTGTTTTTTTTTTTTTTTTCA
This sequence comes from Anopheles gambiae, assembly GCF_943734735.2. Classification (NCBI taxonomy): domain Eukaryota; kingdom Metazoa; phylum Arthropoda; class Insecta; order Diptera; family Culicidae; genus Anopheles; species Anopheles gambiae. The sequence goes on along the minus strand of NC_064601.1, from coordinate 23,069,128 downwards.
TTGTTGCTGCAGTGCTAGTTTTTTGCTACTGTTTGCTGCCCATTGTACTTGCAGCGCTTCGAAAATTTCATATCCTTTCTCCATTAATGTTCCGCAGCACATTGGGAGCCATTTGTCTGTGCGTGCGGATGTGCAATGGGCGTTTTTTGCAACTCCATTGGAAGCCTGGAAAACAATGTCCCCGGCACACAGGAACCAATATCAGTTCGGCCAGGTTCCGCATGTTGGGGTGGTTGTTTTTGTTTTACCTTCCTTCCTGTACGCAGCACGTACCCACCGTGTGAGGAAATTCGCATGTTGCAGTGCTGGTGGAGTGCAACGATTGGACAGAACATTCCACCCACATTCGGCAACACACGCATCGGCCCGGGCACGGAGATTGATGGTCGTTGTAACGTGGAATGATTATTTCGCACATTAATTTTCCCATCCACGCTGTGCGCCTGGTTTCTGCGCTGGTCAATGGTCGTTTTGGGGATTTTTTCCCTGAAATTATGGCGTTCGATGGAGGTTTTTATTTACTTTCCGGGCGAAAGAATTTTATATCGAAACTTTGTAGCTGACACATATAAAAAGTGCATACCATGTATGTATGTTTGTAGAGAATCAGTTGGTTCGAAGAATCATATCATTAACTGCAATAAAGAAATACTGTTGAAAAAGAGGGTTAATGGTTTTAACCTTCCAAAAATATAAATTTATCTACCAACAACGGAAAACATCGAGTCGTGAAACTCTATCCCACTACCCCACTTCCCCCAAGCTTAAACCCTGATTGGAAGTATTCCGATTCTTTACCGCCCAGTCCTAATCATTATTTATTTGGTTAACGGAAGGCGTAAATGTGGGTCAACTCCTTCAAACCGTCCACCAGCCAGTAACCATGCCACCGTTTTTTTTTTCTCCACTGCCAACGCACCCGGGCGGTGATTTGCTTCGTTAAATTGAAACAACCTTCTCGAATAATCGGGCCTTGCCTTTGCTCCAACTACAGCTACACCCACCCTTTGCGGCCCTTTGGCGAACGGCTTTGCGATCGGTTCAAACGCCCACGTGTCCGGGACCGGCGCTTCCGGGGGCCTCGGATAGAGTTCTGGTCCGATTAGAGAGACACCCGGGGCCATTGGATGGCACGATGGCTAACGAGATCACGCCAAAAGGCTGCCGTCGCCGTCGTCGCTTTGTGGAATGTGATACTACTTACCTTTAACTAGCCGGCATTTGCGTACTGTGTGCCTGCGTGTGTGTGTGTGTGCGTCCGAAGACGGTCGCGTGGTACGTTGGAAACTGGAAACGACATCAGAACGTTGGCATCGTTCCAGCGCGGTCGTCGTCTACGCCGTTCGTCGCAGGAGCGTGGCACGCGGTGCTGAAGCATCAAAATTTATGTACCGTGATGATTGCCGTACAATGAGTGCAACAATTGCAACGGTGCGATGTTGATTAGTGTACCGGGCTCTCACCGCCACTTATGTGGTTATGAGTCGCTTCCCTTTCTTTCTGTAGAGAGCTTGTATTTTTTGTATTTTTTTAAAGGACAGCAATTTAACATCCACCACAAATGATATGCTGAAAAGTGTTTGATTAGTTTGTTCCAACCAATTGCAATCAAACCTCAGCTAAATTCTTATGTCCATAAAATAAATAATCCAACGATTATCAAGCGTGTGCACAAATTGCCCGCAAGTGCACCAATCATCTTACAGAGGAGCAAGAGGAATCTTCACTCGAAACAGGCCTGCATTTGTAGCAGCGTTTGTGCTTGGCGGCCGTTTTCGTTGATTGCAAAGTTACGATTACCTCGTGGGCCGTTTATCATGTTTGCTTGCGGTGGGTTCGCATTCCTTCGCCTTGTCCGCGTGCTCCGTACACATGTTCATTAGCACCACGGCATAGGGCGGGCGCATCCCGCACGAAGATGAGCTGCATTTGCAGGCCTACCGATTGGCCGGCGGCGGCTTAATGAAGATTTTTAGCGGGTTCAATAAGGTAACCGTACCGTATCGATCGCGATGGAAGTGCGTTGGATGGAGTGGGAGAAGTGTTCGGTTAATCAATGCACATTAATACGGCACATCGAGTGTGTGAAAGGATTTTATTATGAGTTTTATGGTTGATGATCTGGCAGAGGAGTTTTAAAATTCAATGGCAAAGAATTTTATGTAATAAAGTGTATTTTAAAACCCATCAATTGTTCTGAAGCATCTAAGCTCATTATTTCCACCACGGCTATTTATTTGAACAGTTCGAACCTCGCACTAATTACGCAGAGTGATGCAGCACAAAACCAGCTCTCCCTGCTGCGTAAAAGCGCTCAAAATGCGCTGTGCTTCATAAGCACATTATGTTGTTTATGCGAGAGTGGTTGGGTGAAGAATCTATTCATATGCAAATAAGCTGTAAAAACAGCACTCAAGCGCAAAATGGATCTCCACACACAGACACACACACACACGCCATTATAGTAATGCGACGATCTGTTTATCCCAGCCCGATTGATGAACACCACCGTACCGGGAATTCAATTATTTGCCCATTTACTGCAGCCCTCAGCCCCGGGACGCGCGAGTCCCGAACGATCCGTATTCAAATAACAATTCTAAACGCTTCAGTTTTTAGCCCAACATCCCCCCCCCCCCCCATACCGCCTTCTCTATGCTGCCGCGATACTGCTCCCGAACAGCATCCATGCGGACAAATGCCATTTTTGTGTTGATTTGATTGCACCGTACCCGCCGCGCCCGCTAAATACTGCAGTTGTAAGCAAACTGCGCGGAAATTGATCGCATTTGTGGGGTGGCGGTGTGGCGGTGGGACAGAAAACGGAGGAAACGGGGTGAAAAATAACTACAAAAATAAAATGCTCTCCCATCTCAGCAAAACAATGAGCGGGGAGAAAATTGAATAACCGTTTTCGAGCGACCGACTGCACACCATTTTGTTATGCTTTAGTTCTGACTGAACTAGCAAAAAAACAAAAAGTGCCATAGCGTGTAAATGGTGTATAAAAATAATAAATTCCATCACCCACGCAAACATCGTTAGCTATTGCATGACCGGGCCTGGCAACTGGCGCAATTGTCGCTAATCCGATCCGGTCGGCTCGATCACGGGTGGGGGGGGGGGGGGGGGGGGGGGGGCACGCGACCAATTTACACGTACTGGGTCGGGCGGAGTTTTCTGCCGCTGACCAAATTACCGGAAAATTCATTTTGTCACGCAAAATATCGACACATAATGAGTGTTCGGGTTTGGGAAGGAATGGATGCTCGATGCTTTCACCCGCCGGGGCTCGTTCCATCGGTGTCAACTGTCGACACCCGTGTTGGTTGCATATTTCTCTATGTGTGTGTTTGGTTCTGTACATTGCACACACCGGGGCTTGGGCACCATACACCAGCCCTAAACCAAAACCCCAAAACCGAGCTGGTACAGTCGTTATTGAAATCCATTCCCTGCCCCCTGCCTGCCGAAAGGGAGGGTGGATGGCGCAAAACCAATCGGTATGCAAATGTTGCACCGAGAGCGACCAACCTTTCTGCCCGTTGCCACACAAACACACATACATACACAGAGGGAGTGAAATCGGTGATCGTTCATAATAAATAATAATGACTTTATTAGAATGTTTATGCACCGTTTCATTTCTGGCACGGTCAGTATTGCACCCTCGGCCCGCAGCAGGACCAAACTAACGGATGCATGGTGTGCAACCGACGAGCCTATAACGAGCCCAGCGAGCAACCAGCGCGAAACCCTTTTCTACCCCTTTCCGGCCGGCCACGCTGTGCAGAGAAACAGCCAGGGTTGCGTTGCTGGTTGTGAGTTATATTATTATCATTATTACTACCATTATTAGAGCGCCGGACAAGCGATATCGTGTCCCGGGTGGTGAGGGCGGACAAGGGAGTTGTGCTTACTGCACACAATGCATGCGTGATCTCCGCTGGATTTTGTCCCTCCAGGTGCGTTTATGCGTTGTGAACGGGATGTATCACGCTGGGATAGGTGTATCACGAGAACGATGTATTTATGGCTGCCCAGCTGCGATAATATGCGTTTGCCCGGACGTTCCCGGAGGAAGATGTAAATAAGCTGGAGAAAGCTGCCTCTCTAGGAGATGATTCGGGGTGAGAGTTTACCCGGTATTTACATTTCCCAAGAAGGTGGCACACTTTTACAAAGAAAGCAATAAAATCTCTCTTAATTACACTTACACAAGCAATACCGATTCAATCGTCTCGAAGCGAACGCACCAGACGCTTTTTTCCATTCCTATCCCTTAATGCAATTATTAATAAAGGAGCCACTACTTCTACCCTGTTGAAAGAACTGAAACATAATTAAATCTCGAGCGATAAAGCATACATCAAAAAGCCAGACATGCACAAAAGATCAAAGCAAAATTTGGATCAAACTAGCTCAAAAGATGCTGGACGCACTCTTGGACTGAAACCATAACGGACCATCTTGTAAGACACGCACCGGCACGTGTGCTCGCCGGTGGTGCTGATGCGCTTCCTGAGCTCTTATTATTCAATTAACCCTTCCAGTAATGAAGTGCGTTGATTGCATCGTGCAGCATCCAGCGGCCGAGATTGCATCTTCGTCTCACCAACCGGTGCCACACAGGCACAAATGAAGTGTATGTAACGAATGTTACACAACCAATGTTGGAACAGAGCAGCGGAGAAGCGATAGAGAGCGATGAACGAGTGGAATGTAAATTAGTTTGCAAGATGGCTGACCAGGCCAAAGTCTTAAGTAGCCCCTTCAGAGTGCGTATCTCGACGAGCTGTCGGACGACGAGATAGTCAAGATGACATTTCCTGTCCAAGGCATCCCCCATCACCGGCAGGGGACAGGGAGAGGGCTACGAACGCTATCGATGCTTCAAAGTGTTCCGGTTCCGGTTCAATAAGTATCGTACCTTCGTTTTGTCCTCGGTGGACGAGTGCGGGGTGGAGGAAACAAACATTCGACAATACTATCATATCCCCACCGTTGCAAGATCTGTCCAGTTGGCGAACACGAGGGGAGTTGAAGATTAAAATTAATGACCTGAAGCAATTTAAGGTGCCATTCCTAGTGACTTAGAGCGGCAGGACTTTACCTTGGCCTCTTCTTCTCGCCCTGTCAGCTAGTGCGGTAAGGAAAACTCGAATGCCCTTAGCCATCGGGAGCTGAGCACGTCAACCGCAAAGTAATTAAATAATCTGTCAAAATGAAATTGAACTATCATCTGGCAGTTTGTGCATGGGGAGACGTTTCCTTGGGACGACCTTTTCCGGCATAAGTTTTGTGGGCTGCCGCCCGCAACTGCACATCTTAATTACACGCTCCCGTTCACATCCGAAGAGTTGAAACACCGGAACGCACCGGAGACAGTAGCGTTCACTGCCAGGAGCTGCCCATCATCATCATCATCATCATCATCATCATCATCACTATCATCGTCAGTGTCGTCCTTTTGTGGGTTGGTTTTGAATTTCTCTCCGAGAAAGAAAGTTTTGTTTCTTTTTCGTTGAAGGGAAGTTAAGAATAAAGTTAAGATTTGCTGGAAGTTTACTTTGTTGAAAGTTCTATTTCAAGGTTTTAGTGTGAAGAATCCGTTTAAACATCAAATCTATACAATGCCAATCCCATACATTTCTCAAAAATGGCTCCAAAAAGACCATTTCAGTGTAGGATCAATTTCCAACGAAGCAAAGGCATCAGCCAACGGAAAAGTGTTCGAAATAAAACTCCCGGAAAATCGTCCCGTTTATAAATATTTATCAAACTTTTCGACACGTCCGGAGGAGGGAGCAAGCAAAAACGTTTCCCGAGACAGAGAAAAGGCAAAGGTTAGGCATAGCGTACCAGCCCTCCCCGCTGAAATGGGCTAACTAAATCAACCTGTCAATCATAAAATTTATGTCCCAGAACCCGTGTCAACCAGGCCGATGGCGCTACCGGGAACCGTTCTGGTTTTTTATATGCATTCATCCAGGAACTGCCATAGTATACGGTGGCGTTCTCGCGAGATTTCCTCGATGGGCGTTGGCGTTCCCACTCGGTCAACCGTTGCGTCGCCCGACCCGACAGGACAAAGATGCTTTCGCTCTCTACCGATCCCGATCCTGATCCATTCGCGGGAACCATCTGCGTCTGTGCGTTGCGTTGGAGTGTCATCAGTTTAAATTATTCATACGGCTGCCTTCATTGCTGGGAAACGATAGCGTGGGCAAGTGGAAGAGATGGATGATACACTTTTTCTGGGTTTAGTTGTATGCATTTTTGTGTAAGGAACACATTCCGACAAACACCGATTTTAGCACCGACATTTCGGAAGATAGAGTGAGAGAGATAGCAAGGACGTTACTGGATACACACATACACCTAGATCGTTTGCATAATAGATGCGTCTAGTTGAGTGACATTGACACAGATCATCCCTTGGAGTTGATACATTTTTCATGACCTTCGGTGACGCAGACGACGTTACGGGGGAGCTGGACAGTTGGGCCAAAATAAAGACACATTAGATTTGATCCCGTCGCAAACAAGATATCCATCATCGTTGGCGCTCACAAACTCCCAGGCGCAAACAAACAAAAAACACACACACAGCAAAAGGGGTCTGAAGCTAACAACTCCACGCGCAAACTAATGTCTTCATTTCGCTTCCGTGACTGCATGCATTTAACGCATTATGGGCACGTACACACACGCGCGTTTTGTAGAAGTCACTCCCCACTAGCAGTCATTGTTTTATGAGCTAATCCACTGACAGCACGCATCGCCAGTGCCCACTGCGGAATTGTCTGCTGACCCGTTTCCCTAATTAAGACATCATTCGCCAAAAGGCTATTGCGTTAAATTGAATAATTACCTCTCGGGCCGAACCATTAAGCCCACTGCCTGCTCTGGCCTGTTGCTTCCCGTGATCTGTGTGTGCTTTGTGGAAAGGATACCAGCCCGCTACCATGTGATTCGAATTCCAGCAACATATAATTAGACTGCTGTTTTAATGTCTCTCTGGAAAACGAAAACCCGGGTCCGGGCCAAGATGCAGCCAAGACTGGGCCGGGAAGTGGAACACAACGGGGCAGAAAATTATATTTCTCCCCACCCTTTTGCTTTTTGTTTGTGCCAGTGCGAGTACAATTGAGTTAAAGCTGTGGCGTTTCGGTATTTTTTGGGGAATCAAGTAAACGCCCTTTTTCTCGGAACAGCCCCTCAGTTCAAAATGAGGCAATTCTAAGGTTTTAGTGTTTTAGCCGGATAAGGAGGAGCAAAATGCTATTGTATAAGCCTTTTCTGGAGGAGTTCACGCGAGGTGAAATAGGCAATTGCGATGGCTCTGTAATGATACCGGGTGTACCCTGTTGTTCACAAAACTCCAAGTGTCAATTAGTGTTTGATATTAATCGCTAAGATATGCTAATGTCTTCCGGCTCTCACGCGTTGCTATCTATTCTTAGACACATTAAAGCAAATTTAACCTGTTGATAGCTTCAGTTTATTTATTTCTATCCTTACCTTCCCGCTGTATACAAGAGAAACTTCTTGATAGCTCCCGAATCTCTTCTTGGACCGAAAAAGGATCCTGCGTTGCGCCAATACCTCGATCTATTGCCACTAATTAACGATTGAAGGATCTAACACGCCCCAGCTCAATCCAACGTCCCTGTCAATGGTGTTACAAGAGCAGTGTTGCCCGTCGACCGGTGTCAGAGATAACACAAAAGCCGACATTTTTCACACCCACCATCCCACTGTGCCACGGGATCAGACCACTTGGTACATCAAACGCCCAGCATACAGGTAACACATCATCGGGCCCAGCACGGACATACGCAATGTGTGGAAGTGCTGTGCTTCAAAAGATATCCCGCGAGACGTCGCCGCTCCCACTCGGCTGAATTCTTCCGAAACTCTGGCCCCGTTTTGCGTTTAGATAATGGTGGCAGCTAGAATTAATGGGGAACGGCAACCAAAGGAGGTAGTAGCGCAGGCAGGTAGCAGGGTTCCAAGTGACAGGGATCGTTGGTGCGTTTCCTGAACCGGGGCAATAAAATAATGCCATACATCTTGCCATTGATGTGAGCCCATATTTTAGCTCGGCCCTTTACGAGTGGTGCCGTCAAAGGTGCCAAACACCTAGCAAACATGCAAACCTAACCCCCAGCAAAAGGTACTTTCGGTCCATCGGTGAACCACTTTGGCAGGAGCGAGAGAACGAGTGTGGATCGAAGTTTGGTATAATCCCTGGCCAAAAATACGCACCAACCAACGACGAGCGTTGGCCGGTTCGCTTTAATGTCTGCACCGTGGACTGTCGTCCTGGTGTGAGAAGGTTCTATTAAGTTGTAAGGTTGTTAACATAACGAGCCCCTAAGTGACATTGGTACAGGGGGTTACAAACCGTTTGTGATCCTTCAACTCCTGGCCCAGGCACTACTGACTCGGAAGATACTGACCAGTGTGTATGTGTGTGTGTCTGTCTCTTACCTGTTTGGTGCACGCCATTTGTGCAGTGGGCGCTTTGCTCGCGCACCAGGTCCAGGACCCGGGCGATTGAGTTAATTTATTTTTCCGTTCTTTGACCACCGTTCCCCTTCCTTGGTGCCTTCGTGGAAAACGGCACAATTTATGGGAAAGGTGCCGAAAAGGTGCCAAGTCACCCGGATTACAACGCTAAGATATCCCTTCCTGTGACCTGTTCGTATTGTCGGCAACGCCGCTCTTTTTTTGTTGTTTTTTGCTACAGAGTGAAATCCCAGAGACAAGTCCACCAGTGAAACACCGGAATCGGGTTGATGTCTTCATTTTCGTTTCGTTTGCCGCCGTTTTGGGCTTGGCCGCTTATAGTTGCACCGTTTCTTGTGGCAGGCGGGAAATGATACGCACCGTTCCACGCAACGCGTTCGCATGAACTCATTCATCAGTAGAACCAGAGAAAGTCTTAAAGGTGTGGAAAGCAACGGTGGTCAATAGAGCTGTTAGGAGTTTTGTTTATTTCGCTTCGCTTGGATATGGTTTACCGTCCAAGGTGTGCTGCGGAAAAAGGACGATTTATTGCGTCGATGATATTGGTCTTCCGGTGGTTTGATTGTGTGATTTGTTGTGTGTCGTTTTAGGATGGCGTGTTATTTAAGATATGATATTTAATATTTCCTATTGTAAGGCATTTTCTGTTATGGGTTCTTAGCAAACTTATATGTATCTTCAAAAATAATGAGTTAAAGCATAGTAGTTATTCTTTCGCATATCTTAAGTAATAATTCCCTTGAAATGTGTACATCGATTCACTTATTATTATCTACTAAGGATTCATACAATAATTACGTCACGCTCTAAATGGGATTAGATGATGATGACTATTGATGAAAGATTTGAAATACATCGTTACAGTAATCCTTTACACCAGCTGTTCCAATTCCTTTCAAATTCGGTCTGTTTAAATTGAATTGAGGATATTCGTAGCAAAGTAGTTAGTCTTTTGTCCAATACATTCTGTAATAATAGGAGGGAGCGATATCATAAATTGAATTTTTGGTTAAGAACATCTTAGTAAGCTGGTATGTATACAAACTCATACAAATATAAGATGACAACTTGCTTATAGACTTAAATATATTTAAATTTTAAAGAAACTAATCAATAACCTGCACACAAATTGCTTTCTTATTACAATTTTATTATGCATCCTTGTAACTGTATACACCATTGCACAAACCCCGATAAGAGACAAGCTTCCAAGCCTTTTGTGATGTACCAAACACACATCCAATCGGGAGCTCATTTCGCTAATCAAACAGCAAACGGTGCCCCGGACCCTCGCGCAAAAGTGCTGCAACAACGCTTAAGCTATTTCCTATTTCGAATGTCATTTCACGCTGCTCAAACTACACCGCTCGCCGGGATGGCTGGCAATCTGCCACACGCGGGCACGGAACGACGCAAATGAGTATCGCACGGAGTGTCACGTAACGAATCGCTGTCGTCGTGTGGCTCAGCCCAAATCACGCCACCCTCGATCGATCTGTGCCATCGACGTTTTCGCAACGATCATCATCAACACAATACACATTTAACCCCATCGTGAACGCGAAACCAATTTCGAACATCCGATTTTTCTCCAACCCCGAAAAGAAAACACCCGACTGCTGCGGCTGCTGCTGCTCGTCTCTGTTTGAGTTTTCGGAAAACGGCGCTCACGATGAAAAATCAGCAAGACACCCAAAGGACATCCCGGTGTCAACAAACCGGCGGCAAACACGCATCGCAACCTCGACTCACTCGTAAGCAAATCGTTGAGCCAGCAAGCAAGCTGCTCGCAAGTGGCCCCGGTTCCCGCATCGATTTCCGGTACGGGAGAGGCGAGATATTTTCAGCATCTGTTCAAATATTTGCACTCCACTAAATAGCAAACAGGCAAAACAACGAGACACGGTCGTGTCATCCCCTTCGTACGCGATGGTACGCTTTTAATGAGCTTCCGAATCTGTTCGCCGTGATCCTTGTAAGCGAAGGCTCGAAGGTTCCCGGGAAGCGGGAACCCTAACCGAGTGCAGCGGTTGCAGCGGTTGCAACGGTTGCAACAGAAATCGGAATCCTACTGCAAATAATTGAGCACACATTTGTGTCAATCAAGGGAGCACGACAGTACGACGACGACGCCGCCACCGCCGCCATCTGATAGTTGGTTGAGTTCCCATCATCGGATTTACAGCTCGATTTGTTTGCTTTTGCCGAGCGTTCGGTGTGAGGCATGAGCGCCGTGCGCCTGTTCCCCATGGGACGGTAGGGCGGTGCGATTTTGATTAAAAACTTTGCCCTGCCGAGTGTTTTTTAGGGCAACACGCGTGTAGCAGTTAAATTATACAATTTCTCCAGAGACTCTCAACTCAAACAGCTAGCAGCAGCGTGTAGCGGTGATGGAAAGTGATTGTTCTCGTTTGGTAAATATTGTGCTTAAATTGTTCGCATTTAATGCAAAGCCAACAGTCACAGACGGACACGCTTTTGTTCGTTGAAAAAGCAACAGCAGACCTTAAATCACGCAACCGTGTTGAAAAGATGAATCTGTATTCACAGTGAGAATCAAAATTTACCTTCTTATCAATAAACGTACTTCAAATCAGAACCATTTCTTCCCTTCCTGCACACCGCACAATCAACAAGCTTGCCATACTCGGAGGAAATATACCGTGCCAATACATTATCCCAATATTGATTGTATACCTTTTACAGAGGGTCAGGGGAGGGAGGGACGCAAAAACCACACACACGCAGCCCAAAGAGCGGTCGTGATTTTCTTACGGTTGAATTTGAAAGACGTATCAAGTGCAAAAAAATATGGCACAAAATACCACCGAATTGAAAAAAGGTTCAATTTTCCTGTGTACGCAATTTACGAAATTTACACTCCACTAGACACGTGCCAGCGTAGAGAGTTTGGGGGAAAACTGGGCAAATGGGAAGCCGGCCGAATAGTACGACAAATAAAGCAGCATACACCGACTCACACGCGGCAAATGCTATGAAAATTGAACCTCTCCTGGCGTACTACTGTGCGGTATGCATGAGTGATGTTTTTGTGTGTCCCCGTGTATGGCCCCGTTTGGCGTATACAATATTATAATGCCAATCGTGTCGTGTGTGTGCGGCATTTCTCCTGGTTTGAGCCTTTCATACTTGAAGGATGCTCGCTCCCTCTCTCTCTCTCTCTCTCTGTCTCGTCATTGGGGACACTTGACAAAGGCCCGGGTGCCTACGCATCAAGCGAATGTGTCTAGGCTTTGCTCGAATGAGTTTGATCGAATAGCGCTTTTCTGTACAGTGTTAGGGGAGGTCGCGGGAAGGGAAGGGACGGGCCTTTTTTCATCTATTTGAAGCAAAGCTTTTTCGCGATGAATTTGGCTCACTTTTTTCAATTTACCATCAAAACGGTTAAGTACTCTGCATGAGGCAATAATTTGCTTGCGCGCGGGCTCTCTTCATAAATTTGGCGAGGTCTTCATACATTCAAAAGCACCGTTGCTTGGCAGCCTGCTTATAGAGCCCTGTTGCGATGCTCTCTATAGAACGTCTCTGTGTACGCCAAATTGGATGTGAGCTAAGTGAATTTTGGGGGGTGACGTGAGGTCGAGCGGGGGAAAAATGAAAATCACTTCCAGTCGCTACCTTATTGCCATTTATTGGCAAACCTACTTTCCCGGCAAGCCTACGCGTACGTCGCGTACGTTTTGAATCGCGGTGATGAATAGGGAGCCTTTCTTGGGGAGTTAATAATTTGCTACAAATTTAAAAATTGCTTTCAGAATGGAGTTCCCCGCGTGAGGATCTAACGCTGTATGAAGTAGCAAATAGAACATTATATCATTCCTAGAGCCTTGCATGTCTGCAATTTTAGAAGCGTCTTAAAATCTCCTCATTGCACACAACTCTAGCACAGCTATTTAGCACGCAATTCGCAAGAAGCTGTAACTGCCAAAAAATCACCCCTGTAAAATAAAACCCTCTCTGTCAAAAAAAAAGAACCTCCACTAAGCCGCCCGGGCTCAGTTTCATTTCCGTCCACAGTGTTATTTATTTTGCATTCCGATTCCTGACTTCCGGTTAGGCTTAGACAGGCTTGGCGAAGCGTAAAAATTACGAATTCTGCCTCTCGAAAACCAAACCAACCGTCTACGCACATGACCGAACGTGCCCGTTTTTGCTGGAGCCGTCATTTACGCATTATCCTTGTTTTTTCTCGTGCTTTCTTCTCTCTATTTACGTGTTGTGACCAAAGGCTGCACATGCTGACTGCACGTCGCACAACGTCGTCGTGTTTAAGAGGATTTAAAGGGACCCTTGCCTGCCCCGTCTCATCTGCTGCGTGGTTTAAGAACATTCGACAGGCCGTGAAGGGATGGATGATCGATTAAATGCGAGTGACGGCGCGCGAGCGGTTTGAGTTTGAGAAAATCCGTTTTGGGTATTCTTAGCCTTCGGGTTAAGGGACGGGGAGTTTGTTGGTAAAATGTTGGAAAAAAGAAGGTCCACTCGGTTTAGGAAACAAAAAGGAAAAAACGACACTAAGGTATGATGACAACGTTCTAGTATGGCGCCGGACAGTTTTTTTTTAACTGCTTCATCTTAATACCTTATTCCCCAGATCAATCATCCAGCGGGACTGTGGGAATGGACTGGCTAGAAAGGGTCGCATTTGGTTTTCTTTTATTTTTGGATTTATACCGGCGTACTCGAAAACATGTCAAAAACATTGATGATTTCTGATACGGATTACACGGATTCGGTTGTCATGAAAATGTTCAGGTTTGTAAAGTACAGGTGAAATGTGTCTTGCCCAAGAAGACATAGGCCAAAAAGGATGATTAGAGCAGTGGACAGCTAGCGAGATAACATTGTTGCTCAAGAGCTGTCGAATACATTGATCAAACACGTGTTTTTGCTGCATCTTGTCTGTGGTAGGTCTGTTAGCCCTTTTTTAAGTTATTTTTATCCCGGGTTTGTTTAGATGATTGCATACATTTAGGGGTTAACTAGTAGTTTTTGCGCAGTTGCTAAGAAATGCGCATTAAATTGAAATAATTGTTCATTATCGCTCAAGCAAAACATATTAATCCCATTCACGCAAACATCCCTAAACGGATAGCTTACTGCTACTGCTTTGCATATCTAATCTATCGCTGATGCAACACCCCTCCGTCTCATCCTGCCGTCCAGCGCCCCCGTCCCCTCAACTTGCAATTAGGATCAATTAGGTGCAAAAATATTATTATTAGCACCCAGCCCCGAGTGTCATCCTGCCGGCGACCTTCCAGCGAGCCGGGTGTTAATAAATCGAACGCCACAAACGTTCCTTCCGTGCCGATTCCCGCCACTGCGAGCATTAATGATGGCTAATAGATTCTGCTGCCGCGGCACACCAACGTCGCCGTTGTCGCCGTCGTCCCTCTTCAACGCCCAATCGCTCGTGTCGATCGGTGTTAATCTCTTCGATTATGCGCTGCCATATGGTAGGAATTATGCTGCCGGCACCGTATGCCGTGCTAGTATCCTGCTGCAGTCCGCTTATTTATTGACCAGCATCCGTCACCACCGAAGGCACCAGAAGCTGTTGTGTCCCGGCGGGATGAGTGTGTGCGTCCGTGTGTGTGTGTGTTTGTTGTCCTTCGTCAAACCGATGTCAAGCGATGCGCTCGTTGTGTGTTGTTGCAACCATTAATGCCATATCCGGCGGTGACACACACAAGTGGCACAAGCTGGAGGGTCTATTGTCCACTCGCGAAAGGGTCACTGTGCGGGACATAAACCTGGAAAATCGATAAATATTTCCCAAAACAGGATTAAAATTGACCCGGTAGGACCTTTTTCTACTTGGATTCGCTGCTGTTCTGTCCCTGTCCTGTCTCTTTTTTATGTCTCTCTGTCATCTAGTCCTGTAAGATCCCACTCACACTAAAGTAGGGACAAATCACATTGGTCACCAGCGCTCACTCTTTCTCCTTCTCTCTCACACACACTGTATAGGACACTCAAACGGTCCCGAAACGTCCTTATTTTCTTACAGTTCCATCGTGTCTTTATCTTTTCATGTGCATCATTAGTTTATTTTTATGTTGTTGTAGGATTTCCCTTTTTCCATGGGGAAACGGTTGCAATCCCCGTCCCAAGGAGCGACCATTGCCAGCGCTTGAGCTTGAGAGCCGGGGCACATATTGTTTGGACTAATAATGCAAAAATATCTGGTAATTTATTGTGTCCCGCACATGCACGGGACCATGTTTACGCCCGGCAGTCTGTTTGTATGCTACCACAAGGGCCGTCCGGAGGTCACCATCGTCATCATCAACATCATCTGCGTCCGTCACTTTTAAATGATACGCAGCTAAACACACACACACTACACAGCGACAGTACATGGGACGGATGCAGAGTGGTCGACGCTCAACCTCGTACGGACAACTCGAAGAAGGTTGATTTATTGTACGAGAGCGCTCGTACCAAAACTCCGAAGACCAAAACATCATTTAGCATGCGTCTGTGTCTAGACGGGACGAGTTTGTGTTGTGGGACTTTTTTATGTTCAGTTTTCTCCTTCACTTATCTCTGGTCGTTGGTTCTGTTTGTAGCTCATTCTTTCTATTCTTTTTTATTAACTTTTCATTTCATTCGCTCGCCTTCTGTCTCTCTGTCTCCGCACATTAGACTACATTATCGTTACAGTAACGGGTTTGATCCTGTTTCATTTGATTTGCATATTGTAGCACTTTGTCATAGCTACCTCCGCCAGGTTGTTTGAACAACCAGCGACCCTATGCAGCTCCTCCAAAAATAAAACAAAAACGTACACCGATAGACGTAAAAAGCAAAACTTCATTAAAATTGCAAGATATGAACGCAACGCTTACCGGAACCATGGCGTAGCAGTAGAACCCAGTGCCCAGATGTCCGTGACTGATGCCACCCGCTAGGGGCATCGGCAAAGTGCCATCCGGCAATGGCACCCGCCGTAGCTAAACAATGTAATTTGTTTGGACAACAGCCCATTGCGCCCAAAAAGATTAAGCGTAGCACTTTCGAGACAGAAATTGAATTATTTCAAAAGTGAACCATCGGCCATCTTCCAATGGCGTCCGGCGGTGCGTCTCATGCGTGCATGCGTTGCGTAATACTTCCTTCCCGGTAACGGTGTGTTGCTTGCTTGTTTTCTCCCTGATGCCACCAGGAACATATTTCTATTGCGTTATCCCTTTTCCATCCCCCCCATTCTCCAACACACTTGCGCTCTTGTGATTGCGAAATCAAAGGTCTTGAGCCAAAGAGCCAAAGAGTCTACAAACAAACACACACACACACCCCATTTTCTTGCTTCAATTTATCCCAAATTACTCACAAGAGTATTTTGTCTTACCGCCTGCCAAGGATGGTGCTGCCATCCCGAGAGGTGCCAAAAATCTCGTAAATCTTTGCTCCCTCTTTCTGGTGAGCGCATGGACGAGAAGTTGAGACGGACGCAGGGCCGGGCGGGTTTCATCAAATATTAAAAAAGTCGGCAGAATCTTGGCCGTTACGATTGTTGCCGCCCGGTGCCGGTGCCATTTATCAACCACCTCGGGGTGGCTGGCATGTTTCGTGCTTCGATCATTCTCGGCCCTTTGCCGGGGGAAAAGCAAGCGGGACTGGATTGCTTGCTTGCTTGCTTGACGTGCAATACGAGTAACGAATCCTCTCGGGAGCTCTTGCTCCTTTTCCAGCTTCCTTTTTCCAGCCTGTACGGAAATAGTTATCAATGAACTTTCGCTCCCGGTGCCGAAAAGAAGAAGGGACCCTTCCTCGATAGAGCATCTCAGCTACGCTCGTCAACCATTTTGCTTTCTAGCCTGCCTTCTTTGCGCCGGGGTTTTCCCCCTTTTGCTCGTTCTCGCGCCTGGTACGCTCATCCTGTATGCTTTGCTCGATTTAGGATGATTTTCTACTTAAATGAGTCATAAAATATTTAATAATGCCCCTGCCATGCTGCATTATTCAGCCTAATGAAACAGCTTTCCTGCCGAACAAATGTTACGATTTGTTGCACTTCGAAGCAATTGATGGGTTTTTTGGACGACCGTTTGGATTTGGCTTCCCTGCGGAAACGTGCTGGAGTTTGGCATGAAGCCGCTAGTCAATTAGAACGGCGGAAAACGGTCAAACGTACGAGAGCTGGTTTCAATTTACGACCCTCTCCGACGTTCTGCGCCGGCTACAGCAGCGATCCCATTTTTGGGGACAACGTTCACCACCACCACCACCTGAATTTGTTGCCGATTCGTGGCTCTGACAGGTGGACCTGACCGGACACTCACAGCGGCGCGCGTGTGTTTAACGTGGCAACAGAACAAATAAGTTCGCATGTTCCGCTCAGGCCAAGGGGTTTGACAAAAATAAAACTGGACACGGGCAGCTTTGGATGAACACGGCGAGAAAGCAAAACTGGCAGAAGAGCCGGGGGCGAGATCTTGGGAAGGAAAAAAAAAATGTTAAAAAGTTGCAACCCGTCAACGCGGCTGGTCAGTGTTGAGCTTTCCTTAAGACGAAACAGGTAGTTGCCGGCGGTTGGTTGAATAATTCATGAATGAATGGAAAATTCCAAATTAGATTAGTTTGCAAGGAAAGTTTGCTTCAAAACCAGGCCCGACATGAATCTCCACAGTTCGGTTGGAGAAGAAGCAAAAAATGATTCTTAAAAAAAAAACATGTCACTCACTCACCTTCACTTTTGACGAGGTAAGATGTGTGGGTTCTCTTTGGGGATTTTTGTTTTTTGCATTGTGTTTTTCTGCCATTTTTAAGACACTAGACTTTCTTCAATCTTTTAGCCCATCGGTAACAGCTGAATAATTTTAATATTAAAAGATTTATTACAATAAAAAGTAAGAAAATTCAAGCAAAAAGGCAGAGACACCCTCGGTTTGTACGCCAATTATCATAACTCATGCCACACTGTCGGGTTTTGGTTCGATTTGGGCAACGTTTTCCTCTCTCTCTCTCTCTCTCTCTCTCTCTCTCTCTCTCTCTCTCTCTCTCTCTTTCTTGACAAACGAAAAACCATTCCCATCGAGCGACACAAGAAATCAGTTCGTTAAAGTACAAATCACTGTTGTTGAAAACTTTACACAGACACACACAAGGAAAAAAGCCACCGTCGACCGTTACGTTGATGTAACGTTATGTTATCAACCGCACCCTTTCACACCTGCCACTTGGGCCGCCTCATTCCTTTACCTTTTGATGTCAGTTTTTCATGTTTTAAGCCTGTGTTTACACTTCGTTTTTATTTCTTTTTATGATAGTTTACTCTTCCTTTTTCGTGCTGTTCTTTTTATACTTATTTTTTGCTCCTTACCTTACCTGTGTGCGCGGGAACTTTTCACTTTTATTATGTGCCGGTTTAAGCCAGGGAAAAAAGCCCTCCCTTTTTTTTGCTTCGCTTGCACACTTGAGTACAACAGATGAAGAAAAGAATTTTGTCTTAGCTTTGCTACGGAAAAGATAGCTCAGTGTGTGCGTCTCTGTACCGTGTGCACTGTGGCTTTCTGGCTGGCGACACAAAAACTTTTGCTGCAAATACGAATTGCGCGATAATAACGTAACGAACGATTTGGCCAAAACTATCCCACTATGCTCGGGCGCGGGTCGGCTCTGGCCATAATAGAAAAGTAATCCAACTTCAAAATGACTTTCTTTCGACCGAGGGCTTTGTGCGGCTCGTACCCAATCGCGTACAATCACGTGCAAATGGTAAAAGTTTGTAACGATAGCAGGTAGGTGGATGGTTGCTTCTTAATACGGTTTATTTTCCAACTGGAACCCGCATGAGACAATATGTTTAACTGTAAGAAGCGAACGAACGCACTCACAAAAGCAAAGGCAACAAGGCAACAATAAAAAAAACTGTCCATAAAATCCTTTTTGCGATATCTAATCGCTTGCTATCGATCGCAGTAAATCTTGCCCGCCAAACACCTCCAACAAGCTTGTGACGCTAACAAGAAAGTGAAGGTGTTTTTTTCCTGTAAAAGGATTTTCTCTTGTTGATTTCACCAACCGCGCCGTAAATCAAACCACAGCAGCAAATGCTTTATTTATCTTCGATTTTGGTGGATTCTCTTTCAGCAGACAAGTTTTAAAGTTCACACATATTTCACAAGCTATCGTTATAAATATTGGCAAAGAGGAGATAATTTAGCAGGCAATAAATCATAAATGTGACACGGCGGTAACAATAACTATTCAAGTCTTTCAAGAACTACATGGTTTATCAATTATTGTGCATACATATGCAGCCTTAATTGTGATAGTGATTATCTTCAAGATAGAATCAGGCGGCTCAATGAGTGTAATTTTCTAATAAGTTTCCTGCTGGTATCTGAGAAAGACACATTTATTTTACTATTGGTTTACTAATTACCTAGGCAAAAGCAAACAAACAATAATATCTGTTTCACCTCCCAAAACGCCAATTGGCTGTCTAAGTGCTTTACGCTCCTAGCGTTCTTTAAGTGAACATTTCACCATTGTGCGGACTGAATGTTTCACCAGCTGGTAGAAGGAAAACAATCAAATGCCCGTGTGGACACACTTTTCATTAAATTCACCAATCAAAGTCTTTGTTTGCCGGTGCAAACAACCAAAAAGAAGATGAAAAAAAGCACCCGGGATGAAAGAAACAATTTTCTCCCTAATCCCCCCAGAAAAGTGTGCTTCTGATTTACCGAAATGAACAGCACCTGTGCGCTTAGAAGCGTGGTGGAGACAGAGGGGGGGGGGGGGGGGGGAAATACATAAAAACTATCTCCTTTGTACGAACATTTTATTCCCGTCGGAACGGAGCACTTCACACAAAATTCGAAAATCGTCGAGCAAAAGCAACATCAAGCTGAAGAACTTTTTTTTTCGTTGCTTTCTTGTGCTTTTGCGCCACCAACCCCGAGGGTTCCATCCATTGCATCAGGGCATATAGTTTGCTGCTCGTGAATATCTGCTCTCTATTTTTTTCTTTCGTGTACGTGGTACTGTACCTTCTCTATTTTATTTCACTTGAAAGATCGGCACCTTTTGCCAATCAGCAAACAACACCGTGACAGTTTCTTGTGTCGTCTCGAAACTATTGCTGCTGCTGCTGCTGCTGCTCTTTGAAGGCGCATTTCCGATGCTCGAAGCTGCACCGAATCACGTACCGTCGCTAAGAAGATAATCGAAACCGGAAGCCGGCCGGCTGAGCACATCCTTGCCACGCTGCTCGAAGCATCCAGAGTGGCTCTTGCGTTGTCTCTCTCATTCTTTCGCTTCTGCTTTTAAACACAATTTTTCCTAAAGGTCTGATTTGTTCAGCGGAAGTTTAAGATGGGCAGTAGAAAATAGTCTAGACTGGAAAAGGATGTTCAAAATACTTCTCAGAGTTATGAATGTTTGATATTTTTAACGAAATTCTGGACCCTGCTTCGATGTTTATAGCACATAGCTTCCACCAACGCTTCACAATGACATAATCTTTCTTCCACGTGAATAGTTTCATCAATTTCCTGGAAAAATCAACAATCCAAAAATACAACTTCCCATTTCCAGCCACAGCATCTCATCCAGAGCTGCTTCTCGAAAAGGATTCAAACGGAAATTTCCAACCCAAAAAAAGGGAAGAAAAGAAACAAACCTCCGCATTTGTCGCATCATCGCTTGATGGTAAAGTTTTGCGCCACACACACGGCCCTGGGAAACTGCTATCCTGCAAACTTCACGTGTGCGCTTTCGCTCACAGTTGTACATGATCGACGTACACACGCTTCGAATCGAATTATGGTGGTTGAAGTGAGGGGCCGCTTCGAAAGTGATCCCAGCCCAACAGCAAGCCCCATTCCCCCTGCCATTTCCCGTGTTGCCCAATGATCCTGGCGTACTTTTTGCTCTTTTTGCTTGCCTTTATTTTTTTTTCCTCTGCTTCCTTTGCCACAGCTCTCTATGCGCTCCCCTATTGGCCATCGTTTCATCTGCCGCCCGCAGAAAGGACATACACACAGAAAAACTACCCTTCCGGCAGCGGGCAGTGGAGCAGCGGGCAGGTGAATCTCACCAGACGGCAACGACGACGATGACGACAACAAACGGTTCCACGAGGAACCGTTCCTTTGATCTTCCGCTAATTTTCCCGTGGCACAACCCGTCCGAATGGCACCCGACACCGAATAACGATAAGGCGCGCGGCAGCGCGGCTGAAATTGGCCCGTGAGCCGCCGCAGCACAACGTTTGCCGTGGCGTCAACATGCGGGCGGTGGAACTTGTACTTCCACCGCGCTAAAGGATTGTGCGCATGTTCTCGTGTGATCCGATCCGGCAGAGGCAATCGTTCGCTTTGATCAGCTTATTTTAAAGATGTTGTCGACAATTTATCGTACCGTCCCACACACCGTACCGTGCTTGTGGCGGGTGTGGGCGGGCATTGGCCGTGCCGTGGGCACCTGCCCTTGGCATCCACAGTCGCTCTCGATAGGCCTGGCCATGTTAATGGAACGACATGATAGAGTCAGCGATACATCAGCCTCGCTATCGAATGAAGTTGTCGTACCGTCGTGGTGTGTGTGTGCATGTGTGTGTGTGTGTGTGTGTGTGTGTGTGTGTGTGTGTGTGTGTGTGTGTGTGTGTGTGTGTGTACCGCCGTTTTCATTTCCTACGTTAAATATTCATAATTTAATGCGCTCTGGCCATTTTCGGCACAATGACACGGTGACAAAAAGTCATTAGGTCCCCCACCATGTCTACTATTTTTGAACGGTATTTTGCTTAATCGCGGCCATCATTCACGCCGGGCAGCGGTGCATGGTAGTAGCCAAGTCGAAGAAAAAAAACATTAACCATCCTTATGTTGTGAATGTTGTGTTTGTTTGTTTTCCTTGTTTCCGCAAAAGGATTGCACGATAAATGTGTTTCAGTAGTTTGATAGCCCGCGCTACACAAACGATGACATATCAATTTAAGAAGCCGACAATGTCACTGTGTTTGATATTGTAGCGGTGCGGTCCTTCAAACCGTGATAAATCATTTCCAAATAGTAGCAGCAGTAGTGCGTTTGGAAATGGAAATCAGAAACTACTCTCAAAACTCAAGCAGCTCACTCACACAAGTGCTACCCGCGCCGAACTTGTGAGACATCTGCATCTTCCTGGAGAAGGCAGTCGTGTTTGCTGGGGCAAACGCGGCCGAGTTCCAAAAATTCCAACATGTCATCATTAGGATCGTATGGTGTCGGGTTCTTTCTTTCTCAGATGCAGCAAACAAGGCCCAAACAGGCACCAACACCCCGAACGCCCCGGACGGAAGCAAAGCGTGGCTCACATGTGTGCTGTGCGTCGTTTGCGCGGTCGTCGAAGTCACCACCACCGCAATGTTCCTTCCGCTCGATCACGGGTCAGCCGCCAGTTCGGCAGGCGACGGGCCACGGGCCTGCCTAACGCGAATAGCAGAGTTTTGTAATTTGAGCCAGCTTCACGCCTTCCCTGTCATCGGTGAGCGGACAGAAAAATTACCATAAAATATCATCGTTTCAACACCCGGATAAGCATTTGCTCCGGATGAGCAGTCGGGACGTTCTGGGAAGGGGAACGGCCACGGCCAGAATGAGCAAGAAGTGGCAGAAGTGAAACGAGACGCCACGGAAACGAGTCCCGTCAGCAACTCCAACATAAAGCCCCTAGTCTGCATGGTAGGAAATCTCGTTCAAAATCCCAAGTGTGCAGGAGACCTTCTTCGGAACAAAGATTAATTACCACCACAAATCACGAACCAATTTCTTGTTGCCGGGGTGTTGGTGGGACTTTTCTTCGCGGGGCGAGACCTTTTTTTCTGTTTTGTGCAAGTTAATTTCATGGAATTAGATGAAAAACTTTTTCAAGAAGAAAGAACATAGGAATGTCAATAGCCAATCGTTTGGGTTTGGTTTTCCATGCGCCAAATGTGGGCAACACCTAACGTTGCAGCTAGCTTCTCATTAACCTACTACAAACAAATAAAGTGCAAACCATATGCTTTTGTTGGAGGAGAAACAGTGCATACAAATACAAACATTTGCTTTGAAGAACTCTCTGAAAGTTTATTTCTGGCTACGGTTAAATTCCTGTTGATGGTAATAAATATCCGTACGACATGTTTGGAAGTTTGTACCATTGTTTCTTCCCATGCTCAGTTCCGCTCTTTAGTCACAGTAATAGGACACAAGCTCCCTATTCGTATGCTTAAAAACTCTGGCCCGCCTTATGCTTGTCACTGGGACAATGTTTGGTTTAGGAAGTTTTAATTTATGAAGCGTACTTGCGGTAAGATGCCTGTAGAAACTGACTGTCTTTGTTTGTGATTATTAAAAAAAGGGATATTGAAATTATTGTTGAAGGAGGAGGTAGAAGTTCAAACACGAGTAGATCCTATTGTTGACAACACCTTTGTTTCGGAGTCATAGGAATCCTTTACGAAATCCTTGTTCAGGAATGCATCACATCAATTGAGTCTATTGAACCATCGGTCGGGTAAGGCTATTCAACGGATAGAAATGTTTAATAAGTTCTCTAGTACCATTGTTCCCTATTCCTGTTGGAGTTTAATTACCATCAACAGCAGTAGCAATGCATTGCAGAACCCACTCGGCTAATTCAATCACTAGCATCCCAACCGATGTGGACTCATTAATTAAGCTTCACATTAACTACGCACCACATTCCTCCCGTACAAAGGGGAATATGTAAATATGTACCTAACTCACTAGTGGACTGCATTCACCTACCGGCCACTCGATAGCAACTGCCCGGTGCCAAACAAAAGCCCAGCGAAACTAAAAGAATTCCCCATTTCTGTGCCCGATTGGATATCTCTCCAACGGCGAAACCATTCATTACGGTTCGCGGTTCGGCCGCTGACGCTCAACAGTAGTAGCCACTCGCGGTGCTATCCATCTTCAAGTGGATGCACCGACAGGAGCTACAAATGATGCCCGGAGCGCGGTACCGACTATTAATTTCGGGTTTTGAGGTGTGCGTGTG
The DNA here is from genome assembly GCF_943734735.2 of Anopheles gambiae. Taxonomy (NCBI): domain Eukaryota; kingdom Metazoa; phylum Arthropoda; class Insecta; order Diptera; family Culicidae; genus Anopheles; species Anopheles gambiae. The sequence goes on along the minus strand of NC_064601.1, from coordinate 23,045,563 downwards.
TGTGTGTGTGTGTGTTTTGGTGTGCATCTGAGTGTGTTAATTCGCGGGCCACAATCCACCGGGCGGCCGCGCGGGTCCATTGCTGGGGTCGGGCTTAAATCGACCTCAAACCCGGGGACGCCTAACCGCACGATGATAGTGCTAGAAAAGTTGACCAATGTTTTGAGGCTTCCGCGGCACCGGCCAACCGGTGGGAGGCAGGTCTGCACAACTATCATCAACACTAGTGTTTTGCATTGAGTGTTTCCTCTTCCCTCCAAACAACAACCCCGGGTTCGGAAGCATTAAAGTGCGTTGCAAACTCCGGTGCACATGGCGGGAGGATTCAGCCAATCGAAAACAAACGTACAAATATGACGATCGGTTTGTGGTCGGGCGGGAATGGATTATTAAATTTAATTACACACATTTCATTACCCCGCTACACCAACAGCCCGGTAGCCCGGAGGGTATTTCAGCCCTCCTTCCTTCCTTACACCTGGACACACACACCACAGCCACCAGGCAGGCAGTCAGACAGGCAGAGATAATGAAAATGGATGCAAATTTCGCATTTAACCTCAAACCAGACTGCGTTCATTCATGCGCGCCGTCCATCGGGCGGGAGAGATGGAACAGGTAAAAGGTGATCGTGAAACAATTCTGCCCGATGTGTAACACGCGTGCAGCGGAGTGGAGTAAACACGTGAAATTGTTTCCACCCCCGTGCACGGTGCTTTATTGTTTGTGTGTAGCCAGTTTTGCTGTTCATCAGCAGCGTTAGTCAAAGTTTAACTTATTTTGAGTGCGTACCAATTGTATAGGCCTGCATACGGCACACGCAAAAGGGCAAGATCCCGATGTTGTCCCCGATCGTCCAGCGAGCCGCATCTGCGATCAGCCATGTCCCCCCCCATCGTACAGTGCAATTAATCATCTTTAACGACATCTTCGCGACGTTGCTGCGACACACACACACACACACACACACACACACACACCGAAAGATGTCCTCCGCTGTCCTCCGCTGTGTGCTATCAATGGTTGATTTTTTGTTATTTATAGTGCGGTGCATCATAAAACCAAATTGGCTCCGAAAACCCATGCTCCACGCGAGCAGCAGCAATAAAACGACGACGAGCAGGAATCGATCGACATGGACCCTATTGTTTTCCCGGTCGTTTGTTTACTGCCATTACGAACGCAGCATATACACTCCCTCGCTCCCACGAAGATGGTCGAGCTAGGGCGGTAAAGCCGACCGGTAACGTATCGATCCCGGACAGACACTCGTCCGTCTAGAAATTCGTCACGAAACGTCCCCCGAGCAGGGCATGATTTATGGAGGTGACCTTCACTCCAGGCGACGACAAACCGGGGCCGTACAAGTTTGCTCCAGCAGAAACTGATCACCACTGCACGATCGCTGACGCTTCTCAGCGCACTGCTTGTTGTTCGTGTTTTATAGCGCCGTCCTAATTTCCACGAGCATCGAACCGGCGTTTAATTATTCGGTTTGAGTGGCGTGATTAAAAAAACAAGGACAGCCTTGTCACTCAGCGGGTGCGTGCGGGTGTGTGCGTGTGACCGATCGAAGATCTCATCACGGATTGGACATTCCGAATGTATCCACCCGGCACGCTGGAGATCGTTCTGTTTCCTGGACACTGGAGCTCTTGGCCGGTGTACCCGTGAACTGGTGCTGCAATTGTGTAGACTGTAAAAATGGCGTGAAATTTATCGCTGACATGTGTTTCACTAATTGGCCGTAATGAACGGTCGACGGGAGAATCGGAACGCTGAGAAGCTGGGAGTCTGTGAACTTTATTCTCGAAGCCCCGATCGGAAGGACACCAATGACTGGACGGTTTCGAGCCAACACCAAAGTATCGCTTCCTGTTTGTTCGGTTGGCAGTGCGGATGGAAAGAAAGAACCTCTCAACCACAATGTTCCGATCTCGAGCCTTCGTACGCAACCTCACTCTCAGTCGACTCTCAGGAGCCCCATGGAGCAAAGCTCATTTTGTTGCAGTCCCGCTGCGCTGCGGTCAGCTAATTTTGGGCTGGCAGGCTGCAAAAGTGCAACCATACCAACGCTAGTGCGCTCCCTCCTTGCTTGTTCGGTTTTAATCACTCAGCAGGGCGAACCGGGTAAGCACCTCTCCCAATTTGTCCCGAGTGTGTCACCAAGACGCCACCACCACTGCGGATCGCCAGATCCTGCGGCAGTGTCGGTTTTAAATGACTTCTTTTCACGCTGCGTACGAAACGCTCCCCCAAACGTGGACCCACGTTCGTCGAACTCCTCCCGCGTACCGAGGGCCGGGCACGATCGAGTCGTTAATTATCGACCAATTTCACAGTCGTTATGTTTTATGATGCTTTTCGGCCAACGGTGTGCCACGGGGTGCTTCGGGTCTGGGGGGGGGGGGGGGGGGGGGGGGATAGGGAGAAATATTTGCTTTCAGTCAACAATTTATAAATTCCGCTCGCGCATAATGAAAGTGCCCGTTGAGGAGGTATTATGGGCGAGTAAATAAAAAATCTGCTAGCAATAAAAGCAAACAGCCCCCACGCCCGCGGGGAACTTGTTGCGCAATCAGAGAAACATTCCTTTCTTCCTTTAAAAACAAAGCAAAAAAACGGCAAACTTTTCCGTGATTCGCGCGTAATTCGCGCGATGCGATACCTTCCCAGCCCGCGCACTCTCGGCAGGAATTGGCCTAAGGGGCCTCCAGGACCACAAAAAAACGAGATAAACTCTTCCCAAACTTCCCAAAACTTTCGTCCAATCGAACCGTATGGCTGGGCCCTGCCTTACGCTTTTTTAATTGTACTGTCCGAGGTCTGTTGCTCGGCCGGCCGGACGACCACTGCGAACTGCTTGGATTGGGTTTGGGTTGTTAACGATTCCTTCACGTGTAGTGGCGTTGTTTCCGGCGACGACGTGCCAATCGGTTTGAGGAATCTTCGGTTCCGACTGTAGCCAGCGTCCGTCGAAGGCTTGCACAAGGCGTCATGGGCGAGAGGGTTACGTCGTCGGCGGCCTGGCGGGTGAGCCGTAAATCTGTTTATGGTTAGCGTCATTTATTTTTATTTTCTCGTTGGTTTATTTCTGCCTCGTTCCAGGCGCTGCACGAACATGAGTTCGATCGCAGAACGCAGTTTGTGATTGAATTCTTGTTTCGGTAGTTTGGTAAAAAACACGAAACAAGCTCAAAGAGTGAAGAGGCTGGAGAGGCGATAAACGGTGCGGAAGGTTGTCGATTGTAAAATTCAATCGAATGCCGATGGTGGGCAATAGAGCGTATTGGGCGAGTACCCGCCGGTGATTGCTTGCGTGTCATTTACATATGTAATAATTCTAGTTTTTTTGCCTTTCATTTGGGTTTCTGTACACCGGCTTAAGCTTGTCTGATTTGCAATAAAATGAACAGTGAACCGGTCAACCGCAGGCAGGCTTTTCATCGCCAGATTATAATTGAACAGCTATATGTTCGTAATCAAATGTTATGTTAAGCGGTATTTATTGATAATGTGGCATTGTTGGACAAATTGATTATGGTGTTAGTACTATAATGAATGCGTTCTCTTGAATAACCGCAGTGCATAATAGGCCTTTTAGGCGTATTGTTCACAGATGGCGCTAGCAGCAAAGGGGTGTCGATAGCAGTGTATCGCTATTTCATTTGATTTTTTTATAATACTCTAGCAACTGCTAAAAAAGTAGTGAAAGCACTGCAATCGTGATGCATTTTTATAAATCCCCGTGAGATCAACCAATTCTCATCGTCCCTGCTAGAACAGCCAAAAGAAGTCAGCCGAGTCTGGTAACACCAAATATGCAAATATCATACCCGTGTATGGTTTTGCAAAGCGGTTTCCAAATTTGTGGGTATAAGTTATCCGGAAAGCAAAGCTCCAGCACCGTCTGGCATAGGGTGATATTCCAGGCTCCCCAGGACATGATCACACACTCATTTCACATTCGTCCGGCACCCCCACGGGAAGGTGGAAGATTGGAAAACATTTGTATGGTCTTTTTCTTGAATATTGTATTTCCTCTGCACTTAACTTTTCGGCAGCGGCGCTCGAAACGTCTCAAGAAGACTCCTCCAACCCCTTTTCGGCACTCGTGGCGCTCGGCGAAGACAGCACTAGGGCTGCCATCGGCCGGAGAGGAAAAAAAATAAAGTAGTCTACAGGAACCGCGGGAAACGGAAGGCTCGTAAACTCTGGCAACAAACGAGAACTTCGTGGCCTGGGCCCGGAACTCCCGAAGCGACTTCCGATGCATGAAAACATGATTTTATGTCGTACCGTTTCCGTACGTGAGCATGCCGCCTGAGACGAATAGAGACGAACCCGCTGTTTGTACCCGCTGTCACGAAATAACGTTTGAGGCTGACAAACTCGCACAAACGTGTACATATATGTATACACATTTGGCAGCCATACCGGCAGTCTCCAGGGGGGACGTGAGCCACACAGTTTAATATGTTTTGAGCACAAACACATTCGATTCGGAGTCTCGGCGGCCTTGGGCTTTGGGAATGATTGAGTAATGAGCGGTGGGAGTAGGTTCGGTCTCGGTGCGCTGCGGGTGATTTACAATCCAAACAGGATTAGACAAAATAGGATTTCGGGCTGGCGGTCCACCGAGGCCACTCGGCACTGTGCGTTTATGTGTGTTGCTTTTTTTTTATTTCCTGTGAAATCAAAATTGCAATTGTTATGATGTTTCGCGAGCAAAACTTTGTCCAATCGAGGAACCGAAAAGCGTAAAAAAGCAACAATAAAAACGATGCTAAACGTTGACTAAAGCACTTCAAAAATGGGTTTAAAAAGAACGTTGTGTATTGCAAATTGCCTAACTTTAGGCGCTTTCCCATGCAAACCCCATTACGCAAGACATCTTAAAGTCACAATCATAAGTCATCACAACACCGATCAAAACATGCTGCCGTCTGCCCTACTGAGTGCATGTTTTCAGTCTGGCACAACAGGTCCGTCAAAACTATTCCCGCATTCCAGGCAATCACACCCGATTGTGCTATCAGCCGCAACTTTGTCCATCACGTGCGCATCGTTCTAGTTTCGCACTGCTAGCGATAAGCTCGCCAACCTCGACCGCGATCGATCTACGCTCTCGTACGGACTCCGCCGACACCAATTGCATATGTATTTATATGCAACCGATGCACACAGTCGACATAATTTGCCAGTCAGTTCTAATCGATCGCTGCCCGGGAGAGGTTGAATCTTAGAAAATGTCCCGTCTGCAAGTGCTGCTTGTCGGAGTGCTACTACCCATCGCGACACTCGCCGCCCCAACCGTGGTAAGGCAGCACCAATGCGCGAATGCGCATCAACCATCGTACCGATGCATTTGTCATCCATTTTTTTCGTGTCCCCTTTCCCGTTCAGCACCTGCAGGACTACTACCCCGAGGCAGCTACCACGCCGGGATACGACACGGTCCCATCCGGAACGCAGACACCACCGCTCCAGCAGCCCCGAGCGCACGTGGTCGAACCGACCTGGATCACGGTGACGATGCCACCGGTGAGCTACAACCCTGCCGGGACCGATCCGAAGCCTCACGTGATGGAACCGTACGTTCGATACGTTCCCGTCGCACCGCTGCAGCAGCCGCCGTTGGTGGGCCAGTGGCCGATGCCCTATCCCAGCATGCCGGTCCTGCCGTACCCGTACCACGGCAATCAGTGGTGCAACCAGCCGATGGGCTCGTACCGTCCGTGAGAGAGCTCGAGGTGGAGGAAAACCGAATCCGCGTGTTTACCTTTTCCGCAGGCTACCAACCAAAAAAACCGGACTACGAACCGCTTCCATCCTTCCGGCCTATCGATTACATCGCTTCTGGTTAATTTATTCTGCCCACTGGAATCATTTGTTACTCCTGTCGTGGTGTTTTTTTGTTGTTGCTGTTTTGGTATCCCTTCCTACCCAGTGATGCTTTATGTGGCATTCACACGTTGGATCCGTTCGGGCTTATTTTGTGTCTGTGTGTGAGATATCATATTTTCTTCTTGTAGTCACCCAAACCACCTCCAACACCAGCTACATCGTGGCGTGTTCGGTTGGCAGTGTCAAATAATTTCATCAATGCTATATTTTTGTTTTCCTCCCCGCAAGCAACGTTTGGTTTCTCCAATTCCAATCCCTTGCTGCAACTGGTGCTTTAATGATCATGAAGCCATCGCACACGGCAGGGACACTCCTGGCTGATCAAGCCATTTGTCTGGATTGGGTTTCGGCCCTAAGGAGTGGGGGAAGAAGAAAAAAAACACCCATTCTCCATGGAGGAACTCTTTCAACGCAATATTGTAGCGTTTGCTGATAAGTTTTGACAGCTTAATATGATACGGGGCTAAACGATGGGGGCAAAAGAAACATTTTGTTTTATGGGTTATCAAAACATAAGCTGGCATAAGGAGGAAGAATTGCGCATTCACTTGTTGATCTGTACAGCGCGAGGTAAATTATGTTTTATTATTGAGTGTTTAAATAATGTTAAATATGTATTATTAATAAACTGGAGAACTAATTTTGAATGTTTTAATATAATTTCTTTTCCAACTTCTCGACCAAGATCCGATCGCTGTATGCTATGGCAAACACTGCAAGCAAATGGGCACCAGCAGCCGTATCGTTTAGCTGGCCAATTTTCGGTTTATTTAAATGAATCCCACGCGTACCGAACAAAATTTATAAACCATCCCTTCGTTCGTCCTCCGTCCTTGCTGACTCCTTCAGCTCCCCCGCGAAAGGAAGCACCACAAACAGCGTGCAGCAATCGTTGCATCGCTGCGGCATGCAAAAAGCGGTCGGATTGGTGGTGCAGCTTCGCGGTCCAGCTTTATTTGCTCATTTTGTTCGGTCATCTCGTGCGAGACTTGCGATAGCTTCTTTTTGGTCGTATTTTTTTATTATTTTTTTTCGTTTGCACCCGCTTTCCTATATGTAAACAACCCCCGCAAGCCGTTTTGCCCATCTCGAACCGGTGCGCATCGACCCGGCGCTGCTCGCGAAAACTGTAACTTTATTTGTCATAAACACTGCGCCGCGTGCCCACGATCCGCTTCCGCTACGGCCCGGGCACCAAGTGCTTGTCGCGTACAACCGCGTGCATCGAGCGCCCGTGGCCGGGTGATACGGCGTGGTCGGTCGGGCTACCGCGGTCATCCTTTTTTCCTAGGTCATCATGAATGAGCTCAGAGTAAATTAAAGTCGGATTACGCCTGATAATGAGCTCCCTGGGCCGGGACGACTGTGGCAGCGCTGGTTTCCCCGTGTCGCTCGGATGGGCTTGGTCTGGTAAAGAGCCTGTGCGGTGCGAACAGTTACCCCGGGTGCTGGGTATGGCAAACGGAATATTGATGGTGCCTTTGTACCAATTTGTTCGTGTAAATACAGCATTCGATTGTGGCAAGAGCATGCAACGCGTACTTCTTCCGACAAATAATTATGCGCTCGTGGATGGGAATGAACGGTGGGATACTTTTCGACTTGCCCCCGCTGTGTTACACTACATCATTTTTCTCCTCGCTTCCGAGTCCACTGTTGTACGATGGTACGATTTTAAATACCGCACAGTGCAGCGCAAGGCTGCAGACTGGAATAAAACTCAAACACAATCTTGGAGCGCTGCTTTTACACCAAATGCAATAAAAATACCACCACCAACCGTGAAAATTGATCGCGAAAATGCGAAACAGGCGATACGGAGAAGCGATATTGCAGTGCCGCTCTTGTTGCCCGGCACAGGCTTTTGGCTTGACATGAACCGATTAATCTGTTGCTTTTATTTGCATTGGTAAGATATTAACGGTGAAGTGTGGGATTAATGTACGGGCGCATTCATTATTGCCAAAACTGCCCGAATGCACCGTAATAAAGCAATGTTTGCTGGTACCTTCGTTGCATTCGCGAAAATCGTTTTACGATTCGTTTGCACAAGACTCGTGCAATGCGCATTGCATACATTCGGCGCTTTCGATGAAAAGGCCTTTTTGCTCAGAGGTGTCAAATTGATCCAATCAGATTCTCTGATTTGCTTTTCGATTTGTTAGAAATTTACTCATTTAAAATCTAGTTTTGCTTCAGTTATGCAATACATTGATGATTTTAATGATTGAATGGTCAAATAACTAAAATTATATGGTAAAATTAAACATTAACTCTGCTGAAATGTTTAAAAAATGAAATATTACCATCTGTTGAGAGACAAGAAAATTTAAATTATAGATTATTCTAAAAACTTTACAATCCGTCTAATGAAAAATCGTTTCAACTAAAAAACATCATACTTTCAAAAAGACTTCCGAAAAAAAGTATTTGGATTACTGCTGAAAACCAAGGGAGTCAACAGCATCTCTATAACCACAGAAAAATGTGTGTTGTACATTTTAAGAGCATTTTGGATAGAAAAGCTTATTTATAAAATCAAGTTTCTTTATTTTTGTCATTAAACCATCCCACAGGAGGCACGTTTTGTTCCGAGTAAATGTTTCGATCCAGCCCATGTTATATTTTACTCGTTTTTAAACGAAAAGTGTGCTGAAAAACACATTTGTACCAAACAAGTGCTTGACAGACGAAACAAAATGATCCAATTTAGGTCAATTATTTAATTTTCCCCTTGTTAAAGACTCATTAGCCGTATGGATCGGGTAAATCCCAACACTGTACGATATTAAACATGTCCATTGAATTGTAACGAGGTTAGATGGTGAAGTGATGCGTTCGTGTAAATACGTATGTTTTTGTGCAATAGTGCTTGGATGGCTGCTGTCATTCATAACCGTTAGTGTTGGTGCTGAAATGTTAACATCTGCTGGATATTATTGAACATTTCTTTCCTTTCACTATTTTTAGGCCCAATCTGAACCGTTCAATGTTACGGAGCCTATGAACGTTGGAAATGAATCAGTTGGTCATGAAAAGGAGACCAACAGTAGCATGTCTCTTTACGAAATACCGGTACCGTACCATAATTCAATCGATCTGGGAATTGACTTAAACGTCACGCAGGAGCTAAATTCCAGCTCAGCTACGAATAGCTTTGGGCATGTAAACATTACTACTACTACTACTATTTTTCCCGAGTTTAGTGCGTTTAATGACACACCCAGATTGCGTATCAAACCGGGCCCAGACCCTTCTATCCCCGCTGACTATTACACATTCAATGAGCTTGACTATCCTAAGCCCTCGCCTCCCACCGATGACTATTATGAGCAGCTGATAGCTGCAGCAAAAAACAGCACTGGTAAGCATAATGATATGCTGCAGTAACTTTTTGAACTGCTCTTTTTACCTTGCGTTTCAGCATCCAACCCACGCATTCCTCCCATTACGGATCACATCGCTCCCGTCAATTTTTCGTTAATGCAAGGAGCACAGCTTTTTGCATACAGTCCAGTAAACCACAACTTCCCCGTAATACCACTGTCCAATCGATCTCCTGCGAGTAGTGCTCGAACTGAAGAGGGAAATTCAACAAACACAAGCATAATTCGACCCTACCCAATGTTATCGGGTGTGGCCAACGGCATACAGCCTAGAATGCGCAGTCCACCACTCATGGCCGTACCAAACACGGAGAGCACTACAACAGTGTCTACAAAGCGAACGACCACGAAACCGAAAGCTACCAAGAAGTCGACAAGCTCCACCAAGAAAAGAACGTTGACTACACGGCGCGGAAAACTGGCAACGGCCACTAGAAGCACTACCACCGCGAGCGGTACGAAGCGGTTCCGGGCGGCAGTACAGCGGCGTCCAATCGGGACGGCATCTCGCGTTCGCAGCAGTTCTACTACAACGAAGAAAGCCTTCCGTTCGAAGGTAGTGACACCGAGCCGTAAGCAGTTTCGGCAGTTGCGCCGCACACGGACGACTCGTCGCCGGCGACCAACGAAGCAGCGCCGGTTCCGTACCATGGCCCGTACTAAACCGACAATCAGGCAGCGGCCCATCGCTAGGCCACGGTTTCGTAGTGCCAACCAAAGGCCACGAGTTGTTCAGCCTGGGTTGTTTGAGTATGATTTTATCTACTTCTAAAGCATAACCATCCAGCGGGAGTAGTTATACAATACTGCAGAAATAAAGACTAGGAAGACTAGTTACATCGTATTGCCGTCAGATGGCGGCGCTGTTTGAGTGTATGCAGTAATGACGTAATGACGAATAAAAGGACTAACACTCGATAAAAAGCTGATTGAATGCCTTTCAACTCCAACATTTTAGTCAAATTAGCTCAATGTCTGTTGTCTTCATTGCGTAGCAACCAGCCTGTGCATTCAGCCGTCCCAACAATCAACGAACATATCGCACCTTTGTCGCAATGCATATCTTTGACAACAAATCGAAAGCCTTCTTATCATCTTATCATCAACTGCAGCAACTTTCTATTCTTCACTCCGCTTGCTACCGCGTTTGAGTTCTTCGCTAGTGCAAGGGAAAATAGTTGTGTTGTTGAAAATAGACTCCCCCACGGCCCGGGAAGGTCGTACATGCCGTCCCGCAACTACGCCTACGGTGGCTAATCCACCCGACAAACGCTACTGTTTGCCCGCGTGTCCACCAAGCTGCAAGGCATCCGGCAACACCTGTGTTATTTTTAGGATCATCTGGAGGTTGACGACAATCGCGAGACGCCAGTGTGCGGCTGATTGCACCGATCGTCATCGCCCCGCGTCCCGTCGGTGAGTTGTTAAAAAGCGAGCGCTATGGTGCACTCGTGTCCGAGACGCATAGTGTCATCCGTTACGGTGAGTTGGTGACGTATAGCAAGCAAACGGTGGAACGGAAACCCGGAAACGATGGCCGCTGGTGAAGTGCATAGTGGGCGGTACCGGCGGGTACCGCCCGAGGGTGGCTGGGGCCTGCTGGTCGGTGTCGGCATGGCCATGATGTTCGTGGTGACGCTCGGTTCGCTGCCCTCGTTTGGGCTGATGTTCGGCGACTTCCTGACGGACCTGGGCGAGGAAACGAGCGCGATTGCGCTCATCACGAGCTGCTTCTTCAGTGCGCTCAGCTTCGCCGGCCTGTTCACGAACACGCTGATGAAGAAAACGTCCTGCCGGACGGTCGGGCTGATCGGTGCGGTGTCCTACATCATTGGCAGCATGATGACGATCTTTGTGCGCAGCACCAACGAGCTGCTGATTTCGTTCGCCGTCTTTCAAGGTAGGTGGGCAGCGGTGGAGCGGTACGATAGCCCGCCAGGGTTCAATTATTCCAGTTCCGGTTTGTTGTTTGTTGTCTTTCGATAGGCGCCGGGTTCGGGCTGATGATTCCGGTGTCGTACACGACGTTCAACGCGTACTTCGTGGAGAAGCGGGTGGTGATGATGAGCGTCGCCCAGACGCTCATCGGGCTCGGCACGATGTTCTATCCCATCTTCATCCAGCGCTCGATGGACGCGTTCGGCTTCCGGGGCTGCATGGCGGTACTGGCGGCAATCAACAGCCACACCCTGCTGGCGATGCTCGTGATGCACCCGGTCCAGTGGCATATGCGGCGGGTGCCCCTGGAGTACGATCCCGTTCCCACCAGCGCACCCGTGGCGGTGGCGGCGTCGGACGAAAAGCCGCCCAAGACGGAGGACGACTTCCAGGAGCTGCCGGCCGGCCAGGGCCTGAGCCAGCGGAACGCCAAACTGCGCGGCTCCCGGCGGGCGTCATCAATACCCGGGCTGGGCAACTGGTCCGGCCCGGTGGTCGTTAGTGACAGCACGGAACGTGACACCAAGCCGGCGACCAAGTGGCAAATTCTGGTCGACTTCCTTGACCTGACGCTGCTGAAGGATCCAATTTACGTCAACATCGTACTCGGCATCTCGTTCGCTCTCTACTCCGATCTGGCCTTCTTCACCTTGCAGCCGATGTACCTCTTCATGCTGGCATTAAGCAAGGTAGGTCACGTCGGCATATTGCAAGCGCACGCTGCCCCTTCGCTGGCGTGTTCCGTGGCGTGGCAGAATGCAATTTAAATTTCCTACACGAACCGCAGCCGGTGGTTGACGCATGGCCGTGAATACTAATGGCGTTCATTCGTTCATTCGCACCTCTACCATCACTGTTGTCCTTCCAGTATTCCGAGTATTGGCCGCTGATCGGACATTCATTTGGGTGTTTGTGTGTGTGTGTGTGAGAGAGAGTGTGTTTTGCATCTCGTCCCTAATCTATGTCCTGTTTCTGGGTTGCTTTTCTATTGGGTCATCTTACTCTTGCCGCTCTTATTCTCCTCCTGCAGACGGACGTTTCGCTAATCATCGCCATCGGTGCCGGAGCGGATCTAATATCGCGCATCTTCCTGGCCATTTCGAGCACATGTCTGAACATTAAGGCCCGCTACGTCTATCTGGCCGGGGCGCTCTTTACCATTGTGGCACGTTTCGGTAATTATTTAAAATCCATCCACCATCCGGGGAGGGTGCTGCATCACAAAATCCACCGTAATCCATCCTGGAGGCAAACATGTCCGGGAAATTGGCCTGGCCTTACCCCCCGTAGGCTATGGTGCAGCCTGAGCATCTTCCAATTCAGCCAACACCAACGCTAATCGCAATCGCTCTTTCCGAATCGATTTTGCAGCATTTTTGTGCGTGTTCGATTTCTACGGCATGGCCATCGTAACGGCCATTATGGGCTTTCTACGGACCTGGATCCACGTGCCGCTTCCGCTGGTGTTTTCCGAGCATCTGCCCCAAGAAAGGTAAGCAGCCGGGTCGGGAAGGTTCGATTTGCTGCAAGTTCACACTTTATCGTTGCTGGTTTCTTTCCGGTCTCTTTTCCTTCCTCTCCCGTTTCCCGCACGAGCAGGTTTCCTTCCGGCTACGGTTTGTTTATGTTTCTGCAGGGAAACATTACGTTTGCGATCGGCCCGATAGTGGGCTACATCCGTGACGTCACCGGAAGCTACAACGTGTCGTTCCACGTACTAACGCTCGTGATGGCACTGTGCGTGATACCGTGGTTCTTCGAAATCTGCTACATTCGGCTGAAGCGCAAGGCACGCACACCGGAGCTCGGCCACGTGACGATACCGATGATACAGGAAACGAAGGCGTAGAGGAGCAGTAGTGGCTTGGCTTTGTTTCTTACTGTACTGGTCTTCTCGTTTGTGATGCAAAATGTACATGTGTTCTAGTCACTCACAACGATTTAGTGATATTACATTGTACTTTAATACGTCTTTTTAGGACATAAGATATAAACGTACGTTGAACCCATTCCTTGCTTGTTTTTTTCCATGTTTTTGTATGAAATGTGTTGAAAAATATCACATTAACACCCAACCCGGAAAAGCTCACTTTCGCCGCGATTTACGACCAAGCGAAAATAAAAATTATTCCATTTGTATGGGGCGAACACACACACACACACAAATTATGGTGGCTGATTATGGATGGGAAGATTATGGTTCTGACTTCTGTTTCGCTCTTGCTCACAGACGATGGTGTCCCGTCCCATTCTCACCATGTTATAGGCGCAAAGCTGTGGTTGTTGCTGCTCTTTCTCGCACGTGAGGGAGTTTTCTTTCTCCTTGTTATTCCCATGTGTGGCATCGGCTGGGAACGATCATCATCCTCCTGATCCGTTAGTTAATTAAAGGTAAATTGTTAGAAGCAATGGCTGTGGCACACCCAACGCTGCGCAAATTCGTGCAACTTTATGTGCCACACTGTACGGACAACGTTTTGTGACCAGCACAACAACACAATTTAGCAACACAGCCCGGCCTTTGGTCCTGAATTAAAAAAAAAACCTAAAGCACATGTATGATGTTGTGTGTAGATTTGGAACATTTTATACGGACGAGCAACAATTAAATGCCACATATGGTATACCCTTTAAAACAAACGGCAGAATGTATTTTAAACGTCATTCTGCTGCTCTATTCGACATGCACACAGGTTCATTGAACGCATGCTGTGATTAAACCGTTTCCTACGAGGCCAGATGAGTTCGATTCTCATCTGGAACATTCCTCAGGTATGAAGAACTGACTATCCGATAACGTGATTTTAGTAAGGTAAAGAAGAAGCCGTTACAGCCCGGTCCACAGTATTGGTCGTTACATCAAAGAAGAAGAAAATTTGTACGGTAGGATGTGGCTTGAATTGCTGCGCTAAGCCTCGGCTCATAAGGGATGCAAGATCACCTGTACAACAAAGAGATTAGGAAGATGGCAGGGAGCTGTGGGGTCTTATTTGCGTACTGGTAGTGGCGAATCTAACGGTAGGCGGACTAGGCGGTCGCCTGGGGCCCCGCCGGTTTAGGGGCTCCGTAGTTCGCTAGTCTATAGTATGCCTATGGACAGAGTACTAGCGACAATGGCCTCCGGAAGGATGGACGTTGGGGCCCCGAGGCTGGCGAATCATTTGCACAGCGGGAAGGGTGATAGCCGAAGAGGTGAGATGAAAAGATGAAAGCGTGGGTTGTGTGCAGCAGCGCACATTGTTCCGGAGCGACGGCGCGATCATGCCGGCAGCCGGATAGTCAGCCCATACGAGGATTGAACCGAAGACGAGCATGTTGTTAAGTCGTGCGAGTAGACGTTACTAATTGATTTACCCATAGCGCGATAGCCAGTCCTGAGCTACTAGCACCATACGGGGCTTGAACCTATGACGGTTATGTTGTGGTATTGTGTTCGGGTATCACGACAACGAGGGACCGCCGAAACCAACCAAGCAATCCATAGAATGCGGGGATGCGTGGAGCACCTTGGCGCGTGAAGGGTCCGGCTGCATCGCCGGCATTTGAGGCTCCCGGGGGCCGGTTCCCTCCTTCCCTCCTTCCCTCCTTTCCTCCTTCCCTCCTTCCCTCCTTCCCTCCTTCCCTCTTTCCCTCTTTCCCTCTTTCCCTCTTTCCCTCTTTCCCTCTTTCTCTCTTTCCCTCTTTCCCTCTTTCCCTCTTTCCCTCTTTCCCTCCTTCCCTCTTTCCCTCTTTCCCTCTTTCCCTCTTTCCCTCCTTCCCTCTTTCCCTCTTTCCCTCTTTCCCTCTTTCCCTCTTTCCCTCCTTCCCTCTTTCCCTCTTTCCCTCTTTCCCTCTTTCCCTCTTTCCCTCTTTCCCTCTTTCCCTCCTTCCCTCCTTCCCTCCTTCCCTCTTTCCCTCTTTCCCTCTTTCCCTCCTTCCCTCTTTCCCTCTTTCCCTCTTTCCCTCTTTCCCTCTTTCCCTCTTTCCCTCCTTTCCTCTTTCCCTCCTTCCCTCTTTCCCTCTTTCCCTCCTTCCCTCTTTCCCTCTTTCCCTCCTTCCCTCTTTCCCTCTTTCCCTCTTTCCCTCTTTCCCTCTTTCCCTCTTTCCCTCTTTCCCTCTTTCCCTCTTTCCCTCTTTCCCTCTTTCCCTCTTTCCCTCCTTCCCTCCTTCCCTCCTTCCCTCCTTCCCTCCTTCCCTCTTTCCCTCTTTCCCTCTTTCCCTCTTTCCCTCTTTCCCTCTTTCCCTCTTTCCCTCTTTCCCTCTTTCCCTCTTTCCCTCTTTCCCTCTTTCCCTCTTTCCCTCCTTCCCTCTTTCCATCTTTCCCTCTTTCCCTCCTTCCCTCTTTCCCTCTTTCCCTCTTTCCCTCTTTCCCTCTTTCCCTCCTTCCCTCTTTCCCTCTTTCCCTCTTTCCCTCCTTCCCTCCTTCCCTCTTTCCCTCTTTCCCTCTTTCCCTCTTTCCCTCTTTCCCTCTTTCCCTCTTTCCCTCCTTCCCTCCTTCCCTCTTTCCCTCTTTCCCTCTTTCCCTCTTTCCCTCTTTCCCTCTTTCCCTCCTTCCCTCCTTCCCTCTTTCCCTCTTTCCCTCCTTCCCTCCTTCCCTCCTTCCCTCCTTCCCTCCTTCCCTCTTTCCCTCTTTCCCTCCTCCCTCTC